>NC_067461.1:10211425-10516425 GCF_025434085.1 Hippocampus zosterae | reverse complement strand
GTCGTACAGTACTATAAAGTAGTAGTAGTAGAATCAGAAGAAGCTAGGGTAACCGTTAGCTTGTCAGGAAACTGCAAACTCTACTATTTGTCATTTGTATTGTGTTGAAGGATTTAGGAGACATTTTATAAACACGGTCATCAACACAAGTTGCTATTTGTGTCAGGTCACGTCCAAATTGGCTATTGTTCCATCACAATGACTGAGTCCATGGCTGGGCCAAAATCGGTGTATGATTTATGATCCTATTTGTTGAACAGGTTTAATATTGATGTTTGTCAGGCGGTCTGTTTTTCGAGGAGAT
Source organism: Hippocampus zosterae (assembly GCF_025434085.1). NCBI lineage: Eukaryota > Metazoa > Chordata > Actinopteri > Syngnathiformes > Syngnathidae > Hippocampus > Hippocampus zosterae. Next base: position 10,516,121 of record NC_067461.1, on the reverse strand, counting down.
CAGAGAGGGAGAAAAATGTCAACACATCCCACATCACAGGATAATCACTCGCAATAATATTTCAGAGATAGCCAAGAATCTGAATTACTGATTTTGATTGCATGGGAAAATTCAGAAAAAATGGCTCAATTTTAGAAAGGCAATTACCTTGTTTTAGGTAGTAAAATGCCAGGTTGAATTCATCCCTGCCATTCTATGTTGTCTCAATTTACACAGAACAGCAACATAGGAAAAGTTTGGCTTTTACTGCATTTTCTGAGCAGCTTGGGAGGGGGGAAATCCCTTTTAAGCAATACAGCATATTTGCTAGAGATAGAGGGTGAATTCTCAAATTTGGCTCAATTGTACGTGTGTGTGTGAACATTCGTAATGACTTTGTAGTTTATATTGTAATGACACCGTTGAGCACAGCATGAAAGGCTGATTTCATTTGAAACTGCTCACAATCAAGGCCTTTGCAATGCAGTATTCAGTCATAGTAACGAGCTTTCCTGTATTAAGGCAGGGGTGGGCTTTTTTTCTTTTGCTCAGGGACTACATTTAATCATTACATTTCACAGTTTGGACATTTCATTTAAATTATGTAAAATGAATAAATAACTAAATATGATAACTCAGTAGAATAGTTCATTTTAATAATAAAGTATAATTCACGTGCATTTTGTTGAACAGTGTAAATAAAAAATGCAGAATACATGATTATCATTTTTGAAATCTGTCGTTATGAAGATTACGAAAGAAGCTCCATTAAAAGTTATTAAAAGAGATTTGTGTCCATCTCGCCTATTAAACAGAGTTACTCCTGCAGGCGATTGGCACCGAGGTGCGAGACACCTCCATGTGCACGGTGGACATGGGGAAGCGCTCACACTCTTCCTCCAGGGGGCGGCAGCAGCAGTGCTGCATCACCTCCTTCACCTCCTGCCTAAAGTTGGAGTTGAGGAAGCCGTAGATGATGGGGTTGATGCAGGTGGACGACATGGCCAGGAGGTGGCAGAGTGAGAAGAGCAGGTTGTGGTGGCACACAGGCAGCGCCTCCTGGTTCCAGTCGGACACGGCGTTGAAGATGGTGAGCGGCAGCCAGCACAGGGCAAAGGCCGTGATCAGGGCCACCAGCATGATGTTGATGCGACGGCTGTGGGTCATACGTTGGCTATCGGGCATTCTGGCGCGGTTCAGCATGTCTTTGCGGTGACGCAGGCGCACAAACACTCGGACGTAACACAGCAGAACGAGAATGAGAGGGCCGCAGTACTGGAAAAGCAGCAGCCACGTGGTGTAAGTCAGCCGGTGATGCTGGGAGGGCCAGCGCTCCAGACAAGCCTCCATGTGCAAGGATGCGTAAAGGTTGTGAAAATGGAGGGAATTCGAAAGCACGGATGAGTTAGCAGCCGAGACGTGATGCGGAGGTGACATATCGTGAAAGAAAGTAGACTGGGGAAGGATCGCGTTGGCGTAGGGCTCGTTCGTGAGCAGCTGAAAGGCCAGGAAAGGCGAGGAGGTGAAACAGGCCAGAATCCAGATGACAACGACTGCCGTGTAGGCTTGCGGAATGCTGGGCTTCCAGCCAGCCGGGTTGATGATGAGTTGGTGTCTCTCCAGGGCGATGAAAACCAGGGAAAGGATGGAGACGGTAACAGACATGCATTGAATGAAGGGCACCAGGCGGCACAGCAGTGACCCAAACACCCAGTGGTCCATGAGCGTGTATATGAGTGTGAAAGGGAGGCAGAAGACACACACCAGAATGTCAGAGAATGACAGGTTACAGATGAAAATGCTGGTGACGTTGGCTTTCTCCCGGCGCCGAGTAATTATGCAGATAAGGCCGATATTGCCCACAAGGCCCAGCACCATTGTGACACTGTACCATGCCACCAGAAACGCCGTGAGGACCGGAGACGTGTGACATTGGTCGTCGTGGCCCAGACCTAATAGGTCTGGGAACAGAGTTTCGTTCTCGCGAGGCTTCTCCCACGGCGGGGCTCGTGACTGGGACGTTTGGTTGAGGGACGGCGCGGAAGGGGGATGCTGGCTCGCGTCACCACTGAAGGACATCTCGCCGGCACTTAAGGGCCACCGACCACAAGGATGAAGACATCCATCTTAATACTTAGCAGGTTATCGGCATCTGTGATGGATGGGGAAGAACACAATAACTTCATTCAGAGGTCAAAAGATCAGCTCAAGTTACATGGGAACCCATGAAATGCTATCCATGCTTTTGCATTTTGTCAGTGAAAAAATTATAATAAGGCTGATCCAATTTTAAAACAATTTATTTGTGCAATAAATATTACAAGATGCAACTGCATGGAAAGGGTGGGCATTTAATACATTCAATATTTTGAGGAAAAAAAACTATTTTGGTTCTGGAAAACCTTTTACAATAATAACAATCATAATAATAATAAATATTTGCAAAAATAAGGCAAAAATACAATTGTTTCTCTTAAATTATGCAGGAGCATTATGTGTCCAACAATTCAGTTCATAGTAAAATGGAACAGGACCAGAAAAAAAGAAACAAAATATCGTTTGATATTGATGATTACTCGCACTTTCAAACTCAATGCATTAGATGAACAAAATAAAATCCAACACTACATTTCCAACTGAGGACATGATGGCCAGTGATGGGGCAAAGTTTTCGCACCCTTGCTCTAAAAGAAGATTTCACACAAGTATACATTTGTCATCATGTACGATACACTTGCTAATCCATCTGGATAGGATGTGACGTGTAATCCCTCAATCAGCCGAAACGCAAAAAGCATGATGACAGACAACGGACCGTGTAGTACGCAACGACAGCAGACTTCTGCTTTCCAAGTCGCACAATATAGCGTGTGTCAAAACAAAAGGCCATGACATTGTGAGAATCCTAAAAATGGATTGTTTACGTCTCCCCCGAAACCTTAGCCATGGAAATCGTGCTTGGCACATAGAATGAGCCTGTCATTTTGCGTCAAAGGCACATACTAGTTGTTATCAGTCACTTCACAGTGCATCATTACTAACACACAGTGTCAGTGTGTTGAATGAGCTGCAGGCAAGGTGGCAGAACATTGATGGGGCTGCGCTACAAAAAAAAAAATACCACAGCCATTATAAAGCAGACGGGATACATCCCAGAAAAAAAAGACTCGGTGTGATACTCTCAGGAACACAGCTGACCCTGTACTGTAATGTTTGAGTGCAATGTGACCTGGCACCACAGTGTCCACCATATTCTTCCTTTCTCATTGAAAGCACAGTCATTAATCATCGAGAAATCAGCCCACAATGACAGAAAATTAAGTAAAGATAAATGATGATGAATTTCAGATGAGGAGAAATTACCACCACACCCATCCGCACACCCCACACACAAACACTTTATTGCAAGGCTTGTAGAACCCATGTGTTGGTCGGCTTGCATTTTTAATCGATTTACATTTTAATTGGCACTGGCACCAGTGTGGGTCCAACGATGTCTCTGATTACTTCACACCATCGGACGTAATATCAGACATTCAATATTATGACAGGTTAGTTTTGGAGGACTGCAACTCTTAGTTGAGAGGAATATGAAGAAAAAATGTTTATAGGTTAGCTCACGATAAAACAGAATATTACCATAATTAAATTTTACACAGTTCAGAGTAAGACAGAATCCAGGAGGGGAAAAATTAATCAAATAATAACATAAAACACATAAATCGCTGAAATTACATAAACGAAATACATATGACATGTCAGCTCATCTCAGAAGACCATAAAAATGCAATTAAAATGAAATAAGACCATCGTTTAGTAAAGGTATTTAAAAAAAAGGAATCTGACAATAAAATAGGACAACCCATAGACTGGCAGGTAGAAATTGATTGAAGTGAATTGATTTACTTTTTAACCATTTCATGCACTCTGTAACTCGATAACACGAGCTGTCCACTTTGGTAACTGCTTTCCCTGAAAGGGTTAATGACTGCACTTTTCCAATCTTAATGTATATTTGTGATTACAGTAATGCAGTAGGCTTGGGGTCAGCAATATAGGTAGCCCCCAAAGACCATAAGTAACCCGTGGACCTGTTCTAAAAATAGTTCACCAGTGAGACGGTCAATATTTTTTGGTATCGCTATATAATAAAAATACAATTAAAAAAATACCACCACGTACCATTAGCTGTTTAAAAAAAAACCATATTTTTTGCTTTTCTTTCGTCTATCCTATTTGCTTCAATTTAAAAATGACAATCAAAAAAAAAGAAAAAGTTCAAAGGTCAGCATCGTGTCACACGACCAAATCATAGCTTTCATTCAGACAAGTGGCTGCCGCGACCATAAGCTGATTTACCTCCAAATAATTCTAGCAAATTTGTTCTTTCAAAAGTGTGTAAGTAGCTGGTACCCATTTGGCTTAATCAGGACCCAAGAAGTAGTTCACGATCCCAAAAAGATTGGCGACACCGGCGACAAGTTATGAAATAAAGACATAAATAAATAAATAAATGACAAGATAGATTCCTCTACAATATGTAGCGGCTGTAAAATAAATCTCTCAGTTCTTGGTATTTTGTCATGTAATGTAAATTGTGCTCCAATCATCACATATCGCCCCCCTGTTTCACTGCATGGCTTATTTGTGAATTCATGTGCACACACATGTCCAACTCTGCTGTTCACATACTGTAAATCCCTCCTCCCCTTTCTGCATGGAGATGTGGAATAACAGCAGCCGACCAAATGCTTAACCTAAGATAATGATCCCAACCTCATTATGCACAGCTGGGCTGTATTGCGTGTATGTGCGTGACCGTACCGAGAATTACCCCACCACATATTGCAGTCATATCTTTTCATCACAATATGTGCAACTTGTCAATTAATTTATCTAAGCAGAAAGTGGATGCATATTCTTAGAAAGCAAAAATGTAAATGTGCATTTTATTTCATGAATACTGCTTGAATTAAAAAAATACAGTATATGGAGATAATTTACAAGAAAGATAATTTCTTATTTTATGTGGGGAAAAAAAATAAGCACTTACGTTTTGGATTCGATGCTTCAACTTGGTGTGAATCCACAGAGGAGAGTAGCAGAAGGAGCAGAGCATCCTGAGGAGCGGAATGCCTTAGTGAGAGGCAGAACTGAGAGGACTTTGGTTATTAATGGTCTGATGGAGCCCTCCGGGTTGCTGAGACCTTCGGTGCGCCGAGCTCTGCTGTCACGCTGTGGTACTTGTATTCAATTGCATCCTGGAAATGCAGCGTGCTGCAAAATTGGACAGCATCGAATGTTACAAGAAAGCAGCAGGGAGCATGAATGTGGACGGGAGGCACCCAGGAAATATGTTTGATTTTCTACTTACCACTGAGGGGTTACTCTGGCAAGTGTTGGATTGTTGACACGATCTGCATATATTTCGTCTGCACTAGATCTCATGGTTGATAGCTACCTTGGTTATCACACTTTAAATCTTAGGTTTCAAAATTTGCATTTTATGCGGGAACAAGATAAGGCAGAAGCTTTTTAATATGTTATTTTTGTGTTTTCTTTTCTCAAGCATTTAAAGTACATAGAAGCGCATCCTTTCAGCCTTTCAAATCTATACCACAAAAAAGCAAAAACGGAATAGATAGAGAACAAAAAAACATGAAAAGACTTTTCTGTTGCCAGTAAAGAATTTGTGATGAAAATAGTACTGTATATACAGGATAGTGGTTCCTTGAGATACAAGTGAGTTAACTTGGAGTTATTCAGGATACACGGCTTTTGTTCAATAGACATTTTTTTCTTTGACTTACGAACTCACATTTCAGACATACAGTACCACAAACTCACTTTTCAAGAAGCAGCAATTCAACAGACTGAATGAGGGAACAATTCTTCCAAAAGAGCCCCGAAACAGTTTATTGCCAAGCTTAATACTAATGCTAACACATAGTGGCATAGATGGGCTTACAAATAGCATCAATAGTCTCATTTCCGAAACCTTTAAGCTGCTGGCATTTGTGCACAAACAGTGGGGCATCACACGTAGCCAGGCAATATAACAATTTTGTTGTTTAATTTTTTTCCCCAATAAAAATGCATTCAATACTCTTGTACTGTATAATTCAGACAGTTATAACATTTGCTCTCTGTATAACTTCAAACACAGAAAATGAGCACAATCCTAATGACGCATTCCTGCCACCATGCTAATATTGTCCTTCCACTGCAAGGAAGCCAGTTGAAATGATGGTGGCTGAATGTTGTAAATTGTGTATGATAACAGGTATATAAAGCAGGGATAAAGTAATGGTAAAACTGTGAAACTTAATTTGATAGTTACAGGAATAGGAATGTAACATACCGTACATGTAATGCGCACAATTGGCTTGAAGACTATGTTTTTCTTTCATAATTACAAATAAGTAACACATCTATCGTTGTAGCGGAGACTGTGACGCACATATTGTTAAGGCTAATTATGCGAGAAAAAAAAATGTGTGTGGATGTGTGTGTGCGTACGTGTGCGTGTAGTTAAGGCTAATTATGCAAGAAAAAAATGTGTGTGTGTGTCCGTGTGTGCGCGCGCGCGCGTGTGTACGTGTGTGTGTTTGCATAGATACAGTAGATGGACACGAATCGAAAGAAGAAATTTATCCACTTTGCGCTACATGAGGGAGGAATCGAGCTTTCAATCATAGGACACAAATAGCTACACTGCTACTGTATCACACACCTAATGGTGGTTGTCATGGCAACCCTGCTTTTGGAGGGGTTTTCAAAAAAAATCTTTCAGCAGCAAGCTGAGGGAGGCAAAAGGAGTGTGCTGGAATCAGTTCTAAACTAATGAATTTAAACAGTTGGGAGGTCTAAGAGAATAAACCAGGGACGGCCACTTAACTCTTTCAGTGCCATTGACCGCGTTAGAAGTCCAATGCATTAGAATGAATTTTCATTTGCTGCCATTCTCCCAGTTCCACTGGACGTCTACGAGTAATGAACTAATTTAAGTGCATTGCAGAAAGATGAAAAGAACCACACGATTGGACGTGTTTCATCATCAATGGGACTGAAATAGTTAAATGTTGTGGTGTCACAATTTTTCATCTGTGCTACTCGGTGTGTCTAGATGTATAACAAGCAAAATTACTATTTTAAAAATGAACAAAACTGAAAAATAATCTTAGGGGTCTTAATATATTTGATTTTTATATTTAAAAAAAAGAATGGCACAAAACTGCTGGACAAGAAACCAACATTAAATGCGAGAACTCATTTTTTTTCCTTCAAAAATAAACTCACACAAAATGTGAACATTGATGTACTGTTTAAAAAAATACAAGGCCAACTCATGCCGCAGTATAGGGCAGTATAAGACCCATTGTAAGCGCAACTAGACATGAAACAAATCCCCCAAAATATTTTTTTTTCCAAAAATCAATTTTATTTTATTGCATTAAGCAAGGGGCCACTCAGAGTGTAGTTGCCCATGCCTGGAATAGACAGTGGAATCCATGTGCACATTTCCGCAAATTTGTTGTCAGACTGCCTTCACGCACCTGTCTCAACACAGCCTTTTTAGAGCTTCTCACCATTGGCAGGGATTGGGATGTTTTATTCATCATCTGATGAAGGGATGGGCACACACAGATGTCAGTAAAATTCAACAAAGCATGTAAGACTCCTCTCTCTCCCTCTCTCTCTCTGCCATCCACACTTGGTTACATCAGATCTTTTTCTCAAAATTGTACAGTGTTGCCGCTATGCATGACTGCACCTTAAAAGACAAATTGAAGGAAGTGAAATCACTGTTACATAGTTCACGCAAGTTGTACACAAAAGTATGTGAGAACTGCACTGTCAAACATTGCTGTCCATTGATGTACGCTGGCTCATCATAGGGAGAAACTGGGATCGACACTCTGTCATTGCCATGGCAACAAGAAATCACCTGCACTTAAATTTCGGTGGTCCAGCACCTCGAATGTGGTTTTAACATGAGCATCAGTGCTTATGTTTATATTTAGAGATGGACAGCCCATGCACAGATTATGAGACAGCCTTAATTTATAGATGACAATACAGGTACACAGTTAGCATGGTAAGAAAGTGGTCAGCATTCCCTTGCAGTTCTTAACTTCTGTGTTCGAATCTTAGCTCTGGCCTTTCTGTGTGGAGTTTTGCCTATGCTTGTGTTGTTTTCCACAACAACAAAAAAAGTACATGTAAGATTCATTCAAGACTCGATTTTTTTTTTATAAGCATGAATGTGAGCGTAAATGCTGGTCTGCAGTGGGGGAGGGGGGTGATGTCAACACAGTAAGACCAATATAAATCACTTCAAAGCCTTTCCACCCTTAATATAAGGTGTATAACTAAGTTGGAAGGAGGGGGGACATCTTTTCAAGAGGGTAAGTAAAAATAAAAACTAAGAATTTAGTTGCACGTGTGGACACCCTCTTTTATCCGGGAAATGGCTGTGTTCATAATTAACCATCACATTCGAGGTTTATTTTCATTATTGAAAAGTAACAATAAAAAATAAAGCTAAAATTGAAAAAAAAAAAGAATTGAGTTTTGTAATATCATACACGAGCTTTTAGAGCTCATTCATACGTTTCTTCACATTACAACACAATACTGTTTTTTTTTTTATCTTGCACTCTTAATATTCGACATTTAAAAAGTAAACCAGAAAAGGACAGCGGCCAAACGGTGAGATTTTTCAGCCTTGCAAGCAATGAATCTCGTGGCAGAGCCCAGAGGTTCCAAATCCACACAGCATTTAGAGTAAGTCCCCAACAATATCATTTGTTTTTCTGTGACTGATCTTTCAAATGCAATCTTTTCTGTTTGGGTGCACCCAGAAAGTCATTATTAGTTTGCTGTTTCCTTGACAGAGAAAACATACACCTAAATGCTTAGTGTAGAAGGATAAATGGAAAGTTCAACCTACCTGGTACTTTCATGGACAGATTCTGCAGAAATGTTATTAGAGAATGTTCACACATAAACGTACTTGTATACTGTATGTTTTAATTAAAAATAATCCACAAATTACGGTAGTTCAAATCAACTTCAACAGTCAGTATTAAATATAAAAACTTGCTGGTCTTGTAAACATTGGGTAGGCGAGCCAAAAGGCATTTCGATTATCACTTGCATTGCAAATAAAAACATAAATTGTAAACAATCACATGAAACGCATATGCATTATTGCATAGTTGCTGTTCTTTTAAAGCCCTTTTTTTTTGGCTCATGAGCCGCTGACGTGAGTAGGTGCAGCGCCCTCTCACGTAAGACAAAAAAAGCTTCCGTTCTCAAAAGTCATAGCATTACATTACACAAATAAATTAGAGTGTCAATGCCTCTCGCAGAACAGCAAGTATCGTCCAGAAGAAACTTCTTTGGTAGCAAAAACTGCACTTGAACACTTACCAAAATTTGACTTAACTCCGTGAAACCCCATCCACCTTTTTCATACGAATGCTGGGTGGGATCGATTAGAATACCGCAGCGGTAATAATATATATATTAAGGCAAAAGCGATACTTGTGCACTCCATCCAGGATGTGTTCAGTGCATGGAGACCATCCCACCCTACCACCAATTCAATTATATCCTGTGCAAAAATAGGAAAAAAAGTTATTAGGTTTGTGAAGCTCTCATTTGAAATAAACAAATATCTTTGGCTTCCTTGGGTGACAACCTTCATCTTATCTGCGGTCTGTATGCAGCCCAAAAAAATCATCTTAAACTAATATTTGAGCTGGAACACAAACTCGTGATGAATGGAGCGTGGCTGATGAAGGGGGCAAGCATTTACAGTCTACCCAATGAGTGTCTTCATGAAGGCAGGTTTACTGAAAGGCCAGTGGTACTGGTTGGGAACGGGTCCGTTCACGTTGCACTCGAAGAAAGAGAACATGGGGAACCAGATGCGAGCCCTCCGGCTCTGCTGGTAGGCGCGGGTGTTGGCCAAGGTGTGGTAGTACAGGAAAAGGCGCGTGGTGATATAGAAGGCGATGAAGACGTCGATTGAGTAGTGCTCGTGTGCCGCCAGGATGAAGAAGATCCCGAAGAGGTTCAACACCCAGGAGATGGTGTGAATTAAATTCCACGTTCTAGGAGTGTCTGCCAAAGGGGGAGTCGAAGATATTATTCTAAGGTTTTGATCATTGCAATTTATTTACAAGAGCAGAGCAAACCAACTTACTTTCATTTGCCTATTCAAAGCCAAACTTTGGGCAAGTCAACATCACATGTGCCAAACTAATTTATTTAATAAAACGGCCATGAGTCAAAATTTTCGCACTGTGCTGAGCCAGTGCCACATACACCATCTGGCTGAATGTAAACAGTCATTATCACACCAAATATGTGTTATCACTGAAAATAGACCTGCCCGCCAACACTACTATGGATTAAAACGGTTCACTCTGGGCCATATGATGTTCATTTTGTTGGTTGATTTTGTAATAAGTTGTTAAAATAACACCTAAATTGTTCCTCTGAATGATTAAATGTGACAGAAAATGTCATTAATGCTACTCCAGGCTCTTGAAATGTAAGCGGCTAATCATAACAAGCTCAGAGACAGGGAGCCCATTTTGACATCCATGATGAGAATCGAATATGTTTTCACAAGTGGCTGGCTGGCCTTTAATTGCTAATTATCCTGCCCTCTTTAAAATTCAAATAGTTGATTAAAGATTTATGGCTTGAGAACAAATGGTTTCCAGACAGATTGGCACAAGGATAATTACCGGTATGTGCACGTATTCGTGTTCATTTATTTAAAAAAATAAATAAATAGAACAATGATTTGTTCATTCTTTCATATCAACAAATCACAAAATCGCAGCTCCTCAAATGGATGCAGCGCACCAACTAGGGTGGAACCTCAGTTTTTGTGGTTCATCCGTTGCGGTAAGTAAGGGTCGAACCAAATAATACGGAATCCGAAACCATACATCGGAAAAAATGAAATCCAATTGATCTGTTACAGAGTCCGGAATCTAGATCCCCAAATATATTAAGAGAAAAAAAAACATGCTCTGTACAGAGATTAATCAAACATTTTTTCAGTGGAATTGTTGCATTACAAAGTATTCGGGGATGTTTATCTTATTGTCAGGCGATGAAAAACGACAATAAAAAACATGAGATGCTCCTGCTCAATGGTTGCTTGGTTTTCTCAGTTTAGAAAAGAGTGCATTCTTCAGGCGCATGATGTTTGCTGTCACGTCCAGTGAGGAATGCACTCATGCATGTGGTGGGGAAACCAAGCAACCACTGAGTGAGCGCATGTCACAACACAAACGGGTTAACTCTTTAGGTCAAGACTCATCAATTCACCAGTGGCGGAGAATACACTTATATTACTGTTGTGAAAATTTGGGTGGTTGAGTTCCCCTTTAAGGATACGCAGTTGTGAAATAGATTGATTGGTAGTAAATAATAATGCCAGTGTTACTTGTCTACTACTGTTGTAAATGATTCGTGCACATAAATCCATTTCCAATCCGCTTTATCCTCACAAGGGTGGCAGGGAGTGCTGGAGCCTATCCCAGCCGTCTTTGTGCAGTAGGCAGGGGACACCCTGAACCGGTTGCCAGCCAATCGCAGGGCACACGCAGACGAACAACCATTCATCCTCACACTCACCCCTAGGGACAATTTTAGAGTGTCCAATCAGGCTAGCATGCGTGTTTTTGGAATGTGGGAGGAAACCGGAGTACCCAGAGAAAACCCACGCAGGCCCAGGGAGAACATGCAAACTCCACACAGGAAGAATGGAGCCGGAATCACCACCCTGCACCTCTGCACTGTGAGGTGGAAGCTATCCATTTAAAAATTGTAATGAAGATTTAACTGATTAGAATAAGACAAGTCATTGCAGTATCATTAAAATGAATGGAAAAGACGATTCAAATTTTAAAAATCAGATTTTTAAAATGTATTTTCCAGTATGTGATGTCTACATAATGTTATTTGTGTCCATGTGTATGACTTCAGATTCATTTCTCTCAGTCTGCTTCTGTTCTGTTCAAAAGTTGTAATATATAGTTTGAATTGTTTTCTCCTATAATAAAGATGCACCCCCCCCCCCACACAAAACACTGTAAGCCTCCCTAATGACATCTGAGTAAATAAAGGCCCACGGCCACGATTTCCATAAACAAGGTAGATACGGCCAAAATGTTCCACTCACATTCTGTCACAAAAAAGTTGAGCAGGGTAATGACAACCGTGTGTCCGCTGAACATGTAGTCTCCACATGTTTGGACGCCGGTCAGAGTCATCCCGAATCCGACCCATATCGTCAGTGCCCTCTGTATCTTTTCCATCAAATTGCCGTACGCCTGAGTGAACAAGAGAGCCTAGTTAGCGGCACGAATGCGCTGAGCCAGAGCTGGAGCACAGCTCCTTTGACACAACTCGCAGCATTTCTAATCCGACTCGACAGAAAGCACGTGGAAGCTTCTCACCTTGCTGGTGCACTTGAGGTGATGTCCAGGCACGGAGAGCGAGGTGACAAACATGGTGCAGCAGCGAAGTAAAAACACAGTTCCCATCAGAGAACACAACCGCCTTATGAGAATGGACCTAAAGACAAAATAAAAGTAATGTCGGGAGGATAAATGCGGATTGATTATTACCTCTGCCAAGCACAGGAGTGTGATAACCGATTGATTGTTGACAGCGTGGAATTATATAGGACAGTAATTGCTTCTTGAAGCAACTGAGGCAATACAGATATGCTGTTCAATGTTTGTTTTTTTTTTCCAAGATGGCGCCCGAGTAGGCAGCCTTCGGCAAGTGCTCTTCGAGAGCCTTGCTTTTTTGTTCTTTTTTGTTCTTTTTTGCTGTTTTTGTCTTTTGTTTTGTCACATGTTGTTTGTTGTTTCATTGTGTGGACCTGATATGGACTGTTTTCAGCGCTTTTTGGCCACGACATTCGTCAAAGGAGCAGTATCTGTGCTTGGTGGTTGCGCCTTCTCGGCAGCACGCGTGTACCAGCACAGATTTTGATTGGGAGGAATGTCGTCGCCATTGACTGTCGGTGCTGGATAGACCTGGGGCGCTTGTGTTTTTTGCGCCAGTAATGGGCAGCATTTTTCACAACCCCGATTTGTTCAGTGGCTATGTCAGCGCTGTTGGACAGTTGGCGTTGGTGCGGCTGGATGGATGGCCGCTGAAGTTGAGGATGAGGAGAGAGGAGCGTTGGCGAAGAGCGCCGATGCGTATTTGGAACCGTGAGTTGCCGCTTGGAATTGAAATGGATTTCCATGGGACAGGAGAAGTGAACCAATCTCTTTTTTCGTCAATGGATGCTACAGCTTCTTGTTGACTTTGAAACTTAGCTTGTAGCCGACGTGTGCACATTTTGAGCATGACGTCTCTGATCCACTGGTTAAAGGACACTTTGATTCTCTCCTCTTTCATCTCAAACCGCTTCAAACAACAAAGCGTGTGACGGAAAAGTGGTTAGGACTGCATGACTGTCCGTGTTTTATGTTATGTGTTGTGTTTATTATTTTACTTTATGTTAACTGTTTTGTAAAGCGCTTTGTTACAGCTGCCGCTGTTGTGAAAGCGCTATATAAATCAGCATGTATTGTATTGTATTGTATTGTATTCAATCAGCCTTAAGCAGTATCTGTCTAAACATTTAATTTCAACCCTGTTCTGTAAAACTCAACATTTTCACATTTTTCTGTCACTATTTGGCCGATCTATATTAAGTGTACAAACACAAACACTTTGTCAAGTGGGAAATAATCCCAAAGTTTCAGTATTTGTCGATTACAGACTCTTCATTTTTGCAGTCCTGTGACAGGGGTATAAAATTAGATCCTCACTTCTTCTGCACTGCTGGATTTGAAAACATTGGCCATCCAAGAATTTGAGACATGATGCTGACGTCATCTAATATCTGAACCCAGAACGGATGCCCTGTCGCACAGTCGAGGCAATATCTCGCTCGGCTAGGCTCTGTGTAAAAGGCGCAGGCTCCGTTCTGCCAACTTTATGGATTCTTCCATTGAAATTCTTCCATCCATTCTTCCACCAAAAAAGCTTTTGTGGTGAGCAAGAAGGCATTCAATTTAGAAATCCGGATAGAGGACTTCATCCTCTCTTTTCACCATTGTGTCTCAATGGTTTGAGGCTAAAAAGACATAAATGACACTCAAGATGGTCTTCCACACCTCCGGGTCAAGCCTTCCAGCCAGGTGATGCCGACATCTTCCGTTGGAGTGAGTGTGAAGCAGTGGCGCTCCGGAGCCGTATTCAGCTTGGGTGCCATTCCTCTGTCGGAGCGCAATGCCATTCCCGGTGAACTCTCCTCCGTTGCAGTGCCTGCCACATCCTGGGAGTCCCATCAGTCTAATCCTAACATTGTTTTGTAACAAAGTAGTCTGCTAGCTAGCAAACGGGCAAACCAAAAAATGCCGAGCCCCACCATTGTCCTCTCCTCATTGTAGAAGAATGCATCTTGTATTTCTACCTTCTCAAATCCATACTATATAGGTATGATATTAACAAGTGACATAAACCCACCTCATGATTCACTTCTATTGATCCAATTTTTAGTTGCACCGGGACTACTCCAGCACATGCTCCCCACTGCAGTGTGCTCAGACCAAAATAACAAAAATACAGCACTCACTTTTGTTCGCAGAATCATTCCGATTTTGAAATTGGTCCAGTCCTCTCACACATTGTCATGTGAGCTGTATGATCATGTTAAATTGCAGCACTCTGCGATTTTTGGTGCAGGACTGTCCTATGTGTTCACTTGAGTAGAATTCACTGTATGTTATGAGTTGAAACTTGTTTTTTTCATGGGGCTCGGTCTACGCACTGAATGAAATGTGTGATGACTATTTTCAGGCCGGGTAACATTTTAATGGGGAGGAAGCCTTAGGTGTTACCTGTGTTTATGAAGCAGCAGGATCAACATAAGCATGTAGCACAGGATGAGTCCACAGGCTTCAGCCATTGCAAAAGCCCATGGGATTCTCGGAACACTGTCAGGGGTTAAAATGCATCAATGTCAGCATGCAGATTAGATATGGGGACAAGGTGCACATGAACCAAGGCTAAAATAGATATACCGGTATCAATTTTACAGACCAGTTTTGTGAATCAATGCAACTTTCTAACTTTGTGGAGATTTTTTTTGATGGTTAATCCCAGGGAACTGAAGCTAGGTTTTTATTTAACAATAAAAATAGGCCAATATAATGAACAATTGTTTTTCTTTTTCTTTAAATTTTCTGAACCGCAGTATCCTCATGGGGGTCGAGGGACATGCTGGAGTCTATCCCAGCTGTCTTGAGGCAGTAGCCGGGGTACACCCTGAACTACTTGCCAGCAATTCGCAGGGCGCACGTAAATGAACAACAATTCATGCTCACAATCATGCCGAGGGACAAGCTGGAGTGCCTAATCAACCTGCAATGCATGTTTTTGGAGTGTGGGAGGAAACCGGCATACCCAGAGAAAACCCACGCAGTCACAGGGGGAATATGCGAGCTCCACACAGGAAGGCCACAGCCGGTCATTCAATTTCCACTGTCAGAAATTATTTGCCCTGTTTTGGAGAAGATTCTCTTGGGATGGACTGACATTGCCACAATGCAGTTCCCATCGACCTTTAAGGAGCAACAGTTACATTAGAGAAACACTTTTTTGTTTGCTTTTTTTCCTTGCAGACCCTACAGTCTGCCTTTGTACTCTCAATAAAGTTTAAATGTGTCCAGATATAAATCTTTCCCTCAAGTCCCTCATTTTCTGCACTATTTCTTACCAGCATTGCTGCTCTGTGCAGTGTGTGCATAATTGACAATCATTGACTATCATGTCTCTCTCAAGTGATGCGACCCACTCCAAGTACAACGTGTTACTACTTTTGCCGATTGTGTTTGACTCTCTGTTTCGTGATTCAATGTGTATGAAAGGTGCTAAATTTTGATCCGCAAATTGCAATGCGAAACCCGCTTATTTTGAACCAAAGTGCACAATCTCGATGTAGTTTATCACGGTGCATGTAAAGCTGATACCTGTCCAAGAAGATGTCAGGAAGCGGTGGATAGGTTCTCATGTCTGGAACACGCTCGTGTACGATGACCATAACAAAGGAAGTAAAGCCAAACACTAAAAAGACATAAATGACACTCAAGATGGTCTTCCACACCTCCGGGTCAAGCCTTCCGGCTAGGTGCTGCCGACTTCTTCCGTTGGAGTGAGTGTGAAGCAGCGGCGCTCCGGAGCCGTATTCAGCTTCGGTGCCATTCCTCTGTCGGAGCGCAATGCCATTCCCGGTGAACTCTCCTCCGTTGCGGTGCCTGTCGCCTCTGTCCCAGGTCCAGTCGGCCGCTGGGAGACTGTCACTTGGCTGGAGACCTAGCTCTTGCACCTGAGCATGGTTCTGTCTTTGAAGCTGGCGGAGGGATATTGCCAGCCTCTTGATGTCCCCTAGCACAGTGAGGCTCAGAGGAGGTCCGCGTAGGTCGGCCTCAGTCAGAGCCAGGAGACTGGGCCCATCCAGGCGGTGGTCAGCACACAGCAGATCCACATAGTCGGCGAATCCTTCTGCCTGTAGCCACTGGGCCACCTGCTTACAGCTCCATGCACTCACACCGCTCTCTGATGCCATGCCTCTGCAGACAGACACAGAACGCTTGACGATACAGAGGACTCCATGATTCAACAGATGCTTTGAAAGGGACCATTCAGAGCATGCAGGAGGCTACGCTTACTGATCAAAGCCTCCTACCTAATGCCTTCCAACGTCATCACCACTTGAAAGAAACGACAGGTTCATTACATCACTTAAACAAGCGTAACTGAATGAATAAGCCCATTATTTAGACCTTAACCAGGATAAAATTGGAGATAAAGATATTAGCCGACACGGAGCAAGTATTGTTTTCATCATCACTTATTATGCAACCAGTGCTTTATGTATGGGAATACAACATAATAACAATTAAAAATGCCAATCATCAATGTCTTTGCTCAGCCTTGATCTCAGTCTGGACAATGTCGTTTTTCTTTTATTAACACCGTCCAAAATGACATTAATTGAAGTGTCATTAATTTAAAACAAAATTCCAAAAACATTAACCTGAGAAATGGTAAAAATGCTTGTCAATGGATGAACATTTACATTATAATTTTAATGTTCCAGAGGTGATGTAAAAGGTACATAGGTCAAGATGACTCACGTGATGATTAGCTATTTGTTCACTCCTGCCGGCTAGATACATCCGCTGCATTCTGATGACTGCTTATTGGCTGTGATCTTTGTGGAATCAAAGATTGTATTTTTCATTTTAAAAAATAAAACACAGTTGGCAGCGGTAATTAATACCCCAGTCAGGTGTTTGCTTCCTGCTACTGAAATGCATACAGATTATTAAGAAAAACTGTCCTTGCCCTTTAACCTTAGATAAGACCACCACAGCTCAGCCCCGCTGAGCTCCTTCCTACGGCTCAAGGGTCAACCAGACCAGAATTACATGAACAGAATAATTACAAATGCAGGGCTCCACATGCTGATGGACAGTGTACCCAGAGTCAACATGGGTCAGTACATCTTGTCACGTGTTCAGTTTTTGAGATAAATTTTACTGTGACAGCTGGTTTGTCAAGGCAGGAAGGATGAAATATTATTCTTGGATTAAATTTGGAGACAGTGTAATTTTTTTATTATAACAGAATAGCAGTTATAATTAAAATAGGATTGCATTTCATCTTTAACAGTGATGCAAATCATGACGTGAATATTTCTCAGATTAATGATATTGTCAGTATCGGGTCTGTAAAGCAAAATCAAAATTACATTAACGTGTTTTTTTGATAGACAAAAATGCTACCGCATTTTGAAATTTAGCTTTCACGACTTCTCCCCTAAATTCCTTTTTTTTTTTAATCCATGTTATCGGTCACGCCCCAAAGGATGTCACATGACGCAAGCAGCTGAAAAACAACAGCAGCAACATCAACAGAAACTGCCAAAAAGGCTGGACAGATTACTTGTAGACAAGACTAAGAGACTTAAAGAATGGTCCGTTTTCATTTTCCTTGGAATTAATAATCTAGCACTGCAATATCCCATTTAAGACGTCTCATTTGTTGTCCTAATATTAGGGCAAATATTTTATCCCCATTGAGAGATTGAAAGGTGGAAGGATGGAAGGGTGAAATTATATAACGTTCCAGGTCTCATTTACAAAAACAACAACAACGTTTATCAGGGCAAGCATACTGTATAGTTTAGCTCCTACAAACGTTCCCGTGATAACTTAACCATTCCGATTAAAGCACAATACAAAGCAAACCCTCCAAAAAACTGTCAACGAGAGCAGCGCTCTGGGATGGCCTGCGTTAAGTTTCAAGACTTGTTTTGCTTGTTGGGTCACTGACAGAGAAGACGTGATGAGACTCAATTGCACAATATAGGACTTTCAGCCTGTAAAATAATTCGGAAGATTCCTGCAAACACTGCAAATTAGAAGAACAACCGCAATACACCCTGAGGGCTAACCAATACAAAGTGGGGGACAGTCAGGACAGTACAGTAACGTCCTTTCTATTTGTTACTAGAGTAACATAATAATAAACAACTGTGTGAAACTAAAATGAACCCAAACAAAGACGTGAGGTCAAACATATGCAGGTGTAAACTAACTACTTTTGGGAAGAAGTAGATTTTTTTTTCTTACCAAAGAACCAGTGCCAGTGCCTGTGTCAGAGTGGGGAGAAGGAAGATATGAGCCGTCCTCCTCTCGCATTGCAGGAGTGTTTCATGCCTTCTACTTTCACAACCAGGCAACAGCAAACAGGAAATGGCAATAACCAACAACAGCAGACAAGAGGAGCCACAAACGTCTCTTGAGAGGTATGTTTCAGCGCACTGCCATCTGCTGTCCAAATGTAGGAAGATGATTCCTGTTTACTGAAACAATGCCTCCCCACATTAAAAAAATATATAGAGAGAGAAAATGACGATGAATGCTGTGATATTAATAAAATGCCGTATAAAATGATCCATTTTATGATGAAGCAAAGTCATAAAATATAAACAAATAAATATAAACATTAATTTATTTCCCTTCCCCCATGTTCAGTATATGAAGGCCCCAAAACTGTAGTCTCGATGTAAGCTTTTTCTGGTTATGGATACAGATTTGCCTTGACCATTACTTGAATGACCAATGCTCAAAATATTTTTGAAAATGTATTTTAATATGGCACTGAAGTAGTTAAAAGTAATTCCTATTGTGAGAATCTCTGAAAATTATTGTGATAGGCAACATCACAATTTTTTGGGGGGCTTACTATAATTTTTTTTAAAGCAATGTAAAATAATTGCATCACAATGTATACAATTGTTTAATAAAATAATTATTTGAATTTAAAAACATGGAAAGAAAATAATAACATTGTGTCAAAAACATTTTTTGTGCTCTATAAATGCTTCGAATTAATTCTAAATTGATTTAGAATTACATGCAATGCAGAAGAATATTGCTTTTTTAGCATTGCCGTCAACAGTGCAGAGTTCTCTATGTGCCTGTATGGGTTTTCTTCTGGTACTCCGGTTTACCCCCCCCCCCCCCCCCACATTCCAAAAACATGCATGACAGGCTGATTGAGCACTTTAAATTAGCAATAATTTCATAAAAAATATATATACAGTATATATATATCTATATCTATAGATATATATATATATCTATAGATATATATATATATATTCTGTATATATTAGATAGCTGACAGAATTTTACTTTTGTGTTATGACAATCTTCAACCCGAATAAAAACTGAGTGTATCCTGATTATGTCCTAACCTGCAATTGGGCCAACACCTGTGTTCATGATTTTATACTAGTTCTCATCCATGGAAGAATAGTTTCGCTACTTTTAGTCAACATGTTTTTCGTGTTGAAGTATGAAAAGCAGGAGAGAGAGTCTCATTGCTGGAGTGACATCTTTTCTCTGACGTCTGGCTATCATGCAACATCAAATAACGACAATGAGCCAAAGAAAGAGCAGTGAACTAATTTTGGAGGCCAGCAATGTCCATACAAGCAGCTGCTGGGGTCCTTCAGCGAGTGGCGAGCAGACTTTGGCAGTGAAGTGACACTCTAGTCTCTCTCACTTACTTACTCACACGCACAGACACACACACACACACACACACACACACACACACACATACACACGCACACATGTTATGGCGCTTGGAGAGGAGATAATGTCAAGGCGCAAGGAGCAAAAGGACCTAGCGCTCATTAAACAAGTGGAACTCATTCTGGATTCCTGCACACTGGAGCTCACTGCAGTGGATGAAGTCTGGCCAAACCTCTACATAGGAAACATGTGAGTCACGCCTCAGTTGAGTGCAAGGTTAGTGCAGTTTAGGGAAGTTGCGAATCCAAACTTTAGAATCATTCTCATTGAGATCAACTTAATAATAGAGAGTGTTGCAGTCATTCAAACAATAACATATGAAAATATATGTGGTGGTATGGAATGAAAATAATGGAGTTTTTCCAGTTCATTAACGTGGCTTTGTCTCTGTTCTTGTATGTTTTGCTAGAGCTGTAGCACAGAATAAAAAAACTTTATCCAAGCTGGGCATCACTCACATCCTGAATGCAGCTCACTCCAAGCAGGGAAGCATCGGGGACCAACGTTTCTATGGCGACGCTTACGTTTACTGTGGCATACCAGCAGAAGACTCGGACCACTTTGACCTCAGTCAGTATTTCAAACCCGCAGCGGACTTCATCCATAAAGGCCTAAAGAAGGACCACGGTGAGCTTGTGTTACCCACTCTCTGTATTTGTCATCTCGCTTTTGACTTTCTTCCTCCAACTTTTCAGGGAAAGTCCTGGTGCATTGCATTATGGGCGTAAGCCGCTCAGCCACACTGGCGCTGGCTTACTTGATGCTGCATCAGCGTCTCACCCTCCACGATGCTCTGAGGCACGTCGTGCAAAAACGTGCCATATACCCCAATCGGAACTTCCTGATGCTCCTCCACAAGCTGAGTGAACAGTTGGCATTCAAAAGGAGGTTGTGTCCCCTCCTTTGATGCGACACCTCCTTTGTTTTCGCCTCCTTTCCGCTACGACTCCCTGACAAACATTTTGCATGGACAACACTTTGAAGAGATGTTTTGAGTTCCTATATTTTTCATTTTAGTCACACATTATAATATCCGCAACTTTGTACATACTGTATTACTTCACAACCTTTTAAGAAACACAGAGATCTTGTTTATCAGTGGTTATAATAAGAATACACACTGTTTTTGCTTGTTTTTAACCGCACATACTAACCTTAACTATAGGTTATATTCATAGGAATTGTAATAAAAATGGTGTAAATTGAAATCAACGGAAAAAAAAACTACACATTGTATTGCATCATTGATCTAGAAATCATCCCATCCCCACTATGCAACGGCTTTTCGATTACTTCTATTTAAATGGTATTCATAAAGAAAAACATTATCATAAAGATAAAATAACACAACCCTAGAAAAATGATTAAATCAATGACCATGAATGATCCATTCGGATAGGCTAATTAAATATACGTGTTTAATAATCACAATATTTGATAATATAAGTGGAAATGTTATGTTTGTTACTGCATCTAAATATCATGTATCAGTTTTCTGTTTCACTGATGATATTATTATTTCATATTATTATTGTTGTTATTACCTAAAATGAATACCATCAATACATTTTATGAACAACATTGTGTTTTAAGTTGTGCCAAATCATTTACACGTTTTCCTCACAAGGCCAAAGGTAGGTCATGTGATCCAGGAAAATGTCAGTTGCAATCATACGCATACAAAACAACAACTACAACATAATAGCGAAATCATATAAAATACCACAAATTCATTTCAACACATATTATCTGTACGTGTTCATCTATCCTAAAAATAGAGCATACAGTACTAGTGAATGTCAGTTGTTCTCCAAGGAGAGCAGACGTGTTCCCCATCGACATGTTACATAACAATGCGCACTCGTGGAACTAAGTGAGGCGACAAATGTTAAAGTTCATTGGATAATGCCACATTGTTTTTCTGTTGAGAGGACCTGCGGGGGGTTGTCACAGTGGTCTGTTTGAATCTGTTGTAGAAAATCTGTCTTGATTTTGTCATGAGTTTAATGCTCAACTGCTATCAAAACAAGTCGTTGATTTTCATAGACGGTGCATTTGTGCCTTGATCTTGTGTTTGTTTGTTTTTTTTTGCAGCATCATAAAAATAATAACGTGATCCGTGAACAAAAGAATTTGCTACAGCCACTTAGATTAGTTAATATAAAATCCAATCTAAGGAACATACTCATTTACAAAGCACATATAGTGCCGTGTACAGTAGTTTTATTTGTTGTGCAGGTGTGTGTGTTGAACTAGAAAGTCTCTTGAGGGATGCACCACATGAACACCCCCATTGCGATAGAGCTCTCTGAGCTGCTGCTCAAACACAGACGACTCATAGGACATGTCAATCAAGTGTGGTCTAACCTTTACATTTGCAATAAATATATGTGCGCGCGCACGGACACACACACACACACACACACACACACTAACCCGACTTAATCCATATATTAATACCACCGGATTACAAATATAGACACCATCAATATTTTATAAAAATTGTTAAATAACAACAAGGAACGGTGCCGTTTACGTCATCTGGAGCAGTTCAGTCCTTTCATCTTATGTCACATTGCATCTACTAGGAAGTAGCCTGCTATCTAGCAACACAAAGGCGAATCACCACAATGTTGGTGCTCTTTATTTCCCATTTGAATTGTAATATGTGTTCCACCCTTCCATGTAATGTCATTCTCCATGAACCAGGAAATAGCCTGTTAGTTTACATACAATTGCTTTATTTTTACTGAAGCTGTTATATTTCTGGGTACCAACTCCAAAAAATAAACCAATGTGACAATAATGTGTTAGTTCTACAAATGGTTCTCGATCTGCTGTTAGCTGAGCTCAA
The DNA here is from genome assembly GCF_025434085.1 of Hippocampus zosterae. NCBI lineage: Eukaryota > Metazoa > Chordata > Actinopteri > Syngnathiformes > Syngnathidae > Hippocampus > Hippocampus zosterae. The sequence continues at coordinate 10,493,081 of NC_067461.1, read as the reverse complement.
ACACATTTGTTTAAAACACATGTGAGATTCTTAACATGACTGTTATGTAACACGTCACTCCCTTTCAACATTTTGTGCGCCTCGTATTGGATTTTAAATATTTCCAGTCTGTCATTCACTACAGGAGGTGTCACAAGGTTTGAAACAAGCAGTTGTTGCCACGCTGATGTGGGGGGTCATGGCGGGCAGAGGCCTAAAAATATCACGTGAAACACAGTGAGAGCAGTTAGCATGTGTCCTCATGCCGACTGTGAAGGAACAGGTCCTGTTTGGAAACAAATCACAAATTTCACACCACTGCAGTACGTATATGACAGGTAAGTGATCTTTTTTTCTGCTTTATACTCGGCTTCACACACTCATAATAATAATGAGGATCTTGATGAGTTGAATATTTTTTGGCTTTGAGAATAGTGGTTCTTAACCTTGTGAGAGGTACTGAACCCAACCAGGTCATATGCACATTCACTGAACCCTTCATTCGTGAAAAATAAAAATATGTTTAGTTTTGTTTAAAATTCAAGACATTAAAAAAACCCACTTTTATTAAAAACTGAAAAAAAAGTCAAAACAATTAGTATAAGTATACGTTTTTTAATTGTGCACAAAATGAACCAGCCAGTGATGGCCAAGCGGGCATGTCATCAATAATTGACACGTTGCGTCATGTGTGTCTTAACCTCCATGGCAGGGGCTCCGTCGAACCCCTGAGACCGATTCACCGAACCCTGAGGGTTCGATCGAACCCAGGTTAAGAACTACTGCTTTGATGTTTAACTTGCTTTTAGAATTGCATACTAAGATAAGATAAGATATCCTTTATTCGTCCCACACTGGGGAAATTTCAGCCTCCAGCAGCAAGAATGTATGTAGAAAGAAGAAAGAAGAAAGAGAAAAAAACAACAAACATCTTTCAATTAAATGCAATATGAACACAAAATGGATAAATCGCAGTACTATTTACAATTTTCCTTCACATCATTTAATTATTATTATGATTGTTATTTTTTATTCATCAGCCTGACAGCAGTCGGTAGGAATGAGCGTCGGTATCTCTCCTTCTTGCAGCGCGGGTGTAACAGTCTCTGGCTGAAGGAGCTACCAAGTGCTACTACGCCGTATGAAATCTTCTCAAGTGATGTAAAGGGCTAACAGGCCATAGGATCCGAATGAAACTGATTATAATGCACAAGTTGAATGACATCCTCAGATTCTTTTGGTTTCATTGATATGTGTAGGTACATTCGCAGTAATAATTTGCAGATCTGTTTCTTACAATATATTCAGTGGCGGTTTCTGGCATCAGCATTATGTGCGGTCGCACAGGGCAACATTGCTTGGAGATATTGCTACATGTCATGGATTGTCATGGCATGACATGTCAATCACTGGACTTTGTATGGGGACTTTGCACTGCCGCATGAACGCGCCTACTATAGAAGAGATACAAGTCTAAACAAGGAGGAAAGTGGAAAAACTAAACATAAAAAAACATCATACTAGTTTAAGTTGAAATCATTATTTTCATAAATATATTATTTTCCTTGGTGCCTACAGTGAACCATGTCCTCCTGTGGAGTAAAATCAAGAGGAAAGAACCCCTACATGGCGGTTCAAGTGGACCCAGACAGTGATTACATCACACCAGGTACTCTAGACCTGGAGCAGCTTTTCTGGACTGGCAGCAGCGTTCAATATGCACACTTCAACCAAGTCTGGCCCAATGTCTTCATCGGGGATGAGTAAGTCAACACGCACAAACTGCTGGAGTTCTTCAGAAAGAAAGAAAAGGAAAAGAAATCATGACTAGAATTGATTCTATGAACAAATTCAGCGGTATGTGTTGTTTGGGAAACAGGAAGACGGCTCTGGAGCGACCTGGTCTGAAGGAGCTGGGTATCACGCATGTGTTGAATGCTGCAGAGGGGATGTACAACAATGTGCTGACTGGTGTAGAATACTACACAGACATGGGCATCCAGTATTTTGGGGTGGAGGCCGACGACAAACCCACGTTCAACATCTCGCAGTTCTTCTACCCGGCGACACGGTTCATCAGTGAGGCCCTGGGACAACCACAGAGTAAGTTAAGGGTGCAGTCTTGAAGCTGAAGTAACAAAGTAGCATTGCAGTACTTCATTACTGTACTTAAATGAGTTTATATATTTCATTTGTCTATTCCGGGTAAGACAATTGAGAACAGATTCTCGTTTGCAATGCTGACCTGGCTGCAGACAGAGGAGTAAAACAAAGTACAGTTCAGTTGTATTTAACTTCCAAGATAAACACAACTGAACTGTTTGTTTTTAAACATTTGATTACGGTATATTTTTATGTGCAGCGGATTTACATTTTTTAGACGTTACTTGGGGGGGGGGGGGGTGGATGTTTAATACGCACTACATTTAGCAAGCATAAAGAAAAATTCACTGCCCAAATGAAAGCAAGCCTTCGCCATCCGCCACAACCATTCTGCAATTATTCTCACCTTATGACTGGTTCCAGACAAGGTGTTGGTGCACTGCGTGATGGGTCGCAGCAGGTCAGCGTCACTGGTCTTGGCCTACCTGATGATGGAGCAAGGCTTAACAGTGGTGGACGCCATTGAGCATGTGCGACACCGCCGTTGCGTCCTGCCCAACCATGGTTTCCTGAAACAGCTCAGAGCTCTGGACATCACGCTGCAAGAGGACAAGCTAAGACTAAAGCGACAAAAGACGCAAGATCAACATTCGTGATTGGGATCACATTTTAAAAGGGGGTTGGAGTCCACTGGGTTTCATATCTCATTTTTGTCTCGGCAACCTGCTTTCTTGTAGCAGTGAACGTGTTGAGCAAATGTGCAAGTGATGGGTGGATGTTGTTTAGAGTACATCAGGGGAGATGCAGTAACTTCAGAAAAAGGAAGAATCATTTCTAAATTTGCGACTACTTCTGACAGACAAGCACAGTCTGTATTGTTAACTTTAGAAAGTAGTAGAAAATAAAAGGAATAAAACACATGTTTTAACACAAGCTGATGTTATAAGGGCCACCATACAGGAGACTAAGACTAAAATATGAGTCCTGTGGAACAATTGACTTTTATTAATCCATCATGAAACGTCTTAAATGCATCTCATTTACCTTTGTAAAGGGTTTAAATGTTTAAATCGGCAATGCAATGTTGAAAAATTGAATAATAAGAGGGAAAAAAAAATCCAACACTCGCGATTTTTGTTTTGTTTTCATTGTATTTGTCCAGGCTAGACAAAGTCTGGCAACAACCAGACAAAAGGGTCACTTGAGGCCTCTTGTTTGAGCACATATTGCGGAAAAGAATGGAACGGGATTGTACATCCAAGATTTTAAAACAATTACAATAAAAGGAAGAAAATACCATTGTGCATCATCAAAAATTGTCACGTGTATTCAAGTATTGATTGATCCAAATCAAAGAGAAAGAGATGAATATCAAATCTTATCCCAATGTGATAAACGTGTATTTATGTCGAATTAAACAAAGCCAAGTCTTGAGGTACTTGGAAAATGGGTAAAAAAAAAAAATTAAATACACAATTACAATGGCCACTGCCACAATTATCCTTTGATTGTTGGTCTTAGGTTCCAATAGTAATAGCATATGTGCACTATTACTTTGCATACTGATGACAAAAGTGGCTTCAAGTCTTTAAACGTTTGCAACAAAGAATAAAAGGCACTCATTATTTGCACAAAGTTGAGTGTCACAGTTCTGCTTCCTGTGGCTAGTGGCTTTGACACCTACTAATCATGCATTTGAAAAACAAAACAAAACAAAACAAAAAAAAACTTTGTCCTGTCCTTAACTGGCCTAATGGATCACACACAAATTAATTCTTTGATTTGCTGATCTTGCATCTGAATGACTGACAAATCCTTATTAATAGTCCCTGCAGCGCAACCAGGTGGAAAAAAGAATACATACTCATGTGAGGTGGCACAAAGGTAACAATTAAAAAGAAGTCGGATGGTAGGTTAAAAAAATATATCTGATGGATGGGGAAAACCGGGATAAAAAGCATTCCGGGTGACATGTTTGTGTTCAACGATGGACATTTTTGGGGTGGAACAGAACAAAAATAAAAACACATCAAACAAAGTCTGGCTTTTCAGGGAACGTGCAACCCAATCTTCTAATGATGACGTTGGCAGCATAGTGAGCTGCTCTCACGCATTGGTCCAGTGTTTTTTCTCGGACCAGCCCAGACAGGAAACCTGCGAAAGAGAAGGATTTTTTTGTTTGTTTCAAAAGTGGGAAGACACACTGTAACCTAACAAGACAGAGAAGCATACATGGCAAGCTCTCACCTCCTACAAAGGCGTCACCAGCACCGTTTGTGTCCACGAGGTCTTTGGGATCAATTGCCATCACTGGAAAGGTCTCAATTTTATCACCTGAACATAAAGAGGAGAAATAATTAGACCTCAAATACAGCGTTGTTTTATTTGGGGGGGGGGGCAATGGAAATCTTACTGAGAGCCATCACAGTTTCATCCGTCCCCTGAGTCAAGACAACAATCCTTTGTCGCTTGGTGTTGATTTTGGGCAGGGCCTGCATTTTCTTGGCAATCTCCTTAATGTCTTTGATCTGCAGAGATGTGACGCATGGCACATGTTTTATACAAAATAGATGAAAGAGCAGCGGCGAGAACAGGAGGGACATTAAATCACCTCAAAAGCTTGCTCTTTCGCGAATGCGGCTGCCTCCTGTAGGATAGAATCAAAACCAAAAAATAATAAAAAATCTTTAGTTAATGTTTGATGATCCTCACATGGAAAAAAATGTCACATTTTTAATCTGGCACAACAAGCATTTCCATTATCAACAGTCTTGGTGTTATATCCCCCCTCCCCCCTTACATTGTGAATTAAATCAATACATTTTAGTCATTTTGAGAGGGAAAGGGAAAAAAAACCAATTGAAATAATGCAGTTGCACACCCTCCATAACAGGGAGCTGGCTTTGTTTGGAATTAACCAATCGGATTCACTCATTTTCTCTTGGATTCACAAAATTTTATGTGCCTCTGATTAACCACGAATAAAGTTAAACTGTTCTAGTAGGCTTTTCTTTGCATTTTTTTAAGTACGGTAAGTGACTTTCACTTTGAACTGTCCACGATTCCCTCCACCTTGCCTAAATTCCACCTGGTTACCTCAGACCATAACAAACTCTCCCAAACACGAGTGACAATGTTATTATGGTTCAATGAAGCCATGTTGAACCTTTTGGCCAATAGTTCCAAAGGTTTCTAAACAGAAAAAAACAACAACTTTGCTTCAAGAATTAGCTTTCCGTGCAAATCACTTCATCTATACATTGTTCTTTAACCGTTGTTTCTGAGGATTGCTTTGCAGAAAACTGCTACTCTAGCCTAAGATGACGAGACAAAATTCCACAATTACGCTGGAAATCTTTAAGACACCTATTGGAATCCAAGCTGTTAACAAGAAGCCCCTGCGAAGTCCAGTAGTGAGGGGGGGCGGGGGGGGGGGGGGGTGGAATGTGTCGAAGAGGCAACAATTTCTCAAAGGACACACTCGCTGGCCCAAAAGCGAAATTGAGCAATTTTGTGGACTGATGAAAGCAAGATTGCTTTTTTGGGGACAAAGAGGGACTGCAGACAGTTTGTCAAGAAAATAAAGAATACGCTGCCATAATGCTATGGGGATGTTTCTCATTCTGTCGTGCTGGACCATTTTTTGGCTTACCAGGAGTCATGGATGAGTTTGAATACAGTACATCAGAATATTTGAAGAGGCAATGGTTGCTCATGCTGAAGGAAAATACAATGAGTCCAGTCGCACCTATCGGCAGACCCGATTCCCAGACCGTAACACAATAGAGAACTCGTGGGGGCAAGCCAAAACAATTCAGAATGTAGTGTAATCATGTTGTGTCAGAGGTTGGAGCAACACAGACATTTAACTTCCAAAAAGGAATAACACATTTGCTACATTTTATTCATGTTTGATTTGGAGTAGTAGAAAGCGCGGTGGTCCCTGTGCATTTGCGTGTATGGAAATAAAAACTATAATAAAGATTATAATTTTTTTTTGCTCGACTCCCTTTTGTTTTTCATACAGTGCTATTATTCGGAACCCAAGCACACAAATAAGGTGGAAAGCTGCCTTACCGTCTCATTGCCAAAGAGCACATCCACGTAAGGCAAGAGCTGCATGAGATGGTCCTTAAAAAACTGACAGATGAAGGGTGCCGACAGGTTGAGGCAGAACAGTTTGTTATTTTCCGACGCGTGCTTGGCCACTTTCAGCATGGACTCCAAAGACACTGTGACAAAGAAACCCTGGAAGGAAACGGTCAACATCTGCATCAATACATGTCGAAATACAGGATAGCAGTGGTAAAATACTATACGAAGCCACGAGCAAAAAGAAATGTTTCTTTACATCTGATTAAATACACATACGACACTATGAAACAGTGTCTCCCGAAACTTTGAGCCAAGGCACACATTTAACTTTAGAATAGAAAAATCTCACAATACAACATTAAACAAAAAGTATCCAGACTGAACTACTGATAAGCACGTCTCAGTTTACTAACAAATTATTCATTCATTAATTCCTCTTCCGAGTCGCTTGATCCTCATTAGGGTAGCGGGGGGTGCTGGAGCCGATCCCAGCTGTCTCCGGGCAGTAGGCAGGGGACACCCTGAATCGGTTGCCAGCCAATCGCAGGGCACACAGAGACGAACAACCATTCACGCTCACACTCACACCTAGGGACAATTTAGAGTGTTCAATCAGCCTGCCACGCATGTTTTTGGAATGTGGGAGGAAACCGGAGCACCCGGAGAAAACCCACACAGGCCCGGGGAGAACATGCAAACTCCACACAGGGAGGCCGGAGCTGGAATCGAACCTGGTACCTCTGCACTGTGAAGCCCACGTGGTAACCACTGGACTACCGGGCCGCCCACTAACAAATTACTGAATGTGAAATTTTTTGGACTTTTCAAAATAAAACCTCTGCAATATATTGGAGTAGAATTGAATTGCTCTCAATAAAATCGATAGGACACAATGGACCAGCGGTTGGCAACCCGCAAGAACGGAGCTGCACGCGACATCCTTATGTTGTAATAAATTAGAAGTGTTCGATTGAAGTATATGATATTTGTCTCAGAAACGTGTATCACTTCTTTCTTCAGACCTTGTGCAATTTAGGTGATCAGCATTTGCCGTCCGCATCACTATAAAGATAAAGGTGACTTCCTACAGCCCTGATTTGCAGACACTGGGCATAGAAGTCCCAATAACCAGGTACAATAAATACTTAGGCAGTAATTTTGCAAATATTTCTTTCCCTGTTCATTGAAATTGTTCTCTTTTTTCCAGAGTACTTTTAAATCGGGGCAAGACTCCACTACACGCTCCAAAAGTTGACAAGATGATGACTCAAGTTCAGCTCTCGAAGTTTGCTCTACGTTCAGCTTTTTAATTCAATTACGGGGTACCTTAATCTATGGGTTTTTTTTTTTTTTTGGAAGAGTTTAAAACGTGTTCATTTAACACATAAAATTTAATTTTCTGAAACATGGATTTCATAATTTCTTTTGGGGTGTGTGGTACAAATAAAGGATATCTTATCTTATCTTAAGCAACACACTATTTTAGGTTTCTTTCTCTTTCTCAATGATAGTTGATGGAATCACTGTGAAACAATCCAAATCCAGGTCATAAATCCATTTTGATTACTCGGTCTCAAAGGTTAGATAACTGCTGTAGTTAAGCTATTATTGTATTGAGTGACAAGCAGGGAGTTGTTTTCATGTAAAGTGAAGGTTCTAAAGTTCACCTTGAAAGTTTGAGGTGAACAAGAGAGTCAAGCAACATTCGCAAATCAGTACTCACGGCAATATAGTAAACTTTAGCCTTTTCCACCAACTTCCAATTTTCTTCAAGGTCCAGATGTTTCTCCTTCTCATAACAATTAGCGGCAGCCAGGTTAGCCACCAGTGACCTTAAAGAAAGGGGGGAAACGCCAGAGAATAACAAACCATGTACTGCATGTTTCAAGTAAACAAAATGAGCTTGCGTGTGTGTGGTGGCCCTTACCGGTTCGCTCCGGTGGCGCACGCTGCACACGAACCCGTGGGTTCCTTGTCTTGCTCGTAATAGTGGGCATCGATGTGGGCCTCCTCTGCCTTCTGCTTCAGGATCTCCCCAAACTTGTCTTTGCCGATGCATCCGAAGAAAGTGCCCACGTTGTGAGGCTCCTGGATCATCCACTGCACGCAGTGAAGGCGCAGATTACAACTCCACATTAAATGAAGGACGGAATCACTGTGGTGATTTTCACAGCACGACGCATGTGACGAACCTGAGCAATCTTGATGGAGTTCTGTGTGGCTCCCCCAGCGTGGTATTCCGCTTTGAACTTGTTCACTATCTCGTCAAATCTGCATGCGGAAAAAAATAACAAATGCATAAAAATAATAAATAAAGCAAAACCTATAATCACACTTGATCGAACAGATATTGCCAGGCTTAAGTTACCGATTCTAAGATGGTTTCGGAATCACACTTGAAAGGTCCTAACACTCCTAATGTGTTTAAGTAGCATGTAGAGACTCCACATGCTTGAATGCACTCTCTGATGGGTGGTATCCCCCAAAACATTCATGCCAATACAGTCCATGTATGCAGCAGAACTTCAATCGGTCTCAAATCAACTGCTTGTTCCAGAGTAGGCAATGACCTCTAGTGGCATCAGACATGCATTACAACACACACCACAGTGTTGCCTACTGGCCCTACTTCGTTTGAGCAGAGAAATCTAGACGTTTTACTCCTCCATAATATGCAGTAAAATAGGCTGAACTTCGCAATTTATTATATATTATAAATCAATATTAATAGCAAGACAAAAAGCACCAAGATTTGCCTTGTTTGATGTACAGTTGTTCTGTCCGGGATGGTGGGCAGGACACCTGCTGTTAAATGTTCTGAGACAGAGCCAGATGCTGCAGCGTGGGGCTCACTGTAAACATTTCCTTGCTAAACAAAGAAACAACGGGTTATCCTACAAGAGCGGAGGATAAAACGACGCATGTGTTGGATGGGCCTATTTAAATTAGAAAACCAATTCATGGTGGCTGTTTCAATGGTTCCGAACTCAAGGCAGGGCTTGATATGCATGCTTATTCGCCAAATATAAAAATGCACGATATACTGCAATGGCCACTTTTTACAGCGTATGCCAGGTTGAGGGTTATTGTGATGGCAATAGCCACCTTCACTGTGCTCTGTCTACAATGCAAAAGCACTGCAATGACTTCCTGGCCTCTTTTTCTGATTCATCTTGGATAAGCACCGTCTCATAGGTCATGGTTTCCATTTTGCACTTTTTACTAACTCCTTGTGGGTATTTGCAATTTACCGGTAATTCAGGTTTGCCTAATGGATTAACAAGTGTATTGGGTGACTACCTAACTCATTTATGAATAACTACAGTGAGATTGACTGCTCAACTTTATCTGCTGCTGTTTGCTTTGTGGCTCTTGTCTGACAGGAACTGGGAGGTGAAAAGTCCTGCTCTGCTATTGGCTCACACACACTCGCCGTGCGAGATCTGCTGCCCTACTATTGCTGTTCTATAACCAAAAGGAGTTCAACGCGGGCAATTCACAGGGCTGTTGTGACTGGTCCGCTGCAGCCTTGAGAGGAGCCCGTTAGAATGTCGATGGAACAGTTAACGGACAAGCATGTGACATCAAATAGTCAATATTCTACAAGAGAGGCTCTTAAAGGGGAAATACACACAGTGCTTTGTGCTTGTCCTCAGCCAGGATCTGGTCATTTGGCTTGAGTGTGTATCTACAAATTAAAAAGCACAAAAAAAGTGTTATTGACATTCATATAGAAAAAAAACCCAGCCCTCATACACGACTTGGTTTATCTTCACAGGGAGTACAGACAAAATCGTGGTTCTCCAAAACATTTTTCATGCCTGACGCACAGTTTCATTTCTGCTTTATTTGGAAGAGAGGCTGAATTCGATGTACAGTATGTGCTCGGCTGTTTTAAATCTAATCCCAGCATTTACGCAAGGGCTTCCTTGCAGGGTGGACTCTGGACTTGAAGCCACATGAACACTTTGTCCTGCTGACTTCAGTGCAGCATGGACACTGCATGGGGGGAAAAAAAACTGCTGTTTATTACAGAGGATACAAAGTCAACGAAATAGGTAAATAAATAGTTTGACTGGTGCCAACTGGTATTAGGAACTCCAACAGTTATTTCTGTGCCCACTTCAGAGGTTAAACAGAAAACAAGACTGAAATGACACATTATTGCCCATTCTGCACTTGAAGCTGCCAGTTTGTATTTCGTGTTGTGCTTCTTAGACCAACAGAAACAAATTATTTTGACTGTTATTGAACTTACTTGTCCAAGAAGTCTTTGTCCACCACGGCACAAATGTCAAGCAAGGGATTTCCCATCCCGAACAGTGAATTAGGGCTGCAACATAAGTGTAAAAAGAGGATTTAGTCATCGCTTTCCTCCAAGTAAGCAAGGAGCATCTTGAGATTACATGTCAAGGCAGCCTGTTTGTTTACTTTCTCAGAGTCTGCTCTCGGTAAGTCAGCAAGTGTGCCAGAAATACCACAATGGGCATATGTGTGATTTGAATGCATTTACTATTCTTTTGCAAAGGCTCGCGCCTTGTGACCACAATCACCTGACTATGAAAAATCTCCATGGGAAAGGAGAAATAGTGCACGTCTACGACATTGTGTTGTCAAAGTATACAGAGAGAGGACAGTCAATCCATGCGCGTCCTTATGTTAAGATGGCACCACCGGGCTTGTGGGTTGTTTCTGCGGGGCACAACACTGCACTTGAACACTTCATAAAAGGCAGGGGTGCGAAACTGACAGATATCGGGCATATACGGCTGACTTATTTTTGCCCGCCATGCAATTCTACAAACAAATACAGCATAGAGGAACTGTTGTAACATTTAACCCACAAAGGGTCATACTCTAGTCTGGACACCGAGGCAAAAATGCACATTCCATTGAATTAGAATATAAGCATATAGCATCTTCAATATGCATCTAGCATCTTCGATGCGAGGTCCAAAATCTATTAAACAAAGAGTGAAGAGCTTTTGAATGAAATGACGCCACAAAACTGTCAATTGCATAAGTGTCTAGACTTTAAAGACTCCTCGTAACTGACAATTGCATCTTTTTCCCCCCTCATAAATGCTGTATGGGCCTCCTTGGATTTAGGAAAGAACACCGCATTAAACGGAAGTCATGCGATTTCCATTTGCAAAAGGACACTCATATGACCGGCATACGACCCGTTTCCAGACCCCTAGGCCATGTGTCAGTGAAAAACATCCACATATGCAACATGAGCGAATGGCTGTCACGTAACTTGTTGCTTTTCTAATCCACAAAATCTTGCAGTACAGAGTACATGGCCTACATTTACATGCCTCCCTTTAGTAACTAGAGCCATTTACCAAAACATAGAAGAGTAACGTTTATTTCTTCGAAAGACCATGCATGGACCCCTGTGGATGCCACACCTTCGCTATCTTGTCCAACAGCACATACATCGCCCTTCTATGCAAGTCAGATAATATCTGTGCAGCCAATTATTTAAGCATTACAATAATCCTCTTTGCCACTGGAGACTTACCTCAATACAGACATCTCTCTGTCAGTCTGTGCAGGTGCTCGAGACTTGATGAGCGAGCTAAATGAGAAAGGAGCAAAGAATTCCCAAACTGCTCATTTTCAGCACAAATGTGTGGCAGATCGATGACCCCCCCCCCCCCCCCACCCCCAGCTCCTCCTCCTAACTGGATGACTGGCATCTAAAGGAGGTAGGGCCACGAGGAGTCTTTTTCTGGCAGGCTATTGGCTCAGTCTCCTCTCAACACATCTCTCGTGAAAGATACTGAGATGTTCGTGAGAGGTGTGCTGATAAACGATTCAAGGGAGCTGGATTAAGTGTGAAGAATGGCACGGCGGTGCGTCCAAGTGCCCTCGCGGGGGACTGGGTATAAAAACGGTGCCTTGTCGAAGTCACGTGACTGCCATGCCACGAGTTGTGGCGGGCGGGCTAAGGTGCGTTCAAGTGTCACCCCAATAAACCTGGCACCGGAACAGCAATTCAATGACAGGGAGTGAACTATTTTTCTACATACCAAGGGTCACCTTGAACCGGCAATGGCAACTCAAGGGACAGTGACAAGGGAAGACATTGTAATAGCACTACTCGAAGACGATTCTGTTTCAATTCCACTCCAGATTTTAATCTAGATTTCACGTTAACCGTAACAACTGGGTTACACACAAGCGTTGGCCTTATTTCTTCTCATTCACATTCGTGTAAACAAAATATGACCGCAAGGGAAGTTTGTATTTTGTTTTAACAACTATACTGAACCACGCATTTTTACACACCGGGACTGTGGTTACCTTAGTTTGACAGGAGATGTTTTGGGTGCACAGTCCGTCTCCTCATGTGCAGAAATTTTAGGTTTCTTAGCTTTGGGTTCTTCGGAGGAGGCCATTGTTGGTCAGGCTGGGCACGTAGCGTTCAACCGTTTTACCGGCGAGATAGCATGCAGGTATCCCGTTGTTAATAAATGACAAATATTATTCACCCTGACTATAGGCTCGCAGGCAACTAAAGCTAGGCGGCCCATGACGGCCCCACCAATCACATTGTGTATTTAGTGAATTGAACAGCGTTATTTAAAACAATAGTCACTCGACTTTTGGAGTTACACTGTTCTAAAACGAATATTTAAATATAGCTGATTCTAAAAAGCCACTGATTCTCATCACAATTAGCCAGGCAGTCAATAAAGTAATCAATTATCAGAAACGAATAACTAGGAAATATGATAATTGAATCCCAAAACTAGAAATGGGTCATTGACTTCGTTTTTGGGCTCCATTTCGGATTTTAGACAATACCAAGTTTGATACTATCTATAATGAATAGAGTGAAGTTAAGAATTTGTTGACAAACACGCGCACTCAGGAATAATGCACAGTTGACGTAAAATTGTAAGTGACACAAATTAGTGTGTTTTACTCATTTCTGAGCACACCCCATTCTGTGTAACCAAATCCTGAAAGACGAAAATGAGGTAACATACACGAGTAGCCTTTAACGTGCCTGAAAAAAAGATAGAACAGTTGCCTCGTACATTTCATTCTCCCGATAAATGTTTCCATTATTATTTCAGGCTCTTAAAAACCTTAATCTTGATTATAGTTTATTAAATTGATTGCCATAAAATATTACCTCAAGTTTGTTATGCGTTTCGCTGGAGCAGGCATTCTCTCGGCCTTTCCTGCCTAGTGGCAAGTGGCAACATCATCACAGCTTGTCGACCAAACTGCAGTCAGCAGGTAAAACTTGTAAGTGTTACACGGAATTTTTCTATTCATAAGCTGTTCTCCATATGCAATTCAGCGGTTCGTGTCATCGTAGTTAGACTTTGTTGTATGCTGGAAATATGCATATACCTCTGCATTTATTCCCGCATCTATAACCTGAAAGTTAAGGAACTGCTCGAAGTAAACGCGATCGACTCAGTGAGTTCTTCAGATTTGACACAACCATGTGACATTTCCTTTCTGACACCATCAATTCTGAATGAATACAGGAAAGAGAATGTTAATTTAGTATGATGCTTTACTTTGTTGACAACAACGACCACTTTGTTCTTTTCAGCTGAGATGATTCACAGTCTGTTCCTCATTAATTACACGGGAGACATCTTCCTGGAGAAACACTGGAAGAGCGTCATCAACCGGAGCGTGTGTGACTACTTCTTCGAAGCCAAGGAGAAGGCGCTAGAACCCGAGAATGTGCCCCCCATCCTGCAGACCCCACACCACTATCTCATTAATATATACAGAGGGAAGCTCTTCTTCCTCGCTGTCATCCAGACTGAAGTGCCTCCGCTGTTTGTCATTGAATTTCTGCACAGGGTTGCAGACACACTTCAGGTAAGACAAAACATAGGAGGGGAAACAACAGTGGATTTAAAAGTCTACATATCCATCTTCAAGTGCCAAAAGAGACTTACGTAAATAATTTCAAGACATTTTCCCCCATGTATGCCTTGTAAGTACAACTAATTTGACTTAAAAATCTTTTCAAGAAAGGAAGTAAAAATAAGTACAGTAACTTAAATCACATTTAACCTGATGTTACATGGGAGTCAACACACATCTTAACATTGCTTTTTTTTTTGCCCAAGGGTTTTCAGTGCTGTTCAAATTGCCCCCCTCTATCCCCAGTCTCTGGCCCCAGACAAGCTGTGTTATATTTGCCGAATGCATACCTTGAATCACGCATGCCTTTTTAAACTATAGCAAAAAGGTTCAACACCAACAACAGACCACAACAAAATCTCCTTCATTGGTGAAAAAATGTGTTTTCAAATGAATGCAGTGTTTTGAAACTATTTAACTTATGCGCTTGGCATTTGAACAGGGGTGTGCAGACTTTATATTCAGTGTATAATGAGGGGCTATTTCTGTCTTTGTAAAATTCTCTGAAGAAAGCTGAGCTTTTATTACCAATCCTGGATGTCCAGTTGAAGGTTGACGTTGAGTGTACTCTTTGTCCTCACTAGTTAGACAACGTTGGCACATGAGAAGCACAGTAGGTTTAAGGTTTCATTCTATCCCAAAAATATTACTGGTAAGACACAGTCATTCTACGCGGTCGCGAAATAGTCTTGCTAATGAGGACAAAGAACATACTAGCACACGGCCCTTAAGCATGATATCAAGGATATCGACCAAATGCTCAAATGGCTTTACATACAACAGGACTACTTTGGAGATTGCTCCGAAGGCGTGATCAAAGACAACCTGGTGACGGTGTACGAAATACTCGAAGAAATGCTCGACAACGGCTTTCCGCTGGCAACCGAGTCCAACGTCCTCAAGGAGATGATCAAGCCTCCCACAATCCTCCGATCGGTCGTCAATACTCTCACCGGTAAACAAATGGCTAGTATTTACTTAATCTTAAAATGTGTAGGAACATAATCCAAATCTTGTGCTGCCTTTCTCCTTAGGGGGGAGCAATGTAGGAGACACGCTCCCCACGGGTCAGTTGTCCAATATCCCCTGGAGGCGTGCTGGTGTGAAATATACCAACAATGAAGCATACTTTGATGTCATTGAGGAAATAGATGCCATTTTGGACAAATCAGGTTTGAAGACACTGCCTACTGAAATATCCACCATTTGGTTTGGTTTAGCAGAGTATATTCCAGATAATGCATTTACATGTAATATTCAGCACAGAGGAAAAAGAGCTCTAAAGGAGTAGGGTGAAGCAGAAGCATATAAAAATCTACACCACCATATCAAGGGTATCCAATCTTTGGGAACTGTGCTTGTTGCTTAGGTTCCACAGTGTTTGCAGAGATTCAAGGTGTGATTGAAGCCTGCGTCAGACTCACGGGGATGCCTGACCTTACTCTGTCCTTCATGGTGAGTGCTCAGCTTTGAGGATGTACTGTACAGTGGTGCCTTGACTTACAAATGGAAATGGCGTTAGAAGAACTGTTTGAGTGTCACAATTTACATGCATTAATTCAACGAACAGTGGGGAAGTATAATTCATAGTGATACTAAATGCAAATTTGATTAAGAAACGCGCAACATTGTTGCAACTAAGCTGCAGTATGATTAAGTATTTCTTTTACAGAGGATAAAGAATGTATTGCTGTGAGTATTATTATTTGTCTGCCTGCCTGTGTTGCTACCGTTTGTGTTTTCATTGTGTTCATGTAGAAGTTGCTTCCTCCCACCCCCCATTGTTGTTGTTGCTCCGTGCTAGTTTTGTTAGCCTGTCTGTGGTGTTTTGTCACAAGTGGAGGTGCAACTGCACTTTTAATGCCTTTAAGGTCTGTTTGTGTGCAATTGGTCCCGTGTCATTGCTTTGTGCATTGAAGAATCCCCGTCTCCTGGACGATGTCAGCTTTCACCCGTGTGTGCGGTTCAAGCGCTGGGAGTCGGAGCGCGTCCTCTCTTTCATCCCGCCCGACGGCAACTTCACCCTAATGACTTATCACGTCAGCTCCCAAAAGTAAGTACAGTACAGATGACGTCACTCTTTTGCAGCGACTTTGAATTGTCTGGAGGTGTGAATGTGAGTGAGAAGGGTTCTGCGTCTTTTAGTCTTTTGTTCCTATCTTGTGTCATTTCCAGCAAAAAGATGTGTCGTATATCTTCAACTCACAATAGTTTTTTTTGATGAGCAAAATCAACCCCGTTGCCTTCTTCAGTCTGGTGGCCATTCCGGTATACGTGAAGCAGAACATCAGCTTTATGGAAACGGGCTCTTGCGGCCGTCTGGACATCACAATCGGGCCAAAGCAGACAATGGGGAAGACGGTGGAGGGCTTGCTGGTCACCATCCACATGCCCAAAGCCGTGCTCAGTGCCAACCTCATCGCCACGCAGGGGAACTACACGTACGACCTCGCCACCAAGGTGAGTGCCCACTCAGCTCATAAGATGCCATTATCTTGCCAGTGAACCAGGGTCTGAGGAGTCAATTGTATTCCACTCAGAAAGGTACAAGGTATAAGGTGTTTGGCGGACATTGCCACATTTTTATTTAACACAGTTTAAAGTTTTACTTGGGAGATGCTCACAGTTCTCTGCTTATAGCTTGCTGTCTCAACTCCACTTGTTGTATTTTACCATTTTCACGCAGCTAAATACATAACTCAAAATTGGGCCATGTAATGAATACCCTCAGCCTAGTTATTACAAAGCAGTAGATGCGAGAGCTGATCATAACTTTATTATTGGAACTTTGTTAACATACTTTAGTACTACACAAATTTGAGAATATCTTGTCGGATACAGAGTGCAATGCTGTAATTCTTTGAAAGTAATATGAACAAAAAGAACTTGAAATGTGGTTACATACCCATGAAATGTTACGGTTACCTTGGGCCACTGCAATGTAGGACCCTACCATGGCCCTTTCGCTTGCATTGAGGAGGAGCTACAGTATTTCACATGTCAAACTATTAATGACAGTCTGTCGGTGAAAATTTGCGCGTCCTGGACCTGAAATGCGTCCGAAATCAGAAAAGAAAAATAAGCGAAATAACGTTGCTCATCATTGATGTTATACTTTTCATTCGGCGCATAGTAAAATGTGGTTTATTTGCAACCATGGTTTTAGCTGTGTCACCGATGGTGTTGTGGTACAATCACCTGACTTGTGTGCGGGCAGCATGGGATCGGTTCCCACTCAGTGACTGTGCGAATGTGGGCGTGTATGGTTGTTTGTCTCTATATGTGCCCTGGAACTGACTGGCAACCATTTTAGGGGGTAGTCTGTCTTTTGCCTGAAGGAGTTGGGATAGGCTCCAGCAAACCCCGCGACCCTCTTCAGGATAAGCAGTGTTGGATGGTCGAATGGATGGACGAATGGTTTTAGCTGTGTTTTTGACTGCATCCGTGTGTGTTTTGTGTAGGTTTTGGTTTGGGATGTGGGGAAGCTGAACCCCCAGAAGCTTCCGAATCTGCGAGGCAGCCTGAGTGTGCAGTCGGGTGCTCCGAAACCTGAGGACAACCCCTCGCTCAACATCGACATGAAGATTCAGCAGCTGGCCATATCAGGTAATACAAACAACAGGTGAATGTCACAATACGTTGTTCTAACAATGAACTCTTGCTCTCTACAGGCCTGAAGGTGAACCGTCTGGACATGTATGGGGAGAAGTACAAACCTTTTAAAGGGGTCAAATACCTCACCAGAGCTGGGAAGTTCCAAGTGAGGACCTGACTCAATCACCACTCGGCAATCATGCTCCAGACCCAGCGATCCAAATCAATCCTAACCTCAGCAATATTAACAAGTCGTTTTGCATTCTAACAGTTATTTATTAAATCCGCGTTACGGCATTACAGGCTCTGTAAATATCAAGCGGCTTTCGTGTGGCCTTTGAAGGGAAGCCTTAATAATAACAATAATAATATAAGTAACCCATGTGACCAATTCCTCCAAATGTCGTTTTGCTGAAGGGAAAATGTTGCTTTGTAAATGGGCACTGGGCCGACACAATCAGTCATGAAATATGTTGCTGCTTGCATGTTGCCTTTCTGCGCATCACTTTTTTTTCTACTTTGAATGTGACATACTATTCAATGTCTTTGCACACTTTAACTCTGTAATATGGCCTTATAAGGTGCTTCCTTCAGGACTTTATACCAATCAGTTTTATAGATAGAGTATGGTGCAGTAAGATAAGTGCTCTGTTATGATCTGCTCACAATGACGTCAGGCTGTGAGTGGCTGTGGGGAACACATACTCAGAAATCTGCACAACCTTGACGTGATCTTGAATGCAACTTCCTTGCATTAGCCTCGCCTTTGCACCTTTTCTCTACGTGAAAAAAAAATCCTCCTCTCTTAGTCTGAACTTCAGTGCACAAGAGGTCTTTTAAAAACTTTTGCCAGAATAAAATGTACTCTACTTATTTGTGTGCTTCTTTTATGTTAATGTGCATGAAACAATGTTAAGAATGTATCTAAAAATCCACAACAGAATTACAGAATAAAATAGAGTGAAATGACCAATTTAAGTACTGGAATGTTTTTAGCAGACATCTGAAAGTGATGTGTGTTAGAGCATTCTGATATATATGTAATACAATACAATTGTGAAATTCTACCATAGAGTAGGTAATTATGACTTGATTTGGTCTGATTCTGAGTGATGAGAACTCACAAGCTTACAAGTCCGGGCTTCCCTTGTAAAGCGACTGCCTTGGATAAGTGGCAAAAATGGACAGATAGATTACAACTGTTTAAAATCGTTATTTATTTATTTTTAACCAAAAACAATTGAGGTCAACTCCACATCTGATAGAATGAAAAAAAATGTGGCTCTGCTGAAGTAAAGATTGAAGATATTCCATTTACGTGTGTTTAAATAATAAAAAGTGTTATGAATTATTAATTTAAATGGACACTATCAGTCAATGAACACTAAATTGTTGGTGTGATTGTGAGACCTTGGTTTGTGGTTATATGACTACAATGTCAGAAAAAAGGCTACTAGAAAACCTGAACTTTATTTTGGGGTAAATCAGATGCACTTAAAATAGTGGCTTGCATGTGATAACTCTCATTTAACATGAATTGGAATGACATTGCCCTTTCTAAAAGTTCATTTATTTTTAATCAATTGAGTGGTACGGGTTACACTGGAAAAAGTTTAAAAAACGTTTTTCTGGGTCTCATTTAATATCACAAAACATGGCATTTGAACAGGGGTGTGTAGACTTGTTTTTTTAAAAATAAACTCCCCTGTTCTAATAACAGGGAATCACAAACGTAGCAAGTAAGAGCTGAGGTCCAGTTTCGAGTGACCATACCAAACGCAGAAAAAGGCAAACTTGCAGGTAAAGTGTCATTCATAATCAGTCTTTTTATTCTTCCAAGGCACAAACAGCGCATGTGTTTGCATGGCCATAAGCTCTCTGGATACATTCAGGGTGCATGGGACACATGACACGTACATATATACTGTGATGTACTGTACATACACCCTGTCGCTCTCAGCAAGCGGCTGCTACATGCTCACTACATTATGTCCCTTTAATTGCGTGTTTATTATGTTCTCATGCACACACGTGAACCGGTTCTCCATTTAAAAGTTACATTTGCCCAGCAAGCATACAAAACACGGTATAAACCATAAAGTGAAAGCGAAAAGAGTGCTTAAAATGTCTTAAGAGTGGTGTTGGTTTGCATGTAGTTTTGTTACCTTGTGACGCCAGCTCTCCAGATACATGATGACCCCCAAACAGTTCAACTGTTCAGGAAAATAAATGTTCTACATGTGAAATAAGACAAAAAAAAAAGAGTATGATGGTAGTGTGCTCTTTGAATTTTTCGAGTTTTAAAATGGTGTACCGTAAATGCGTCATTTGGCTTCAAAATTAAAACATAAAATAAAATCAGTACGCAGCCATAAAAACTTCACATTTGGATAGGGATGGAAATTTGATCAGCTATGTGGAAAATGTTAATTTGAAATTTGTTGAAATAATCTGAATGTTCTTAAAACCTGTTTTCAAGCCAGCGCTGTATTGAATTTGCTGAGGAGTTGTGTACATAGATGTAGCTACACTTCGCATACGCGTGTGCAACCAAATAATGTTGATCTTCTATAGACAGACAACTAGTTGACACTGAGCCAACAATTACTGTACTCCATTATGCATCAATTAAAACTGCTAATTACCAGTAAGTTTCACACAATTAAAATTCATCATGATGCCCATCCCTACAAATAATCATGAGTTGTCACGCACACAAGCCAAAACTAAGCAAATACTTCATTACTTAGTCAGTCCCTCATTTATGTAGTCACACATTTCATCGTCACACACTTCCAATCCAAAAGACTTCATAGTTCAAGTATAAGCGAAATGTAGACGATCACAACTTCAAATTGACACACAGCTCTTCAAGCAGCAGCGTTAATTGTCAAAGTAAACATGAGCGTTTTTAAAGATGGTGAGAATCTCTCACAGCTGAGTGTATCTATACACACCCACACACACAAACACACACACACACACAAGACTTCATTTTTAAGAAACAAACCTCTGTTAAACAGAAAAGTCCTATCACAATATCTCGAGTTGCCTTTTAGAAAATAGAAAACATCTTCATGCAAAAAATATTGAGCTACCAGCAATCAACATAGCAAAAATATATATTAATATAAATGCCTTCTTCGTGTCCTCCTAAAAAGGGACATGAAGAGCTTTAAATGAACATGGATGATGGAGAACCATCTAAGTCTATGTTGCTACTTTTTTTTGAACCCTCTGTAGTGTGTGTCGCTGTTCACAAAGTCAGTGCTGGGGTCACTGGTACCAGGGGGTCTTACGCACCCAACGGAGGGTGAACCCTGCATCCGTGCGGATCTTAATGGAGGCCGCCTCAGCTTCCCTCACCGTCTCCTTCACGGACTGCATTAGGTTCTGAGCATTGTGGACCAGCATCTCTGTGGCCTGCACAAAGCAACGGGTTATTGGGAAGCAAGACATAACAATGGAGAAGGCACAAACGGATTTTTTTGTTTTAATGTTGTTGTGGGGACATTCCATCCATCCATTTTCAACATCTGAAGAGGGTTGTGGGGTTGCTGGAGACTTTCCCAGCTGATTTTGAGCGAAAGACGTACCACCCCCTTAACTGGTCGCCAGTCAGTCGCAAGGCGTACGTAAAGACAGACAACCATTCACACCCACAATCACAAAGTCACTGGGTGGTAACCGATCCCATGCTGCCTGCACACAAGTCAGGTTAGTGGACCACGACATCATCAGTGACTTGTTGTGGGGTCATTTTAGAAAAAACTGTATAGTAATTGTAACGTCATAATGCCCGTCCACCTATTAAGGGTGAAATTGAAATAATGTGTTTGATTTCAAATTACAAGTTTATAAAAGTTGAACTTGCTTATGTTCCATAACCACGAGGGGGCAGTGTAATCAACATAAACACACCACGAATATCTGTCACACAGTTCATGTTCTGTTACTACTCTGAAATGTCAGTCCCATATATCCAAATGACAAATTGATAATTGTACCTGCTCGGACTCCTCTTCACTAATGTTTGTTCTTCCCAACATGGTTGCTTTCACAGTGGAGAGGATCTTCAACTGAGTGCTGATGGTGGGGATGCGCTCACACACCTTCGACAAGAAAAGAAGAAGAGTAAATTTAGTTCAGTTGATAAATTGTCATAAAATGGTGATTTTAACAACCGGGAAAGTGGAGCAATGCTCGACAAGAAACTGCTGAGGGCAAAGCTTGTCATGTTCTCTCACAGGAGAGTGATTCAATAAATAATTCAAGCCAACAATAAAAAATAAATATAATTTTTTTGTCTTTGCAGTTTATAAAAACACAGCATACAGTACAGTATTCTGTCATACTTGATACCATTTCTCATAAAAAACAAACAAACCTGCAGCAGGTTCGTTCTGATGCGTCTGTCCGTGCACTGCTTGGCCACTTCCTTGGCGAGTCTTGTCACCTCGTCGGACGCTTTTGCGATGTCCTTGGCACATTGGATCAACGCTCGCTTATTGCCGCTGCCGCCGCGGACCAGCCGGGACATCTCAGCCATCAGCAGAGCCATGCGCTTGGCGGCTGCGATGATGTCGTTGCCCTGAGACGAGGATGCGATAAGAGAGACGAGGAGAAAGAGGATGGAATTTTCACAATTGAGTAAATGGGATGGAGAAACTCTCATGGACAAAAGTATTGGGACAAATCTACTACATTTTGGCACGGCTTCAGTGCTGCTTCCAAGTTTGTAGGAATAATTTGGGGAAGGCCTTTTTCTTTTCCAGCATGACGACTGACTGCAAGGCACGGTTTGATAATTTTGGTTGTCAAAGAATCTCATTAGAAACCTTAGGGATTATGGACAACAGAGTTTGTGAGACAACAACCCCTCCCAAAATAAAATTTGAACGTCCCCATTGTCAACAATGGCCTTTTGTGCCAATACTTTTGTCCATATATCACATGAGGTTTCCAAGCTTATTTCTGCTTATTTCAATGGAGGGTTAAAATCGTGAAAACGGCAGCGAATGCTAATGACAAGCATCCATTTAGTAGTTGCATGCAGTGTACACACACAGAATAATATCATTGTGAAATTTACCAGCATGCGAACATAATTCACAGTACTTTAAGATTAGTAACCAACTTGGTAGTTGGAAGTTGCAACAACACTACATCACCCAGACGTCTTTGGGAAACTGTCATCATTGGCATCACATATTGCCTTGACAACGAGTGATTGACAACAGCGAGGCCCCGCCTTCAAATCACCAACATAAGGGTGGGAAATCCTGAAGCTAGTTGGTGCATCAATTTAAAAAAAAGCCATTCCATCAAGTGTCAACTTTTAGTATAATTTAGCACCATATGAGCAGCCACAGTTCGTTGAGGTTGCCATGGTAGCAGCTGATGCAAGTTGTTTGAGTGATTTTTTTTGTTTGTTTTTGCATGCGTTTGTAGAGAGAAGTGGTGGAGTCAAATCATCCAGCGCCAAAAAATGCTCTTGGGACGTCATTTCAGACCTTGCTGGACCACTTGCGGGCCTCCTGGTGAAGCGCCTGGGCAGCCGCCAGCATGGGTTGATTGACAGGCTGGTTGGAGGGCATCAGCAGGAGCTCGGGCTCATAGTCATCCTCACCATCAGTAAATTCATCTTCATCATCTACCTCTACTGCGTCCTGGCAGGGCAAGGCGGGAAAGGGGTGTATTGGCGGCGGTTGGCGGAGGATTGATTGGGGAAGGAGGGGAAAGGGGGTGGGGAGAGAGCCAGGAGGCATTTAGTACACTATAAGAAGCAGTAGGTGGGAGAACAGAGGAATTGAAGGAGGAATACAGGCATCATAGAGGAGCGGGGCGGGAAGGCGGCACTACGGAGTGAAGGTGAGGCAGACTGCAGCTGTGATCCTGAGGTTGTGATCGAACAGGAATGAGGCCTCCTTCCGCAATATGAGTGGGATGCAACTAAAGTGACTTTTTGATCACGGTTTCCGAAGGCAGATGTGCAAAGACAAGAGCTAGCAACAAATCTCTTATCCTCATCCAGGAAGCAGGTGAGCTGGGATCTATAAAGACTGACGTTGGCTGTGACACCACCAGCCAATCACAGGGGACATAAAGATAATCATTCACACATGTATTCACAACAACGGACAATTTGGAACCTTTAAGGAGCCTAACGTGCAAGTGACTTGAACCCAGAACCCCTTTACTTTGAAGTAGAGCCGCTTCACCATTGTGCTGACCACCCCAATAATATTTACGGCGGTGCCTTGCGATACAAGTTTGACTTTTGTAATAGCTTTTTAATAAGAGAAAACAGCACTCTATATTTTTGTACTTCATTAAAAAGGGCATTAACATAACTAAATAAAATGTAAAGAATTAAAAACCATGCAGGCTCTTTGCATTGTACAAGTGTACATAATGAATTGCCCAGTAAAAGTGCGTGTGCCTTCGCACCACTTTTTTTTTTTTTTAAACCAGATGACAGTTTCCAGGTTCCTTCTGAAATTGGACTCAAGGCACTGATGTCCATATTTCAGCATCACCATGACACCCAATATATGAATTCACAGTCAACAGAGAGAACGTATTCCATGACTATAATAGTGGAAAATCAGTTTTACAAATTGAGGTCGTTGTGCAACTGTGGACTGACCTTGCTCGACCACTTGCGAGCCTCGTCGTGCAGCTGTTTGGCGGCCACCATCATGGGCTCACTCACGACTTCCCCAGCCTTCTGCTCGGGGAATTCTTCATCCTTTTCCTCGGGAGGAGGAGGTCGAGGGGGCGGCACCTCGCCTTCTGGCAGGGGAGGCTTGGGTGGAGCCTGCTCGTCACTTACCTGAATGGAAAACACATCATTGGTCCAAATTCGATGGAGAGACTATTCGCGGACCGCATCCAGTGTTTCAGTTTAAAAAAATATTATTATCATCCTTATTCTTGGTTGATGAAAAAGAGAATCACTGAAGTTCATTATGCATATAGTTTTAATTAAACACAAAGGAAAACACTTCCCAGAAAGCCAATTGCTCTCTAAATGAATGAAATCCGAAAATCATTTGTGACTGTTTATGTAATACACTAATTTATTGAAATGGTGAATTGTGGGATTTTGTTAGCTGTGAGCGGTAACCATCGCTACCCAAAAATAAAAAATAAAATAAATAATAGAATTCGTGAAATATTTCATGTGTCTAGTATATAATTGAATTTGAGATTTTTTTTCTTATCTGGAAACATGTTTTACCTTTCTTCTCATTGGCAGTAAGCAATCACCATCTAATTCTTCAAGTAGTACTACAGTAAATACTGTATAGTGATGAATAGAAGCTTGAGGGCACCCCGATGCCACACAATAACGTAATGCTCACTTATTGCATTACAGCACTCCATGGACAATATGAGGCTTAATAATAACAGTGAATACATGTTGGACTTACTTGTAGCTGATCTAGATCAGGTGGTGGAGGGGGGAAATCCAGCTCCTGAGGTTGGAAGGCCTCTCTGACCTTTCCCACAGCAGCCAAGATCCTCAGACAGGAGTCCAAATAGGCCTTTTGCATCGCTATGGAAGGATCAGAGGTCATCCTGGACCAAGCAGATTGTTTATGGCTTTTATTGACAGTGTGTACCTTTATCTTGTATGTTGCCAGCCACTGCCTTGGCGTCCATGACCATGGGGGAGATGGTGTGGGACAGGACGTCTGACGCGTGTTTCACCAGGTCTCTGAAGCGCGGATCTTCCGAGTTCTCCACTTCCTTCTTGGCCACCAGCAGAACCCGATTGGCTCGACGCGCGATGCTCGTCGCCCCGGCAACAAGCATTTGGGGCTGAACATTCGCCATGGCAACTCGGCACTTGTCGATGTCTTTTTTGATGGCTTCCTCGGAGGCGTCGAGCAGTGACTTGGTGTCTATGGCCTCATCAACCAGACCTGGACACGCGGACGCGGATTCACGTACAAACACAAAATAAGAAAATTGAACTCTATTGATGTCAACTTTTATTACGTATACATATACCTATACATGAATCTCCAACCCACCACAATAATTTAATACCTATAACAGTGATTTAGCCGTTACGCAAAATGAACAATAAAAATGAAACAGTTTGCTAATCAGTTTCATCAAACTAAAAATTAAAACATTATTGAAACAAGAACCCAAAAAATAAACTACATCCATAAATTCTCATTTAGCATAAATCATTGCGTAATATCTACATGTATGCACACAATAATAATGACGAAAGCTTAAGAAGTTAAACTTTTGGGAGGGTGGACTTTTTAAAGGCATCTGACCTGTGAGTTTCTCTACATTGTCGATCCACTGGCTCTTCATGGTGTCAAAGTGCTCGTATGCTGCTCTGCTACCAGGATTTTTCAACAGGATCCGAGCAGCAGAAGTTACCTGGAACAGGCGTAGATTTGGCATTAGACAAACAGAGGCAAATGCCCCCAAATGTCTCAGAGAAGCTAATTAATAACATTTTCTTTGATTGGAAGCAATTACTAACATGTCACATCATTCATTCATCTTCCGAATCGCTTGATCCTCACTAGGGTCGCGGGGGGTGCTGGAGCCAATCCCAGCTGTCTCCGGGCAGTAGGCGGGGGACACCCTGAATCGGTTGCCAGCCAATTGCAGGGCACACAGAGACGAACAACCATTCATGCTCACACTCACACCTAGGGACAATTTAGAGTGTCCAATCAGCCTGCCACGCATGTTTTTGGAATGTGGGAGGAAACCGGAGCACCCGGAGAAAACCCACGCAGACCCGGGGAGAACATGCAAACTCCACACAGGGAGGCCAGAGCTGGAATCGAACCCGGTACCTCTGCACTGTGAAGCCAACGTGCTAACCACTGGACTACCGGGCCGAAACAACATGTCACATCAAAATGTTTAATCTATCATGATCGTTTCGAGTGCTCCCCGCTACTTATCATGCAGTCGAGATGATTCTTTTTACTGTTCTTATTGATTACAGTAAACGTGTTGAGACGATTCACTTTCATGGTTAATAACCTCAAAAATGATTTTACTCTCTTGGTCTATCTCAGAAAATAGGAGACTTTTCTCAAACTCCAATTTTTTAGCATCAGGCTTCAAAAATGACTAAAAGCGGTCCTCACCTAGACAAAAACATTTATTTTGAAACAAATTCAAACATGGTGAAAAAAAAGGATAAATAAATAAATAACGACAAGCACCTGTGGTGTGAGTTCACGGGCATGTTTGACAGCAGCGTGAATCCCCTCCACTGTGCTCTTATTGGCTGTTCCCACAGCAGCCGCCTTCTCAGCTGTTGCCCCCAGACGACCTGCGTGGGCCTCAAAATTCCCCGCACGCTCCTCAAAAACCTACAATGAGAACACTGAGACTCAAACATCTTACTCAGCGCAATTCTTCTCCTTGTGAAGCTGCGCACACCACGACCAACCTCCTCTCTGTTGGGGGCATCCGGGGGTGCAGTCGCAGACACGGCCAGCAATTTGATTGGCGTTGTGGTGTCACTGAAGACGTCGGATACTTCCTGGGTCATCACCTCCTGCATTTTCTGCCTCAGGTCCTGTTGTTGGGTATATGTTGCATTATCCACTAGGTGGCACACTTCACTACTGCATTTTATCAGCTGACAAGCATCCCTCTACTCTCGTTTGATTTTCCCTGTTTACACTTGGCCCCGCGACCCTAGTGAGGGTCTAGCAGTTCGGAAAATGGATGGATGGATACAATTGGCTTGTGCCGTAGATTTTAAAAATGGACAGATGAGCATGGCCCAATTTTTTTTTATTTTTATTCACATTGCATTTCTTAGACAGAACTCACAAAGTGCTTTAAATAGTTAAAATATACACAGTTAACATACTGCATAAAGTCACTTTATTAAAGTGTATGTCTGTATATAAAGTGGATTAAATTTCACACTAAAAGACCCCCCAAAAAAGGGTACTAAAGCACATTAACTTTATTTTTTAAGGCACTTAAAATGGCAGCAGGGTGTGCTGGCTCCCATTTAACAAGAGTTTGATGTGATTGGTTAATTCGGAAGACAGCCAATTCAGTTATGAGATGGTAACCATATTATTTCATTTGTTTATATTGACACTGTGGACATTATGTGGCACATACTTTGCCCATCCCCTGTTTACCCCCACCCAGAGGCCAGAAAATAAATGAAATTAAAATAAAATAGTTCAGGGAAATGTTGGTTGCACAATATATAAAGAAGGCAGTCCTTATTTGAACTACCTTAAGGCCATCATGTAGCTGTGCAGCAGTCGCCCGAGTCTGCGGGGCCTCGGCTTCCCCCCTACCAGCCATGTCTGCCAAGGATGTCATGAGAGCCTCTGCTCGGTCACAACGTCCCATCAGGTCCTGGCGGTACGGCCCCAAGAGGCCTCCTGCCAGCCTTCTGCCTTCTCCAACCATCCCTCTGATAGCCGCCTGACCTGAGGACACAAAAATGGTCAAAGGTCGTCCTCCATATCACATTTCAATACCGGCTATCAGCTTGCTCTTGGATAAAAACAAACACGTCTATGGAGGTGATAAAGGGAGGAAATGAAAATAATTTGTACTTAAATAGTAATTCGATTGAACTGTATAGGACATAAAAGTTAAAAAGAACATGTTCAAAAAATCCATCAACACTTTGTAATAGTTAAATACAACAGAACTGTATTCAAGCAGTGATTCTTTTGCTGACCCTTAGGGGGAGCCAGTGTACCCCGACTGGTAGCAGTACAATGCCACCATTTGAAAGTCACTGCCATGAAGTAATTTTCAAGAATGTGGGTGCATCTTCAGTGGAAGGTAAAAAGTGAAAGACAGTACCTGTGTTCCACTCTAGTCTCTCACACTCTGTCCTCGAGAGGCAGCGTGGGAGAGAATCGGCGACAATTCAGTGAACGCTGGCGAATTTTGGACGCCGCTACTCCCCGTGATTTTTTGATTTTTAAGTCCATTTCATGTCAATTTTTTATCTTTTATAGCCGACATATTTTATGTCGACCTGCTTTTATGGTCACCGAGTGAACAATGATCAATCCACACTCGATCGGCCGAACTGTCATTACCTGTCATCGAGTATTGAGTTGTCGTTGAGTTGCGGCTAGCGGCTAGCTTACCCACTAACTGTTGCCGCTTCCCGACTTCATTACTCCGGTCCGGCTATGTCAATCAGCTGTGAGTGGCTTGCTTTCTTCTGGTTCGCTCTGTGTGTTTTCCACCACTCATTGGAAGCGCTTCACCAATATGCAGCCACTGAGCTCAAACTCAACTTTAATCAACACGGTCCACCACCGCCTGCTCTGCTCCAACACCCGGACATCCTTTACGTGCCCCGGCGAAGGTGCACTCACCGGGGCTCACGCCGAAACTATCGATACGACAACTCCAGCTCCATCAGGTCGTTCTGGTCCACCGCTCGCCGCCCACGGAAGAACACCGGACGCCGTGCGGATGCCTCTGTGTTGACACGCGTCCCGAGGTCGGATAGCATCGCGGTCGCTCGCAGCTGCACTCCTGTCAACGTTGGCCTACTGAACATCCGCTCCCTTACGAGCAAGGGCCAGTTCGTCCACGACCTCCTGACAGACCGTGAGTTTGACATTCTGTGTCTGACTGAGACCTGGCAGCAGCCAGATGATTATGGTACTCTTAATGAAGCTACTCCACCGGGCTTTGTTTATCACGCTGTGCCGCGCACGACTGGGAGGGGAGGCGGCCTCGCGATGATTCTGCGCGAGGATTGGAAATTTGCACCTGTAAATGTGCCTGCTTTTTTATCTTTTGAAGCGACTGTTATACAGCTCTCTGGATCAACTCCCACACTGATTGCCACTATTTACCGTCCACCAAAACCAAACAAGAATTTTATCACTGACATTACTACACTCCTCACTCATCTGTATACACTATCACCAAATGTGATTCTCTTAGGAGATTTTAATATACACATGGACAATATCAATGACTCACTTACCAAAGACTTTACCTCCTGTCTGGACAGTTTTGGTTTTCAACAGTATGTCAACTTTCCCACACACAGTAAAGGACATATTCTGGACTTGATCTGCTGTATTGGATTATCACCAACAAACTGTAAAACCGATCTCCTCCCATACACAGATCATCTATTGCTTTCATTCAATGTTAACCTGTCATTTTTCAAATCCAACCCACAACGCATTATACATTTCCGTAAAATCAAGGACATTAACCCGGACAATTTAGAATCACTTATCAACAACCTCCCCAGTACTGATTGTCTTTCTACAACAGATGAGTTTTTGACACACTACAATACAAATCTCCATAACATTCTCAATATCCTGGCCCCACTCAAAACCCGAACTGTCTCCTTCAACCAAACAGCACCCTGGTTTACCCCTACCCTCAGACAACTTAAATCAAAAGGCCGTCAACTTGAAAGATTATATAGAAAAACTGGACTCGCCATTCATAAAGAAATGTACACTACCCACTTTCTCCATTACAAGGACTCAATAGCCAAAGCCAAATCAATCTTCTACTCTGGATTAATCAGTTCCAATGAAGGCAACCCCAGATCACTCTTTTCACTCATTTCTAAACTCACTAAACCTGCTGACACTCTTCCCTCACATCTCTATTCCACTGATTTTTGTAATACTCTGGCCTCATTTTTTACATCCAAAATCCAACTTATCCACCAGCAACTCACCCCTTCAGCTGCTCCTAACCCTCCTTCTCCATTCTCCCCGGTTCCTACCCACCTATTCTCTGCATTCACATCCCCATCTGTCCACCAAATCTCCATCTTAATCCAGAAGTCCAAATCCTCTACTTGTCAGCTTGACCCTCTCCCTACTGTTTTAGTCAAAGCTTCTATCCCGGCCCTCTCCCCTCTCATCACTAACATTATTCAAACTTCCCTCTCTACTGGCATTGTACCATCTCATCTCAAAACTGCTGCTGTCACTCCCATACTGAAGAAACCTGGCTCTGATCCCTGCGACTTGAACAACTTTCGTCCCATATCAAACCTTCCGTTCATCTCCAAACTTCTAGAGAAAACAGTAGCTGCTCAACTTCACACCCATCTTTCCTCCAATAAGCTATACGAACAATTTCAATCTGGCTTCCGTCCCCTCCATAGTACTGAAACTGCCCTCCTCAAAATATGCAATGACCTTCTTCTCTCTGCTGACTCCGGTTCACTCGCCATCCTCCTCCTGCTTGACCTCAGTGCAGCCTTTGACACCATCTCTCACTCCATCCTCCTCGACAGACTCTCCTCCATTGGCATCACCAGCATCCCCCTCTCCTGGTTCCGCTCCTATCTTTCTGACCGCACCCAGTTTATCCAGCTCAAACGTTTTAGATCTCACCCCTTTCCCCTCACTTCAGGTGTTCCTCAGGGTTCTGTCCTTGGCCCATTGCTATTTCTAATCTATCTTCTTCCCGTGGGTAATATCTTCAGGAAACATCACATTCATTTTCATTGCTACGCGGATGACACCCAGCTCTACATCTCTACCAAACCTAATACCGTACTTCCACCATCCTCCCTAACCAACTGCCTGCAGGAATTAAAATCTTGGTTCACCTCAAATTTCCTCAAACTGAATAGCAATAAAACTGAATTCCTCCTTATAGGCACTAAATCCAATCTAAACAAAATAAACAACTTCTCCATTCCCTTCGAAAGCTCTTCCATCTCCCCCTCCCCTCAGGTCAAGAGTCTGGGTGTCATCCTTGATAGCACCCTCTCCTTCACCTCACATATCAACCACATCACTCGTTCTGCATATTATCATCTTCGAAACATCCACCGGCTCCGCTCTTCTCTCACTCCTCAGTCCACTGCTATACTTGTACACACCCTCGTCACCTCGCGACTCGATTACTGTAATTCCCTTCTGTTTGGTCTCCCTCAAAAAACCCTCCATAAGCTTCAGCTGGTCCAAAATTCAGCCGCCCGCATTATCACACTCACGCCATACATAAACCATATTACACCTGTCCTCCAACATCTCCACTGGCTTCCCATTTTACACCGCATTCAATATAAAATCCTGCTACTCACATTCAAATCCATTCATGACCTAGCCCCTCCATACCTATCTGACCTCATCCATATTCCTACGCCTGTCCGCTCTCTTCGTTCCTCCTCCTCTGTCCTCCTCTCTGTCCCCCCTGCTCGCCTCGTCACCATGGGAAATAGAGCCTTCAGTCGCTCTGCTCCCCAGCTATGGAACTCACTCCCCGCTGACCTTCGTAATACAGCCTCATTAACACATTTCAAATCCCGCCTCAAAACACATCTGTTTCGACAAGCCTATTCACTCAGACCATAAAGCCATTGTTTTATTTATTTATTTTGTTGTATTTTTTCTTATCTTATTTGATGTAGTTTTTTAACATTGTACTCGTGATTTTAACTGCTTGTTGTAAGGTGTCCTTGAGTTTCTAGAAAGGCGCCCACAAATAAAATGTATTATTATTATTATTATTATTATTACAATTAAAAGAAACAGACACACAAAACCAGCAATACCAAATATGTTTCTTCTTTCTTAATGTAGTTCAAATCGGTGAATGGACTTTCCTCTCTGAATGGCACCTACACATTATTTCCTCAATAAGTGTCTGTCAGATTTTCAGAAGCCCTCATTCCCTTATTTTCAAACCCACTCACCTACACCTCTGTCATCCACTCCGGGGTTTGCGACCCAGCGCAGCGCTTGCTCCATTTTGCCCTCCAGAGTGACCGCAGGCTTGGCGGGCCTCATGTTGGCCACAGCTCGGTTGGTCTTGGCCTGCAAGGTCAGTAGGGCCGCCCCAATTTGTTTTGCTAAGGCACGGGCTTCCGGACTGTCACCTTTCCCTCTGAAACAACAAACCGAAATTGAGAGAAAATGTTTAATGACGTGTAAAATAATAAGAGCATCAAACATGAAGGGAAATAAGGTGTTCAGTTATTCAAAGTGTTCTCCACCTTTAAAGAGGAAGAAAAACGTTTTTTTTTTGGGGTTATTTTGTTAGAATCCCAACTTCTTATGAACCCGTGGTTAGAGAATCGTTCTTAAAGGGAAATATCATTGATGTTTAAGTGCATCTGATTAACCATAAATAAAGTTCAGATCTTGTAGTAGGCTTTTCATTCCTTTTTTTGGGGCTGTCTAATAGAAAAAAGCCTCAAGGTTTTGTGCTAAAACCAACTAGTATGGAACCAGCGTGTTATGTAATTAATAATACGTTGGTTAAATAACATAAATTACAAGTTTAATATATGACAATGATAGTGTTGAAAATGTTTATATGATCAAAATTAGCTTTTCAGAAGAATTTCTGATTTTGTACTTATTTAATAGATCATAGACCAGATTGAGATTTTTCATTGGCCCGTGCCAAATATATTTTATGACCAGATTTCGAGTAAATAAGTCTTCTTGCACTTCTAAAAAAAATTTACACAGCCAAAGGAAAAAAAAAAATAATTCAATAAAGCACAAATGCAATATGAACAATAAACTTTATACAATCAATAGAGTGTCAGTATAGACTTTCTGGCAGTGCATAAAAAAATTTATTGAGCAATGCATGCTCTCATGTTTCACACCATGTCATGGGACAAAAGTGTTACTCAATGTGTTTATGGTGGAGTTCCTTTTATGGTCATTGTATTCAGATTCTAGAGAAATGATGATTCATGTTGTTATGACTCACTGGACTCTTTGAATTAAGTGGCTTAAACTTCAATGTGCTATTTCCCTTTAATTTCTGCACTGATTTTCCTTTTTTTGTTGTTAAACCATCTAAAAAATTAACCCCGTTACCACTTCATATTCAAACATTTTAGCAACCTTATTACAGGACGGGTGCCTAAAGTTGAGAGGCAACAACATAACTTCCATGCAGGGAAAATGTGCCAGGTATTGTTGACACAAGTCTGCGCTCTGACTCTGGGAATGAAGGGTCTTAGAATTAGATAAAAATACAGTATAGTTAGGAGTGTCAGAGGAGGGAAAATAAACATACTGTTTGCGAAGCTCAACAAGTCTGGAGGTGAGGCCTGCAATCTCACTGATGGAACGTAGAATGTCGTCCCGGTCTTTGGGGTCCTCACACAGCTCGGCAATGCGTTTGGCCTCTGCGAGGAGCGCCCTGATGTTCTCTTCACCCTCCAGACCGCCATTCGGGTCAGCCAACCAGGCCTCAATGAAATAAAATTGGGATATTTTGTAAATGCCATCTTGAGAGTGTTAAAAGCGCAAAAATGCCAATGTTGCGGTGCCTCATGAGACCTGGGCAGCATCCAGTCTCCTAGCGATGGCTTGCTTGGCATTGATAAGAGCCTCCAGTCTGCGAGCGGCATTTTCCACTTTGCCTAATAACAAGTCTAAGCCCTGAGAGCATTGGCTTGCACGCTGCACACACGCCTGGCTCGGACCCTGGCCTCTGCCACAAATAAAAACAAAGAAATTAAGACATAAATGTTAATACATGCATATTTTTCCAGTGGTGATAACAGCAGTCACACTCCCCACCTAAAAGTACAGATACGAATGCAATTAAAAAAATAGAGCTACTGATTCAATTCTTGCACTTTAGTAAAAGTAGACAAGTACAGACTTGAACATGTACAGTTTTGCCAGATGCCCGTCTTGACGCAAACCACTTACATTTTTTTAAACTTAACATCTGTTGATTTATGCTTTTTTTTTACATTTTGTCGCCATCTACAAAGAATTAAAAAGATAACCAGTCTATTTTGAAAAAAAGTAAGTTGTACAAAGTACAGACATCTGTTTTCAGATGCAGGTAGTGAAAGTAAAAGTCATCATAAAGAAACTGGAAATACTTGAGCAAAGTATAGTAACAACATACTGTGTTACTTCCTATCACTGCATGCGATACCTGACTCGAAGATCTGCAATCTGGTCGGTCATTTGTCCCAAAGCCTTGTGTGTCGCCAAGATATCCTTCCTCTCCTTCCCAGCGCAAAGTTCTCCCACCTTTCCCGCCTCGTCCAGAATCACACGCAATGCGACCTCACCCGGTTCTCCTGGTTGGTGAGAGCGACATGCTAAAACATTATTCTTTCATGTCAATAAAAAGCAGAGTCCATCAGAAAACCTTCAGAATCAAACCTGGCTGTCCGTACGGGTCTTTCAGCCAACTTTTCGCTTGGATCATCTTCGATTCAATCAAGACCAAAGATCTCTTGAGTGCTTCCATATCCTAAGAAATTATTAAAATGTCAAAATAAATATTCATTATTAAATTGAAATGCGGTCATCATGAGGAAAAACAGCAAATACATAACTAAATAAATAAAATGCCTTATGTATAATCACAATCAAAGACTTTGATATTAACAAACATTTCATGTCAGTATATTTTTGCTTTCTGATTAAATTGAAAATGTTCTCAAACAACACGTTTTTTTTTTAGCAGAGAGCAATGTTTTACTCATTTTAGAAAAATATGTGGGTAGGAAATCGCAATGTTCTGAAATAGTTAAGTCATTTTTTTAAGCAAATCTTACACAACTACTGTTTTAAATACAAGGCTGTTTTTAGTTGTTGGTGAATCATTTTTGTGAATCACCTTAACCACTTTGGTGCCCAAGAAGTCATATTTACAAATAAAAATAGAGCATGACCTTCTTCCTCCTCTGCAGTCATTACGCAGTAGCAGAATTTTTGCGGGCATTTCTGAACAAGGTTGGCTCCCGTCAAATAATATAGATAATGTAAAACAGCAGCAAAGTTTATAATGAGCCAACAAATGCTATGCTAGCTCCGGCTTAACAGTAAACTCCAGTTCACCTCAATTGCTTAACAAAATAATTTATTGCACAAAATTGATCTTTTCATCGATCACTATCCTCAACCATAATTTATAGGTCACTTAAAATGTTCTAATTATGATTACTGTACAGCGCATAGTCACAGCAGTCATTAAATCATTGCACGCCATCAAAACATGCGGTTATGTAATGACAAAACTTTAGATAGGTAAATATTAACTCAAAATTGTGTTAAGACGCCCCTTATATTTCACCAAATAATAGAGAAAAACATTTATCTTCCAGCTCAGAGGATGATGAAACGCTTGAGTGGAACCGTTCAGTAGGTCATGTATCACAAATGGGTCTGGACCAGCTTATTTTATGTAATTCATGACCCTGAGAGGGCGCGCAGCACTTGCCCCTCATGCTGACTGCGACTGGCCACAATATGCACACATCAACCATTCTGACACACAAAGACAAATCATTTTGTGGACCGGTTATGTGTGTTGAAACATGCAGAGTGACAAGTTCGACGAGGAAAATTGATCTTATCATTTATGATGTTCTAAAAAAAATATAGAACGAAAAGGGAAAGAAATCATCCGAATCATTTCTGAAGCAAGTGCTTTTAAAAACAACATGTTGTGTAACACTATATGGCATAAGCTGTAGAGAAAATATTGTATATGATGTTACCTTATATGAATACATCATTGAATTGTGTCAACAAATATGTGGCTATGATATTTAAGTACCGGTAGGCTTTTCAAGTATCTTCACTTGAGTATTAATTGTTGACAACTTTCTACTTCTACGCAGTACATGATGATATCAAATGTCCATCTAATTTTTACTTTGTCAAAACAGGCTTTTTTTTTTTTGGTCTGAAATTAGTTGAGTCAGTACTTGAAGACAGAGTGTATGTAATTTTGTCACCTCTGCTCAAGTCACACACACAGATGCACATAAAACAATACACGTCGTGATGAGTTACAGATAGACAGAACATCATCACGTCAGCTGACTAAAACACGGGACAAACAAGGCTGTTCAGGATCAGCATAGCATTTTACGCCCAAATGCGTTTAACCAAGTGGCACACACACGTGCACTGGAGGCTGCAGATGGGGAGAGAAACAGGCTTACCTTCTATAAGGAGGGAAAATAATGGAGGAGGAAGGTACAGAAAGAAAAAGGAGAAGGGGTTACACCAGCAAGCAAAAAGAAAAAGTGAATCACAGAAGGTAAAAAGATGCCCTCTGCAGGAAAGAGGCTTGTGTGGCTAACATTGCTTGACTGTGTGTGTGTGCATGTGTATGTGTATGTGTGTGTGTGTGAACAGGCCTTCCGCATCAAAACCGCAATTAAATAAGTGTCTGGGGATTAACTTGAGAGGGTTTAAAATGAGAATCCGCATAGTCAGCTAAGGGCTACCTTGTTGGCCCAGGCGTCTTCGTCCCACGTGGTGAGCTGTAAAACTCTGATGATCTCTGTGATCTCGCCGCTCATCTTCTCAAAGGTAAAGCGGCGGTTCCTCTCGGCCTCCTCCAAGCCGGCGCCGCGCCCGCTCTTGGTTGCCACGAAAATTTTTATTGCTGAGCGTGGAAAGACGAGACGTCATTATTGGGAACGTTGTCGGAAATGAGGAAATATTTTCACTTAAAGTGGGTCAAACATGTGTCGCGGTTAATTAAAATTCATTCTGGATGAAAGAGAAAGAAATAAAATAAAAGTAGCATGCATGTTGAGGGCTGAAGGAGGGGGGAGAATTTACAAAGGGTTAAAGGGCACTCCCACCCCAGTTACAGAAAGATTCACAAATGTTTAATACACGCACAGGTTTTCTTTTTTTGTGTATTCCATTTCTTTGTGCACTCTCGTGTTTGAGACCAAGAAATGACCCTTTTTAGATTACAAAATTATTATTATTATTTCACCCAATGAATTATCTTGATATGACACCGAAATTGATATGACCGAGTGAGCTTACAAATGCTTAAAAAAATGAAAATTGAACCACGCATAAGCCATAAGTGAAAATTCCAAATTAAAAGAATCAAAAATGCAACCGAAGGAGATAATGAACTGCATGACAAAGTGAAGTTCGTTTTTATCAGTTCTTGTACATTTTGGCTGTTTATTTCTTCCCACCAGACTAGAAACTGTTATCACCGTAAGTCTCCTTTCCCTCAATTTCACGTCCTGTTCGCAGGCGTAACGACCTTGGTGTTCCAATACTTCTGTCTACATCATATAGAGTGTTGCCCAGCTCTTGTTAGTCGATCCAGGACAACAGGCAGCAGCTGGCGCGTGTGCCTGTTGTCAATCTTACTGTACAACGCAACTAATGACTGTCATGAACAGCGTTGCTATAACAACCGCGCCGCATGCTCAGTAACCTCCTCTCCTTGGCTTTTTGTGGCGCCGTCGGTCCACGCACGCATGGACACATACACTCACCTGATATCAGGACGGGCAGCAGCTCTTTGACCGTGCTCATGGAGTTGACGAGCATCTGTCTGTGCTCCTGGTGTGTCAGCTCCTGTTGTCTCTCCTCTATCATCTTTGACATCTTGGTCATCCCTGAGCATAGGCGACCAGTCACTAAAGAACTGAGTAATTTGGTTACAGGCAGCCAGGCAGCAAATAAGGGCTTTGCGAACCACTGGTCTCACGCAGAGTCAACACCGGACATGTGTGAATAACCTCACCATCATATTTCAGACAATCAATGCACGCAACTTAACCGATTTAACATTTTTATCCGTGTTGACAGGAATTTTACAGATAAGGATGACATGATCCAAAATGATCAGAGAAGTGAACACTTTCTTAGTACGAACCTTTGACCGTGAAAACTGTTTGTGCTTTACCGGTATTTGTGTAGGTTTTGTATCACTTCATCTAAATAACTTCTGTAAAACTCACAGTGACAATTGGCTTACAGCAAGTCTAGATTTGTTTGCATGCTGAACTCCTTTTCTGCTGATTTACTTCAGCAATCTTTTCATATATTAACACAAGACCTTAAAACGTGCTTTTTGCCCCATGGTACTTTATGATGCCCTTCTATATATTTCTTGCACCATTTTAGAATAATTACTTAATATGCTGTAATAGCAAATAGACATTTAGACACATTGATAAATGAAACTATAGAATGCTGTAATTATTTTATTGTTGGTGTATTTTGATGGGAAAATGTCAGAGACCTTTGATTCAGACATGTGGGAACTGTTTTAAAAAAATCATAAGTGCCCTTTGAAGGGTCCAATTTTTGTACAGCCAAACCTCGGTTTTCGAACGTTTCTGTTATCGACCAAATCGTTTTTTGACCAAAAATTTAGAGTTCTTTTATGCCTCGGATTACGACCGAAAATCAGTTCTCGACCAAACTGAGCGCACTTGAATGCGCCACTTGACTCCACTCGCCTTCCTTACATGAGGAAGTGACACTTCCTTGTGTAGCGTTCCCTTGTGAGCAGACGTGTTCAAGAAAGTTTTTTTTTTTTTAAAGAGCATGGTTTTGGTTTTCGAACAAGTCGGTTTTCGAACAGCCTTCTGGAACGGATTATGGTCGAAAACCGAGGTATGACTGTATTTCCAAGAGCTAATGTGTACAGTTGGCTATTGATCCAAATTATTAAAATTCAGCCTTGACGGACATTATCGCATTATTCTTTTTCAGATGTTGCGATCTGTTTTTTTTATTGCAAAGTGTTCGGGAACAGTTCTCGCTGACCTGGTCCCAGGTTTTTAGTGTACGTGATGAGGTCCTCCATAGTCTCCACCACTTCAGATACTGTCAGATACTCCAGAATACCTTTGCACACGCGGATAATCTTACGCACCTGGGACACAACACAGATGCAGAGAGTAGCATCACAGACGAACAGACGAGGAGTATTAGAGCCATTTATTGCTCTTCCGCAAGTGGCCACACACACACACACACACACTCGCGCGCACATACACACACTCACACACTAATTCTGCATTATGATAGAGCTAAGTCATTTGATCGGACTGATTAAATCTAACTGTGACTCCCATTAGCGAGCTGCTTGAAGCTCTGAGCTCAGTTCCTCCTCCCGTGCGACGCTATAAAAAGCTGTCTTTCCCTGAAAGATATCCCCGAGCACGTACACACCTCGGCCTCATCGAATGTAAGCAGCAGGTCAGACGTGCCTGACAAAATCCCTCTGGATCCGTCGATGAGGTAATCCCGAGCAGGGACCGAGTAGGGGTCCGTCTTCAGCATCTGAGCCGCTTGGACCAGTTTAGAAGATGAGTTCTCCACCCTGCACACATCCAGAACATCCAAAACCAGAAAAAAGGGGGGGGGTTTATTGAGCAAACATAAGACACGGGAATGTATAGCAATATTTAGATGTTATATGTTTTCTTAGGTTGAATAAGGTGATGAATTTAAGCGCATGAAAGAAGCCAAAGGCACGTCCTCCTTCTTCTGACCCCCGCTGGTCAGGGTATCGATGGCTTCTACTTCATCTATATTTAGTCAGGTTCACATTACACATTTCCCACCTCCTAGCCTGGTGGGTGAGATTTACGATGTGTATATACACTGAATGTGTATCCATGAATGTGTGTGTGGGAGGGGCGGGGGGATGGGGGGTGCACTTTGCAGATCTATATCCGTTTAAGATCTGGAATCTGCTTTTAAAACTGCAGATCGACAAAGGCAGCTGATAAGTCATTATCTTAAACCAATGTTATGTCGCCGCACTTCATTCATTGAGCTCCATAATTCTGTCACTACAGAAACACTCAAGTCAATGCAGCCTGATGTCAGAGGTGCAGCACTGCTGAGTCGCTGCTTTCGGCCACCCTATCAGACCTTTGGAAGCATGCTGGGACACAACAAACAGCTTCTCAGCCGGATGAATGCTTGATGGCGGACAAGTCATCCGTGGGTCGCTTCTGACTGGGCAATCGGTTCAGAAGTGGCTCTTTGTTGCAGCTGGGGCACGCTGCCATATTTCCTAATATTGAACTGCTTGGAATCCTCTTCCGTTATTTTTCAAAACAAGTTCTCTGTCGCTCAGTGACAAAGTGGATTCATTCCACAGGCGCAGAGTCAGCGGTAAACACACTTACTTGATGAACGCAGGGGGCATGTCTCTCTTCATCACCTGGTCCTCGGTGGTTTGTACCGTTTCCTTCCCAACCTGCAGCGCATAAACGGACGATTAAAGGTTTGTGTCGTTCATCGAAAACAGAAACTATTTCAAGTAACTATGTTATAAAACATCCACACAAAGTATTTGAGTGAAGAAATGGCGAGGAACTGTAATATTTTGGTGCAGATCTGAATAAAGATGCATGCTGTTGTGGTTTCTTATCTCCATCCATCTTTTTTATTACTTGTCCTCATTAGGTGAACTAAAACTTATGCCAGGCCGGGAACAATTGTGTTTTGAGACAAGAGTATAATCTGGTCTGTGGTGATGCTCATAACTCGAAAGACTCGCATCTAAAAGCATCTTTACCCATCGAAAGGACAAAAATGCCATCTAGCCTCTTTCCGCCACGCAAAAAAAAACCCCTCAACAACTGTAATTTGTTGTTGTTGTTATTGTTTTTAAATAGGAAAAGTAGCGCACTATAATATTGTGCTTTATTAATAATAAATAAATCCACAGATATGAATTAGATAGAATGTGAAACACACAACAACGGTATTACGGAAAGGAGTCGGGTTCGTTTTTGCAGAGGATAAAGAATATATGCTTGCTAGTGTTGTGACATTGTCTGTCTACATGTGTTTGTCATCCATTTGTGTTTACTGTTGCTTGAATGGTTATAACGTCACAACCATCAGTGTGAAGTGTTGGCCCCTCCTGGTATTTTCCATTATGTGTTAGCATTAAGCATTCTTAAGGCAAAGTAATTTAGTTGTTTTAAATACACGGTGTGCCATTCTCTTTATTTCACGTTTAGTTTGACAGTACATTTCAAACTGGGGGTTGTAATATAAACAACTTGAAGACTCTTGTTTTGAAGAATTGTTTCGTATCTGCTAAACTATCGTGAAGTGAGTGCGGTTGGGTTCACTGCCACCGTATAATAAAACAGCACGGTGAACTCTAACTTCCCCTGGGGATGTTCTTATCAACAGAGATGCAGACGGCTGGCAGAGCAACCAGACATGTGCACGACCTACACACAAACACAAATGCGCAAACGTGGCCACGCACACACACTGGAGATGCAATTTCAGGAAAAATTATGACACCGGTCTCTCAGTGCTGCATTGGTGAACTTCACTTAATAGACTTTGTGGCCCCCCAGAAAGTCACAGGAAGATGTATTCTTTGAGAGAAGCAAGCCCGATCAATGTCTGGCGTCCAGTCTTAATGCAAAAGATTCCTTGAGACTTGCAGGAATGAAGCTCTGCGAGTATAGCGAGCGTGTCCTGATGAAACTTCAGACAAAGAACTTGCTTGAGTGCAAGTGGCCCTGCAGATAGGTGTCCACACAGTGACATTCTGTGTATGTGTTGGAAAGGTGTGCAGCTGGCCAAAATGAAGACAAATTTAAACTGGAAAATTTCTCTTAAGAGCAGGTTTATACTGATAATCATATTTAGAGTGATGATTGTTTGAATTTTCCTTTGGCAGTGTTTATCTTTTCTTTTTTTGTTTTTTAGGAAAAGCAAACTTACAACAACAGTTGTT
Source organism: Hippocampus zosterae (assembly GCF_025434085.1). Taxonomy (NCBI): domain Eukaryota; kingdom Metazoa; phylum Chordata; class Actinopteri; order Syngnathiformes; family Syngnathidae; genus Hippocampus; species Hippocampus zosterae. Next base: position 10,450,913 of record NC_067461.1, on the reverse strand, counting down.
GCGGTTCCACTTAAAATCGTGTAGGTGTCGCTTTCAAATTCTTGCTGACTGTCAAATCAAATAAAAAAAAAGAAAGCATTTGCGCTGTCTGTGCATTAGGGATGCTAATGCTAAATGCAGTGCTAACATGAGTTTAGTTGGCTCAATTCTGCTTCAACTATACAAGACCACTGTGGGGACAAACTACAATGTTTTTCTTTTGGCCACTTACTGAGACAAACTAGCTTTAATAGTACGATCATGGTAAGCACTTCATCATGTTTTGCATTTGGGTGATTCCGTCGTTTAATAGCTTCAGTGATAGAGTCTTCAATTGTCTTTCACCAGGCGGCTGTAAAATAATCTTTACTTCATTTGATGTTTTTGCATCGGAGTTGTGGGTGTGCCAGGAATTAGGGCACTGAAGTCATGTCGCATGGAGTGCATAAATAGAAAAAAATGATTTACTGTTTTTTTTTTTCCTCTGTGATTAATTAAGTGAAAATACCAAACTGGAGACCCGGCTCTAATGAATACACGACTATTGTGTGGCATTTCAGAATAGAGTAAGGAGGGCAAAGTAGGAAAGGTCAAGTCAAGTCAAGTCAAGTCAACAGTATTTATAGAGCACTTTCAAACAGCCATCGCTGCATACAAAGTGCTGTACATGGAGCGATTTAACATATACAATAAACAGTAAGACGAATCAGTAATAAGTAATAAGTAATAAGGCGGTAGAAAGCACCAAGCAGTAAAACCAATAGCAAATCTAAGTCATGCTGAGTCAAACGCCAAAGAATACAAGTGAGTTTTGAGGAGGGATTTAAAGATGGGCAGCGAGGAGGCTTGCCGAATGTTCAGTGGGAGGTCATTCCAGAGAGAATCCAGGCTCATCCAATGAATTACATCCCAAACAGAAGCAGGTGACTCTTCTGCTCACTTCTCAACAGTAAATCTATTTATTCCTCCCTCTCCCTCCCCGCAGACATACTCGGCATTGAGATCGACATCGCCTCCTTGGGGAGCTCAAACTTCCAAGAGCGGCTCCGTCATCTGTAAAACTCCAGTGAGCTCACGTGTTTCCAAACAAATGCAGCTTTTAGATGTTTAGTTGAATCGTCAACCCACACACGTGCAGCTTCTCTGACAGATTGACACCATCTTGTTTGCGTCTGGAAGAATCTCAGTGACCTACTTTCTCTATCCATGGCCCACCGTGCTGGGGGTTAACAGTGTAACTGTATCAGTGTGCAGAGGGACTCTACTCTTTTACATCTTTGCATCAACTGACTGCGATTGTGAATATAACGCTGACAAAAAGGCCCTCCATCATGTCCAATTAAGTTTTTCTGCCCGGCAACCAGCAGGCTGTGTGCTCTCGCTCAACACTTCCTTCTGTCTTTCTTCTCATCCATAACCAACTACTTGTCTCCTATTCAGCAGCATTGCTGCACCATTAGCAGGCGTCATCCGGAGATGAAAATGAGACCCCAATTTTTAAATCCTTAATTACATACGATAAGAGCAGCTTCCTTTATCTGGTCTTTAGCTTCTCATCAAATGCATCAGGGACACATAGGCATGCCGGGGGCCGCAATTAGCCACCCATTGCTCGCTGTCTGGATGAATGTACTGAAGTGATTTAGACAAGCAGAGAAACCGAGATACAATATTCGGACATCATGGACTCAAATTTACAACTATACATTATTTATTAGATCAGGGGTGGGGAACCTTTTTCCTATTTCTGTTTTTTATAATGTTCTGTGAAGGACATGAACAAATAAAATGCAACAACTGAACAAATATCGAAATTATACATTTGGAGTGTGATTAATTGTTTGCCTATATGTGCCCTGTCTTCCCCTCAAGTTTCAAAAGCAAGCATGTTCAGTTCATTATGAATTCTGAGAAATAAGTGTGATGGGGTGTTTTTCTAAATGTGCCATGAAATTGACTGGTGACCAGTCCAGGGTGGAACTCATTTCACCGAAAAGGTCAACTGGGGTAGGCTCCAGCTCACCCGTAAACCAAATGAGGACAAGCACTACATAAAATAGGTGGTTTGATCAAATGTGCTTGTAGGATGTGTCCAACCAACTACAGTGCAATTAGCTTCCTTTTTTTCTATTTACAATAATACATCAATCAGGGTTTGTTAACATTGCCAAGAAATTTTGGTGCGGAGCTGGATAATGATAAATGGGATCCAGGATGTTTTGTCACTTTTTTATTGTGCATTATTTGACATTTTTCTTTTCATTTCAGAGTGAGTAGTTAAGTAAAATATTCAGGCGGTCACTGGCACCGTATGTTTGATTCTGATCCAATATATCCGATAATAGGCCAAAGCGAAACCAAATGACTGATGTCCGTGTCTCTTGAGTCTTGTCGCTTGACTGCAGGGCTCGTACTGATTTTGCCAGTCAGTGGACAGACAAAGTGACCCACTGTGTAATATCAGTTTAAATTAAAGATGACCTATGTGTGTGTGTGTCAAAATCAATCTTCCGCTCCACAAACTCCATTGAGCGCAGATGGTCCATCTGATTAGCGGCAAGGGCAAAGTTGAACATGTCATGTTGCGTTTGTGTGCGTCACTTTTACACCATTTTAATTGTGTGCAAAGATCAAACACCATAAAATGTTCTCTTGGCTCAAAATTTGTTTAAATTTCTTATCTGGCATCGATTCTGTCACACGAACTGACGTTGGCATTATGAATGGCAAGAAAGCAAACTGGTAGAATAAAACTCACATCGACTCACCCGCACAAGGTTGCTGACTGCAGCCTGCACCGCCTGCACCGGTAGGGACAGGTCCGGGATGGCTTTCCCGTCCACCTCGCCTTCTTCGTGCATGATGACCAGGTGAGAGATCTGCTGGGCCACCGGCTCCAGGATACTCTCGATGGTCTTGGTGTGAAACACCGGCATGGTCACCGACTTTTACCGCAGCCCCCAGCACACACACACACACACACACACACACACAAAGGTGGTCGGTGGCTTCCTTGCAAAGAAACCCTCCTTTCTTGCTTTTTATTCTCCCCTAACTCGCGAGGAGCATCACCCACGTCCGCTCTGACGGTTAAAGCTGGACCCGGATCCCTCCGGTGGGTCTACCCTAGTCGTGCCAGAAGGAATCACCGCCCTCCGCCCAATCACGGCGAAGACGCAGCTTGCTCCGTGCCTGTGCCGAGGAGGAGGCTCGGTACGGGTGCGCGCTCACGCTGCACGCACATGCACGAGCGCAGTACCGCGTGCAAGTGACAGCTCTTTCCAACTTACGTCATGCATAAATGCCTGTGTGCCCCCACCCCCCAAAAAAGGAAAGGGCAAAATTAATGAGAAGTGATGGGAATTCCTCCATTGTATGAGGACGTTGAGTGCAGTGCCCCCAGCAGGAAGAACGTGGTACCGCAATGAGTGATAGGTAGTCTTCTCCCCAAATCAGTTTAGACCAGGGCTGCCCAAGTCCGGTTCTCAAGAGCCCCTATGCAGTCTGTTTTAGATGCCTTCCTCCCCCAAAGCCTGATTGAGCTCATCAGCAACGTCTGAGAAACCTGATAACGATCCTGCTCATTTAAATGACGTATGTTGGGGGAGGGAGTACTGTACAGTAATTTAAAACAGGCTCGAATAGGGGCTGTCAAAGGCACCCTAGATGCTACATTATATATATGTGCATGTGCGTGTGTGAGTGTGTGTGTGTGTGTGTGTGTGTGTGTGGCCACCAATTTTAGGTGCCGACCATCCACAGAATCGAGACCACTGGAGATGAGATGCACCATTGTGAAACAAACAGCAGTTTCTCTTTTATAAAGCTATAAAATTACATTTTACACATCGTCTACGTTCATCAAATGCTGGGTCAGGAGTCCACATCTCGAAGCCGGTCAAGTCTATATTAAGACCAGGAATTTATTTTGCTGCAAACCAAAGACGAAGGGAGTCTCTTCATGGGCCACAAACATCTTTAGAACCTCACATTGAATTCCATGCATCAATGCATGTCAATACATTGCAGGAAGGTGTAATGGTGCATTAAAGTTGCCGGGATTAGGAATGAGTGACTTCCCGAATGTGCTGCTGTAATGGGGACACTCTCAAAGTGTGCTAAAGAAACCACAGACTTAGCATGTCGTATTTATACCCCGGAGACGTTCATTACCACAGTGCCCGTAGCTGTGCGTGTGTGTATATGTGAATGTGTGGGGGGGGGGGGAACAAGAGGCTTTTGTCATCCGGGCTTGAGAGACGAGACACTCTGGTTCACCTGTTTGAAGAGGCTCTTGTCTGTTCTTCTTGAATGGACAGCATTTATCTACTCAATCTAATCTATCACAAGCACTCTTAAAATGGCTGCCATTGCAAAGATAAAAAGTTCAGTAAAACGACATCAGCCTGAGAGGCTCCAAGGGGCTCTTCTCATCTAACAGTAAGGTCCCTTAATTATGACATCTTCTTGTATGATGCAGTGCAACAATGACATGTAAACAATGTCAAATGAATGTGTGACTGTTAATGATCTTCTTGGTCTTATTGGCTGATGTGTATTATTGTTTTTGATCCACGATTGCTTGTTTTGTACTTCAGAAAAAAAAACAACAAAGTCATGAAAGTCAAGAAAACGGTATCGAAGTAATGGTCCAATTAAAATTTGATGTGTAAAAGCTTAATACAAAGTGTACCTGAAGAAAAAGCTCAAAGACAAAACAGTTCTTAAAGGTCGAATGCTTTAAACGTTATACAACTTATATATTCAACAAAAAAAAAGTGGTATCTTAATTTCTGTACTCTCTATACCCTTCCATGAAAGGGAAGTAACCGTCTCATCCCCACTCTGATGATGAAGCATCAGGATTAACTTGGGTGGGAAGCAGGGGGTTCCAAACTGAAAGCTTCCAGCTGCGAGGCAATCTTTGAACATGATCTATCCATAACCTTCTCCTTGGAAATGTCCTTTCAGGGGAGTGAGACTCATACTCTTACTGCATCTCAAAGCCATGTATGGTTTGAGGCACAGTAATAAAGTAAACAGATTTGTGTGAGTATTGTTGAGGTGTGTGTAGGGGGACAAGCTCCAGTTGTGATTGGCCCAAGCAGTGCTGTTGTAAACTATTTTGGCTTGGTATTTCCTATTACAAACAAAAAAGACCTGTTAGAAGTTCCTTGGAAATGTTTTGAAGTAAAAAAAATATATAACATGACCATGGTTTATACTGTACACAAAAAGTCCCCTTGCAAGATCCAAAGCATTTTTATTTTTATTTGATGATTTGAAGGTATTGCTCATATATTTGGTTCAATTAAAGGATCTCCGGGAAACACGGTGGTCTAGTGGTTTGCTGGCCTCACAGTGCAGCGGTACAAAGTTTGATTCTGGCTCCAGCCTTCCTGTGTGGAGTTTGCATGTTCTCCCCGTGAGTGTGTGGATTTTCTCCCACATTCCAAAAACATGCATTGCAGGTTAATAGAACTGCTATTATTTTTTTGGATGCACATCACTTACTCTAAAAGTAAATAAATGATGACAAACAAAAGTACTAAAGTACTTCATCTTCTCACATGACTTGGGGGACACTTTTTTGTAAGCAGGGTTACCTCCATCACGTAATAGCGCCCTCCGGTGTTCTGCGTGAATTTTACTCCACCATATGATACAGTTTTGTTTTATCTGTATTTATTTATTTTTGCAGTGCGCTTATACAGTAGGGTGGATCGCTCCACTTATTAGCACATTATCTTTTACACAATATGAAAATAGCAGGAGTAAAGTATTTACATTTCAATCGATTAAAAATATTAAGGGACAAATTTTCTCTTGAATATGCTTAGCCTTCGTAGAAAATGCATATGGTACATTAAATTGTACAAAACAGATCTGTTAAATATGTAAAAATAAAAGTATATGAAACACAATATGAAAATAGCAGGAGTAAAGTATTTACATTTCAATCAATTACAAATATTAAGGGACAAATTTTCTCTTGAATATGCTTAGCCTTCGCAGAAAATGCATATGGTACATTAAATTGTACAAAACAGATCTGTTAAATATGTAAAAATAAAAGTATAGGAAACTATTGTACATCCAATACAATAAATAAAATGAAAACATTCCTTTAGAAAAACGACAAGAAATCCTTAAAGGATTGTCTCTGTCAATGTGTAGTCAATGCCGGTTAGCTGCCACTCCGTTTACAGTGCAAACAACAAAATGCACGTACCACCAACATGCACCCAGAGCCTTCACCTCTGCGTCCAAATATTCCTTTGGGAATTTAACTTTAGCACAAGGCTCTCTCTGTTGCCCACCTTCATTTTGGGGGGTACATGACACCGACTGTATACTGCGGTAGTTTTATTTTCTCTGCAATCCATTTGTTGTAATTGGTGAGCTGAGTGTAAACTCCCGGATTGTTCTCCTCTGCGCAGCCATCCCCCCAGCTCACAATTCCGAATTGAAACAGCCGTCCGGAGGCTTCACACACTAGTGGACCACCAGAGTCTCCCTGTGAAATGAAGAAACACGTCATTCAGTGCCTCTTGCACAATGTGAGAAGTCATGTGCAGCCATCCATGATCCAACACAAGAGTCGTATGGCATATGCCACCTTAAAAGTTCCATTTGTATTTATGTCCCTGATGAGAACAAGTGATATATAAAAATGTGTGGGTGGACTGAGTCATATTTTCACCAGTAAGGACGCTGATTATTTTATTTTACGAAATGCACTATGGACTGGCAACCCAATTTCATGGTATGCAATACAATGACAATAAGGCGATTCTGAAAAGTTGGAGATGCCGGGGATTGAAACCGGGGCCTCATACATGCAAAGCATGCGCTCTACCACTGAGCTACATCCCCTTTGTGTTGGTGGTTCTCATATTCAGCAATTGTCGTTCGCCCTCTAGGGGCGCATAATGGTCAATTCTAAGTAAAGCCTGAAACATTTAGAAGTTCAACTCAAGACGTCTGGAGAAGACTCAAAGGTCATATAAAAACATAACCATGCGAGGCTTCAGCAAATTTCATGAGACTTCAGTTCCTCTAGTTACTCAATTATTAATTCCAGGATTGTCTTTTGATGTTTCTTTTAGTATTTTAATACATTGCCGGGCCAAATAATTTGTCTCCGGATACGCTGTGTCAATATAATTGACGAGGACATTGTTTTCTGCTGTTTTCGCCAGGCTTTGTGATTGAGACCATTAAACTCAACAAACACAAGAAATCTTCCTGTGCGTCATCAATATTCTTAAACGCAATACAGTCGGACAACACTAGTTACAGCCCCTTTGCAGTTTGGAAATATTGTACTGATTTCCTGGAGTTGCTTATGTTCATACAGCCAAATTAAGAGTGTAACGTGCTGAAATTCTGGGAATGGACGAGCTTGCTCACCTGGCAGGCGTCCATCCTCCAACTGGGTTCCGCCGCACAGAACATGTTTTCAGTGAGCAGATTTGCATACGCGGAATTCTTTTTACATTGAGACTGGGAGAGAAGATTCACATGGGCCTTCTTCAAGTACTGAGAGTAATGCGGCGCCCCTGCAGACAACACATCTGTTAGAATCTTGTTAGAAATGCTCAATTGTTATCTACAGTGTCCCCGACTATTTCACAGTTCATCCACTGTCGAATCACCGTATCACAGATTTTGGTGTGGAATTCATCTTCTTGTATGACACGGAAATCAGTGCTAAATTTCTAAAAACTGTGGCTATGTATGGGTTTTTGAAATTATTTCAGTTAAAATAAGAGTTTAGCCAGATATGGCTGGATGTGTGCAGCTGGTCTTAGGTATTACTGCCATCCGGGAATAATCACAGCACACAGCTCTTATCAGTGTTTTCTTTTTTTTTGTTAGTTTGTTTATGAACTAAATAAAATTATTAGGCCACACTTCCTTTCTCATTGACCAAAGCTTGTGAATTTGTCGCTGTTATAGCTACACAGGGGATACTGTATCAATAGTATATAGTTTTACCATTACTGTCGTCAAAAACATACCAGGTTTCCCCAATATTTTTGTCTACAGAGTGTTTGTTGGATATTGTACCTACCGAATTTCTCCTTCCCAAATCCTGCGATAACGCACTGAAAACCAACAGGAAGTTGAGTGTGTGCTGGAGGAAGACAAACCGTGCGAACGGATTCCGATCGCACAGCACATCGCCCATCATTGTTTTTGATCTTCAACAGCGCTGAAAGGACAAAATTATAACTCTTCATCAAGTGCACAGATAGCTTTTCACACAAACCCTTGCTTGTGCTCACCTATGTCATTGTTGTAGTTGGTCTCATTGTATGCTTGGTGGAGGATCATTTTTTCCACAGTGAATTTCTGCTCGTTGACCTCATCTGTTTCATTGATGGCACTCTTTCCCAGGAACACAGACAAATGCTGGAGATTGGTCCCTTTCCTGAACCCAACGCACACGCACATTGTTCAAAATGAGTCAGTGCTTTTATCAAATGAGAATTGCAGCAGAGGAAGAGAACACGCATTATTTGGCCTCACCCGTCAGAGAAGCAATGCGCAGCCGTAAGCACCCAGCATGGCGCAATAAGCGAGCCACCGCACAAGAACCTGCGGCGTTGATGAAAAATGGCGGCAACCCACGGCTGAGGCTGCGCCGTTATGAATGAGCCGCCCACAATTTTGTGCATCCTCCGCTCAGATGTCTCACCACACGTCATTTCTGCAATGATGGTCAGGAAGGGACTCATCAGTGCTGGTGCGTCATCAAGGGATGTTATTGTAACAAGGTGTTGCTAGTACATTACCTGTATCCACAGTAACACGAGGCTTTACTGTTGTGGAACCTGAAAGTGAACATGAGAACCTTAGAAAGTGCAAATCAAACAGAGAACAACGTTTTATTATTTCAATCTCTTACATTTGGGAACATCACAGAATTCTCTCACGACTCTCTTCCCTCTTTTGACGCGACACCATGGCTTCAGGCTTTGGTCAGGATTCCTAGAAGTTAGAAAGCACAGGTAAGTCATGTCCTTGATACTCAAACTTTTAACTTAAAACATAAAATAGTTTCACCCTACATTCATAGTGTAGTCGCTGAAGCCTGGGATATTTCGGTATCAATTGATGCCTACCTGCAGTATCTATGATTCCCTGTTCCAGATGAGGTGCCCCAGGGGTTTTTGAACCTGTTCCAGTGAAGACAACGACGCCCACTTGTTGTTGTGGAAATAATTCCCCTGTAACTGCTGCCATCCCCTGACCAACAGCCCTCTGGAGCATCATCTTTGAAAACAGTAAAAAAAAAAAAAAAAAAAAGAATGAATCCACACGTAATAAAACCAAAATACACACACATAAGTGAAGAACAGTCAGCTCACCTCGATGTGAGCGTGTCTGGCGTGGTGTCCACTTAAGCCACCTCTTTGAAAATGCCTGAAAAAGAGAAAGATTCACTGATGCATTAAAAAAAACAACTAGGCTCAGTTGTCAAGAATAAAATGAACTACTGCATTTGAAATGTACTTACCACTTCAATACTGACAACGGCAATGAAAGACAAGATGACTAAGAAGTTCATCTTTACTTCTGCTTTTGTGATATTTTGGTCTGGGCACGAAAAAAAAAGGAAAACAAGGTATCAACACTGAATGCTTTTAAAAGGGAATTATCTGAAGATACACAAGAGGACAGATTTTATTGTTCGGGGGGACATGTTATTATTCGGGAAAGACGATGAAGACAAGGTGATAAAATGTGCCAGTCACATAGTAGACACATTTCTGTCAGTGGCATATGCTCATTTGTTACAGTATCAGACAAGTTTGCAATATCAAAATATTTTCTCTTAAAAGAACACAGTATCAATGTAATAGTAATGAACATACACGATTGCACGGTCAGAACGGAACTTTCTCTTAACTTTCTGATAAGATAAAATGATACAAATTCATAGAATAAGAATTGCTTCACATAGAATAAGAATTGCTACGTCTACATAATAGACTGGGAAATTTGATCAGAGATTAATACCTTTCTGTTGCAAGTGAGCGTAAGAGAGCCTGATGAAGATGATTTTTCTGAAGTCCTTTTTTTTCCTCCACGTGTCTTGCTTCTTGCTGTTTGAGTCCTGAGCTACCGTGCATCCCTCCAATTTATACATGTGGAAGGTGGGAGGAGGAGTTTAATGCGAGGCCCACGAAACAGCAGTCAGATGAAACAGCTGACCATTACATTTGGCTTCACCAAAGAATTGCTCATAATGTGTGACATCAGCACTGTCGAATAGAAGAAGTACTGTACGTATATCCAAACTTGGTAATAAAACAGGCATTACGCTTTCGTAATGAGCGCACCAACACAATGTCATTTTATTGTGCAGTCAATTTTCTAATAAAACACAAAAAGAAAAGTCTATAACTGAGTTTAATCTGAGAATGCGGACATTATTTGAACGGGCTAGGTATTGACAACTGCTAATTATAATTTGGGTTTATATTAAATGTATTGGTATGCTGTAGTGCAGACAGGTACTATATATTGCAAAATTTATGCTTATCGATTTTGACCCTAAATACTGAATTCACCAAACATCAATTGTTGGAATTGTAGAGATTAGATGCCACATTATGTACAGAAACATGTTTTGAGTAAATTGTTTGTCATTGACATGAGCCCAAAATGGTTTGCACACATACAAACTGACAAAAACTACCATCAGTTTGCACATGAACAAAGTATTAGGCAAATCTTACAGTGTTGTACAATGAAATCAATTGCAATCATGTAATAATGAAAAATAATCACATTTAGTTTGTAGAATAGCTGCGGCATATTCAGGAGGGACAATGTTGTCTTTGAAATCCCGCAACAAAACATTACCTCATCCATGATGGCTTCATTAGTCACATTTCCGATTTCCTGATTACCGCTTTATTAGGGATGACGACAGTACTTGCTACAGTCAAATAATGGCCAAGACAGGAAGGGGAAAACATAAACAGGAACAGGAATGAAAACATTCATTTACTTATTGTTTTAAGTTGTTCCATATCAGGTAGTCCTTTCAAGGTTGCATGCACTCAAACCTATTGTTTTGTTTTAAAATGCAGGATGATTCCCTCCTTGCAATGAGCACACATCACCTTACTCATCCTGGAGGCCTCAGACTATCTTTACAATATAGCTAAGATGGAACCCTAACCCTAACCCAAACCCTAAAACTAACCAATGAACCAACCCTAACCCTATCCCCCAACCATAAACCTAACACCCTGATCCGAACCCGTAACCCTAACCCCTAAATCCCAACCCTAATTTAATCCGAACCCCCTAACCCTAACCTTAACCCGAACCCCCTAACTCCTAACTTGATCAAAACCAAAAGGGAAGCAGAGCTACTGTACATTGAGAAATGAGAAATGCAGGCGGTATCCATCCTAGTGTTACGCACTTGCAGGAAAGATACAGGCGGCTTTAAGAAAACAAATGTGCAATGACAGTACATGCACTGTAACTACCCAGACTGAAGCTAATGCCGAAAAACAAAGCTTGTCTTTCCATCAAAATGTATAACATCTACCTAAAATACTTCATTAGATCTTCGGTACTACTTTCGTTTGTCGACAAGGCTTGGGCACTTGTTCTTGTAGCATCTCATAGTTTTCTTAAAGGGCACAAAACCCTCCCAAACTGCTGATTTCAGCAAGACAAGAACAGAGTGTGTAAAGTATACCATGATACTGTACCGTGCAGTACATAATATGGATGGATGGATGCGTCCTAAGCGTTTCAAGTCAGTCAAAAGATACACTAACAATATACAGTAACTAAAGTGAGTATATGACGCCATCTGCAGACCAAATATAAAACTTTACCCGTTTGAATGAGACTATTTATGGAGCAGGGGTGGTAGCAATGATAAAATAAATTGGCTGCAAGACATTTTTGCATAAAAAAGTTAATCCAAGCAAAGTAAATTCCTAGTTGTAGGCTACAACGACGAACCCCAATTTCGCCCTCTTCTGAGGTGACCCTCTCACGCATGCGCAGACGTTTTTCAGCGTTGACATACTTTCACTTTGTTTGGAACGCAATTTCGGACCCATTTACTTCCACGACAGAATAAATACACCACAAATATCTCCAGTGACAAGCGCCCGGGGAAGCTGACGGTTTTGGTACTTTAAGTCGTAAACAGTGGCATTAAAGGACCGTCATTAATAGTTAACTAACTTGGAAGGCTGATAACTTGTTCACGGTTGAAACGTTGTTTAGCTATTAAGCTATGGCATAACCTGAGCTGACGTCGTAGATAGGTAAGCAAAATTGTACCGAATTTACGAGTTGGGAGTTTTACAGATAATTGTATCTTCTTGCTTACTGCCAGTCAGTTTTGTAGTATCTACTCGCTTATAAGTGTTTGTGTTAGCTGCGCCTAGCAAAATACATCATGTTAAAAAAAAATTCTCACCCAAAACGTCTTTAGACACCAACATGTTACTGACTGCATTGTTGAAAGAACGTGCAACTGTATTAGGGTGCTATTGTTTTGTTGTAAACAGTATTTGTCTCATGATTAACCCTGCAACGCACAATTACTGTGTCTAGAGCTGGTGACAATGGAGCGGGTTTCAATCAAACAGAATCAGCTGTGTGGATCGTGGGAGATGAAGGAGAGACTCGGGATGGGAGGCTTCGGGCACGTCTACCTGTATCAGAATCATGTAAGGCCTCTGATCCACGTTGCACTTCACAACACAATATGAATGAGCACCACAAACACCCTGAATTGAGATGGTGTTAAGTTGCTGTCGGAGATGAGAAGTTGGGCAGAATTCCAGCCATTATTCCGTCGTTCTTGCAGTTTTCCGAGCCGCATAAACTTTGGAAACCGGGAGTTACTATTTTGGGACTGATTAATGTACCTATATGGCTACCCGTTCAATGTCCACTTATATATATAAATAACATTTTTGCTTAAATTACATGTAATAATACAGTAGTGCCTTGAGATGCATTCAACCAATAATCGGTCACTAAACAAACTAAATTTGTATCTCAAGGAACCACCATATGTTATACTTAAAAATTAATTTGATCCTGTCAGGCTTGTAAGTGATGTGTTATTATTTTTATGTGTTGAGCAGAAATCAGGGGAGAAGTTAGCTGTGAAAATCTGCCGTCTCGAACTGAGCTCCAAGAACAAGGAACGCTGGGGGAGAGAGATCCAAATCATGAAGAAGTGAATATGGATAATCAACTGCGGTACGGCACGAAAAACCTTGATTTTGACTGTGGTTTTCATCCACTTCAGGTTGAGCCACGTGAATGTTGTTCAGGCCAGTGAAGTTCCAGAAGAATTGAGCTTGATTGCTCGAAATGACCTTCCGCTCCTAGCTATGGAGTACTGCTCTGGAGGAGACTTACGCAAAGTAGTTATCATTTGTTATAAAGTGTTTTAATCAAGGTTTTAAGCGTTGAATTGTCACTGAATATTTCCTGAAAATATGTTTAGGTTCTCAGTAAACCAGAAAATTGTTGTGGTTTGAAGGAGAGTGAAGTGCTCGCCCTGCTCCATGACATTGGTAAGACTTTTTTGTTGTTGTTGTAAATGCCCTCATGTGATGACGCAGTATCATACATTTTAATTTTTTGGACAGGATGTGGTATTGAGTACCTTCATGAAAATAAGATTATACACAGAGACTTAAAGCCAGAGAATATAGTTCTGCAAGAAATCAGCGGCAAGGTAAACCACAATCTTGTATGTTTACAAAGTGCCCCCTGTAATCTCCTAATTAATAGTATTATACTGGGACACTTGTACAATTTCTTACTTTCATTTTCCTCCAGCTTGTCCATAAAATTATAGATCTTGGTTACGCAAAAGATCTTGACCAAGGCAGTGTCTGTACATCATTCGTTGGAACACTCCAATATCTTGTAAGCGAGTGCAAAAATTATATGTTACTATGCTGTGTAACATATACATTTTTTTCTTTTTAAATCAAAACCATTCGTGAAGTGCTATGTCATGTGTTCCAGGCTCCAGAGCTGTTTGAGAGTAAACCTTACACGGTAACTGTGGACTATTGGAGTTTCGGAACAGTGATTTTTGAGTGCACCTGTGGCTTTCGCCCGTTTCTACACAATATGCAGCCCGTACAGTGGTAAATTTGATAAATGCTTTCTAATTATACACACACTCTCTCTCTCTCTCTCTCTCTTTCTCTCTGGTGGAGTTTGGGAGTTGTGTTGTCAGTAGTTTTAGAATGAAACTAAAATGTGCTTGTCAAAACTAAACTCTTTTCCTCTTGTGCTATAATGAACGGTCGTGAAAATTGATCTAGACTGTGCTAGAAAAGTGTTTGAATGTGACTGAATGTGGCTTTGGAAATGGCGAAAGACCTCAGCTCGAAACACCTCATGATGAATGTTTACAATGGCTGGTGTGTAATATTTGTGCCTTTGTAATAGGACAAGCCAAGTTAAGAATAAAGGTGCCAAAGACATCATGGCAGTGGAGGACATGAATGGAGAAGTTCGATTTTCAACACATCTTCCATATCCCAATAACCTCAGCAGGTAGAGACAAAAGCGACAATCATTACATTGTAAATCAACTACCTCATGTGATGCTAATTTCAAATATTTGCACATGTTTGTATTAAGGCCGTTGCTGGCGCCAGTTGAGAATTTGCTGCAGATGTTGTTACTGTGGGACCCAACAGCACGTGGCGGAGGGTTGGATCCGGTTACAAATAAGGCAAACTGTTACAGAACTCTCCAGAATATTCTCAACATGAAGGTCAATAATAAGAAGAGCTTCACTCTATTTAAGACATACTTTTGTTTTTAGTCATACATTGATTCTTCCGCTACCTATACATTCATCGGCAACGACATTTAAATTCACCTGCTCAATCTTGATGTCATAAATTTGCCTTTATAATGATAATAATTCACAAATTTGGTGCTTAGGTGATCCATGTTTTGGATATGACATCAGCCCAGCTGCACTCTTTGATCCTGGAGGCCGAAGAGAGCTTACACTCCTTGCAGCTTCGTCTGGAGACACACACACAAACACACATCTCCCCTCTGAATCAAGAGCTACTGTTGGAGACGGGAATCTCCCTCGACCCGCGCAGACCTCCTGCACACTGTCTGCCAGATGGTTTGGTACGTGACGCCTACACAGAAGTTAATTTGCATTAAATGATTTTCTGGCAGCCACTCTTTCCTAACTGGTGACAATATCTAGGCAATACCTCTGCAGTGTGTGCCTTAATATTTGTTGTTGTGTTCAATCAGAGAGGCTGGGACACCTTTATCGTCTTTCTGTTTGATAAGAGCCTATCTAAGTACTCAGGACCCCTGACTGCCAGACCGCCGCCTGACAGTGTCAACTTTATCGGTGAGACTTTTCTCTTTAAAATAGGATCCAAATCTTCCTCTTGCCTCTTTCTTCAATTCAAATTAAATTATTGAATGTGCTCATGTAGGGCTTAGTCCCATAAAAATAAGTCATTTCAAAGTGCTGGGAACACCTGTTTGTTTCCGTAGTCAGAGAGACGAAGACACAGCTCCCGCTGGCTGCATTGAGGAAGGTATGGGGGGAAGCGGTCAGCTACATTTGTGGATTAAAAGAGGACTACACTCGCTTGTACCAGGGACAAAGGGCTGCTATGTAAGTCAATTTATGGAATTGCACGTTGATTGCTCCTTCAGAATCTTGGTAAACAGTTGGGGCAATGACAATTACCGGTAATAAATAGGAAGAACAGGAATCTGTTCCAGATTCAAGCTGTCACCATCTTAAAACCTTTACTGACTTCACGGCTCATTTTTAAGTCACTGTTTTTTTCTAAAAACAGCTGATGGCGCTAGGAAACTTTGAAAGTGAAATTCCCCCACCTGTGACATTCTTCACCGGTGGCACAGGGGCGGAGAACTGACACGGTCTGGTCGGGGAGTTATGTCATTTTCATAGTCTTACCGTGACAATTTAAGTGCAATTTTATTGACATACAAGTCTAAAAATAACCTAACCATTGTTATCATTGCCAGTGTTACTGCTTTGAATGAGAGTGCCCTTTTAGAAAAAAAAATTATTGCAAAAAAAAGTGAAAGAAAAAGCAAAACGTAACCCCAGACTGATATTCACTGAGGTTTTCTCCGATTTTGTGTGATATCATGCGTGAAATATTTTGTGAAACTAACAGCGATTCCACTGTATTTACTCTTTATTTATTTTGCTGAAGAAAGGGCACCTTGGGAGCTGTACCTGCCCCTAAAACATATTCCTTTGTTCGTTTGTACGTAGGCTGAGTCTGCTGCGTTACAACACCAACTTAACACGCTACAAGAACCTACTCTTCTCCCAGTCGCAGCAGCTGCAAGCCAAGCTGGCTTTCTTCAAAACCAGCATCCAGCATGACTTGGAGCAATACACCAAGCAGAGACACACGGGCATCTGTGAGTGTCTCTCCTTTGGTCCTATTCCATTCATGCATCTATCCGTGTACATACCATTGAGAGAGAAAGTCTACACACCCCTGTACAAATGCCAGGTTTTTGTGATTTTTAAAAAAAGGAGCATAATTCCAAAAGGTACAGTATGTCTAACGCAAACACAATGCTGTTCATCACCAAACGAACACCATCCCTACAGTGAAAAATGGTGGTGGCATCTTCAGGATTTGAGGAGTTTTTCAATTCATCTGGAAGTGTAATTATGAACAGTTAGTGATAGCACAAACTCTCCAGACTTCAGCTAGAAAGTGCAAATAAAAAGGTGACTGTAAGTCTATTGGAATGGCTAAATTTAATTTGGGATTAATATGAGCCATATGAAATAGTGGTGGCAGTTGTGTCCTGACTCCTAACATGAATTGGAATTGATTGCTTCATTTTTAAAGCAGCGACATCGAAGTTAAAAGAGGATGTGCACTTCTTCATATAACAAAAAGCTCGGACTGGAAAAAGGGTGTTTAGACTTTTTCATTAATTTTCATTTGTCACTAAAATCATTACATAAGCAAAAGGTCTGCTTTTGTATTTACCGCAAAGCTTCAGAGAAGATGCTCAGGACGTGGCATGAAAACGAAGCAATGGCCGATGGTTTTACAAAGGTATCGGACAAAATGTCATAATTGCAGACACTCTGTACTTCCGTTTGAGACTTCACACATTTAACAAATATTTTCTGCTGCAGGTCGCTGATGTGGGATATCTAGATGAAGAGATAGTTGCGCTTTATTCTGAAATTGTGGAATTGCAGCGTAGTCCATTTTTGAGGAGACAAGGAGACTTAATGGAACAGCTGTCAGTATATTTGTCATGATGTAACAATCATATCTATAATATATATTGTATTGTTTTGTGTTTTTTGTTATTGTAAAGCTTCCTTGGGTGTCTTGAAAGGCGCTTATAAATAAAATGTATTATTATTATTATTATTATATCAGTGCTGTGCCATGCACATTAAGTTCATGTACTTTTTCACAGTGAGGGAAAAGCTATCGAACTCTACAAGCAACTAAAAGCGAAATGCAAAAGTCAGTGAAGATTTTCACATTTATTACTGTATTATCAATATGTGTATACATTTAGACATAGACTGTAATTAAGGAGTGTTTCCCTTAATTCTCTGTAATTGTTTACAAAGGTGAATGAATAAATGCTGCCTCCAGCCACTATTTGTGAAAATAAAGTACAGGTATATTTGTTTGTTTGTACAGGCCCCGACCCACCACATGGTTACAGTGACAGCTCAAGCATGGTCAAGGCCATACTACAAATGGTTCAGAACCAAGATCGAGTGCTGAAAGATTTGTACACTCACCTGAGGTAATTCATTCACCAACAACCAAGCAAGTGCACCACGAATGTTTGATCATTCTCCTTAATCCACACGTGTCTCACTCGGCAGTACAATTCTGGTGTGCAAGCAGCGCATTGTTGATTTGTTCCCAAAGCTGGAAAAGGCAGTTGAGAGCATAAAAACGGCAGAGGCAGCCGTAATGCAGATGCAAATAAAGCGGCAGAAAGAGTTCTGGTACCTTCTTAAGATTGCCTGTGTGAGTAAGAGTAATAGCAATAATAGTCAGTTGCTATGATATTTAGGCGGTTGAAAAAAGACTGGAGTTGAAACCTTGTGTGTTTGTGTCTTCAGGCCCAGGGCGATTCACAGATTTGTGTTCAACCATCCAGTGATAGGTAATGTGTTTGGATTAGATAGCTTTGCACTGTATTACCAAATAAGTCTAAATGATGATTTTGTACAAACTCAAGACATTTTTTCAAGTTAAATGGACAATCTTGTTTTTTCTTTTTCAGTGAAACAGTTTCTCAGTTATTGGATGAAAACTGGCATTATCTAAGTAAGCTCACTTCTTTGCTGCAGGATGTCACCCAGGAAAGGGAGCAAAGTATAACGGTATGTGATACAGATTGTTTTTGTTTCTTCTGGTGATTATTGATGGAAATGTCCAAACATAAGAAGCACACCCGACCAATTGCGTGCATTGCAAGTCCTCCTACGTAACACTGCGCAGTCTGTCAAATAATTTATTCAGAGTAGAGTCGAGCAAGTGTGCGTCTAAATCTTTTTAAAAAATATTGCAACATCCTTTGATTTTTGTGATCATCGCTGTTTACGTGAGCTCCTTCTAACTGAGGACAAGGAAAACAAAAGAGGAGTGAGGAGGGACACTTTTTTGGTATAATGAGATTTACACTCCTCTATGTCGTCATTTAGATACATCAATTAAAGGTGTCATGTCATTGACACGTTACAAATCAACCGTGTCTGTGTCGAAATGATTTCAGTCACACCACACATTTTTCAATATAATTACATTTACATTACATTTATTGATCACCACTGTTATTCTCTTTAGTCTATGTTTCCCCAGGACCTCACCACCCATGCGCCTTCAGCCGCAGCGTATATTTTAGGGTGGCTTGTAAATATGGATACTTTGTTGATAAGTTGCTAATGCATCACATGGAATGCAAATACGATGTAGAACTATCAACTCTTTCCATGTTCTTGATGTGGCCACTGCCGGAATGCAAAATGACATCGTAACCAAGAACCAATTGGACAAATTTTGTGGAAATGGATCATTTTCTTGCAGCATCCGGGATGATCTCTCATGACACACAAGAGTGCCACAGCACCCAGGTTGGGAATCACTGCATGTAAAAAAAAAAGAAATTAAAAAAAAAACATGAATAATGAAATGTGCACATTTCTGCCACGTGGTTGCGTATTTTCCCCTGTAATTCTCTTATTTAAGTTCAGTCAACTCAAGTGTCATTTACCCCACGGTTCATTGCATTTTAGCAGCTTTGAGATAAGTAAACCTTTTCAAGTCCTCTATTTACAAAACCCTGCAGATCTGTGTTAAAATATAACGTTAGTGAAAAGATTTGAACCATGTATCATTTATAAGGAACAACTTCCCCAATTTACTCTCCAAACAAGATTGCAGCAATTCATTTCCTGCCTCATAATGACATATTTAGTCTTGTTATTCTCTCTTCAGGATCAAGACTGGAGTTGGATCCCAAGTGGCGCGGCGAAACCCTACCAAAAGGCTTTGAGTAGCCAACCAAAACCTCAATGAGTCAAAGATACATAAGCGGTGCCTTACAACATGTATGCTGCCAGGATGGTTTTTTTGTTGCGATCTTGTCCTTACACAGATTGGTGTATTGAACACAGACTTTATGTTAAAGTCTGAAAGCAATGATATGAGCTATATGTTTTTGGTTTGTGTGTGTGTAACATCCTGTAAGATAAATCTTATTTATACTGTATAGTGAAACTGAGCAGAGTGAATTACTGCAAAAAAGTGATATGACGATGTCTCCAAAGGCTATGTGTGCCAAATCCACTTGCACAGCGTATTCAACGCAGAATTTACAGTTACGATAAGGAAAGCACTTCGATATGTATGAATTTAAATATTTTTTGCTTCTTTTAAAATTTGAAAAAAAATGTATTTTCTGCACTTCAGGACTTAATGTCATTGGAATAAAATACATCAATCACATTAAAAACCAATATGGACAGTTTAGAGTCTTCACTGAATCTAACATGCGGTTGTCTGTCTCTATCTGTCATGCGTTGAAAAGTTGTGGTCGACGGGCCGTCATGCCCCGAAACAAACGTTGTTGGCTAAGGGGTGCGGCCATCATCTGCCTAAAAATAATATTTGACAGGGCGCGGTCGATGGGAAAATTAACATATTTCCCGAAATACCTGATGCCCCCCCCTGTATTACATGAGGTGTGACACTCGGTCTCTCTTTCTGCGTAGATTTGTTTATTGGAGTACAATTTAATACATTTTAATGTTATCGATATTTATCAAACGTATGTTCCCCTTTCGATTAGTATGCTGGCCTTCTGAAGTACTACTTTTGAAAGTTTGCCGTGATGGTGATACAATGATAGCGACAATTTTTAAGTGTTAATTTGGTGTAAAAAGTATGAGAACGACTTTTCCCTTATCGAAGCGTCTAATCATTCCGACAGTTCGTGAATGCAGCACTGTAACGAGTAAAACCAAATCTGTGGGAGGCGGTTGAGCCCTTGAATGCACACCAGAAGAGGTGATTGTTCGCGATAGTGGTAATTTCATTTTACTACAACTTGTTATTCAACTCGACATTCGCACTTTGTTACACGTTTTAGGGTGGTTTCGTCCAAAACAGGGTTACGCCTCGCTATATGGCTCGCGGACGTTATCAATCCGCCCCCCGGTAGTGAACCATAGCTACACGGCTAACTATGGCTATCTAGAGTCGTTTGGCTGTCAGCTATGGGTCTGTTGCGTTTTAAGTATGTCTTCATTGTCACAAGAATGCTTTTGGTTGATGATAGTTCCATGGAACTCATTCTGTCTTCATGCCGAACGGTGTGCTAATGCCTGTTAGCTGTATAGTAATTGTCACCTGCCACTGTAAAAATGAACCGTCGCGACAGTTGTGTGGTTGTTCTAACGTTGCGGTTTACGTATTTAAATTGAAAGGATTCTGTGGATGTGGTCATTACTAATATGGCTGTATTTATTTGCATAAAAAATCAAACTGTTATAACGACGGAATTAGTGCGACCAGCAGTCCCAGACAACGAGACAATTTATTTATAATTATTGAAATATATGAGTACCGGTATTTTTTATCCTATTCGATGTGGATAGCTGAATGTTACCCCAGAACCACGAAACAATGGGGTTGTTACATAAATTGGAACGCGTGCCATTTCGTGCAACCCCTTGAGATGTGTCATCTTATTTCATACGTGTGAAACATCGTAGTGAATGCCCAAAAGGCAAAAGAAAACAAGAGACAGCGGTACATAAATAAAATGCAGTGCAACAGAAATCGATGACATGCAGTAGACCAGCGTTTCATAACATTTATTGAGCCAAGCCACATTTGACATTAGAAAAATCTCCGCAAAATGTACTCGCAGAATGTGAAATGTAGATCTTTTTAGCTGAACACTAAAGCTGAAACGCTTGCAGGAATTGAGGTGAAGACAGAGAAAGAGCCAAAAGTTTACATTTTGGACCAATTAAGTGAACTTGGATTATTTCCTGCAGTATACCTGATGATCTCTCCTGGCATAATAACGGGATTGGGAATCACTGTAGTTGACAACCTAAATGGCAATTGAAAAATACAACATAAGGTGAATTGAATCACCAATTACATTATAGCGCAGAACCGTCAAACACTGATATGCACGACCAACAAGTAGGTTGAAAGCAAAGACACAATCAATAGTCGATACAATAAAAACATGAACCACCCATTTTATTTTGCTCATATCATTTGGTAAATTATTCCAAATAACTTTTATTTCACGCCAGTCCTGTTTGGCTGCACTTGTTTTAATCGCTTGTGATAAAAAGGCAGAACATTAACTCCATCCTGTTTACTATACCTATTTAAACATTCTAAAATGTTTAAATAATGAACGTCTGTCTGCAGGTGAGAGCCAGTGAGGATGATGCCGCATGTCGGGGCTGTGTTTGCAGCAATAGCAGGGGTGACGGCTGTCTTGCTACATTCCTCCATTCACAAAATAGAGGAAGGCCACCTTGCTGTCTACTACAGGTATTGTTAACACTGACTCTTTAGATCAGAATCTAACATGAAATACAGCAGAGTAGTAAGCCCAAAGTAGAAAGACCAGGCAGCGGTTAAATTTTAAAAAAAATGTTACTGTCCATCCTTTTTGTAAACAACTAGCCCCTATTAGGGTGACTGGCAACTGGACCTTAGCCTATCAAACTGTGGGGAGAAGGTGGGTTACACCCTTATAAAATTATTTTACGAAGCAGATGCTTATGTCATTAGAGCAGAGCTGGCCAGAATAGCTTGTCAACAAGCTATTCCCTTTTGCCATTCTGTTGAATGTAAGTCAGGTGTCTTGAGCTGGTGAGGGTTTTTTCTTTGTTTTAGGTTTATAAGTCGGTGGTTGATTTTTCTCTTGGTACTTATACAACAGTTGAATGGTAAATAAAATGTTACCTAAAACTTAATAAAGTTAAAAAAGGTTTTATGATGGTAGTTGAAGTCGAATCGAAATATTTATTTAGAAAGAAACTGCCGTTACAGATCGGATTAAGTTCGGCTGAAAAGTTTCTCTTGTAAGACATTCAGTGTGACCTTACTTGCTCATAACTTTGTGCCCTGCAGGTTGTTTCCCTTTCCCCATCCTCCTGCACTGTAATCAGCAGATAATCAGCTATTACGAAATCTTTTCAGAAGTCTCTCTTTTTTAAAAATCTCTTTTTAGGGGTGGGGCTTTGCTGACGGGTCCCAATGGCCCCGGATATCATATCATGCTGCCTTTCATTACCACCTACAGATCAGTCCAGGTAATCTCTTCTGGCATCATTCTCACACGAATGAGGAAGTTCGAGTTAACATTGCGTTTCAACACACACAAATGTAACAGGCAACTATAAATTGCGCATTCAAATAGTTGCCTCCTCATCTTAATGCTACATTAAACATAAAATGGAGAAAAATATTGTAATTGTTGTGTTATCTGAGCTGTTATTGTCATTTCATTGTTCATACATGTTTCAGACTACCCTTCAGACTGATGAGATCAAGAATGTACCATGTGGAACAAGGTACAAAAGGACAGAATTTGTAATATTTTGCTTCTTTTTCCTCCATAACTTGTATGTGTCCAAAAAAAAGGAATAGCTAGAATACATAGAAATATGAGAATAAAATAAAAAGTATTTCAAAAATGTGTTTGCTCAAAGTGACCTCAGTCCTCGTTTTGTTGTTCAGAGATATTGACACATTTTGTATCTCCTTAACAGCGGCGGGGTGATGATCTATTTTGACAGAATCGAGGTTGTCAACATGCTGGTCTCCTCAGCAGGTACAAAATGTTCAGAATCAATTGCAATAGTTCCCTTTCTTTTCACATACAACTGTTGTCCACTGCCCGGCGTCACAATAGTTTGATTTTTTGTCTTCCTGCTGTGTTTCTAGTGGTGGACATAGTGAGGAACTACACGGCCGACTATGACAAAACTCTCATTTTCAACAAGATTCACCATGAATTAAACCAGTTTTGCAGTGTGCACACACTACAGGAAGTCTACATAGAGCTCTTTGGTTCGTCTCTACGTGGATGTTGAAATCAACGGGGAGCTATCATAGCATGTGCAATTTATAAAAATGTGGTGTTTTTCTTGTATAGATATCATTGATGAAAACCTAAAGACTGCCTTGCAGAAAGATCTGATTATGATGGCCCCTGGACTTACCATACAGGTACCTTTTGTACAAATGTCATTTGGCCAGTTGGCTATTACAGTTCCATACCATTTGAAGACCTCTTGTTTTGTGAGGGTGGTCATGCAAAAACTCTGTTCAGTTTTATTTAGAGCACTTTAAAAAAACACAGCTGCAATGAAACATAAAAAACGACATTTGTTAATGAGAGAAAGGAATGTGATTCAAGTCTCCTCTGACGAGCACGAGGGCACCGTTTTTTTTTTCTTAACATGATGGTCAGTAGTGACATTAGGTGCCATCAGACTTGTCCATGATCCATAATAATCCCTTGTACTGGTCTTAAATCTTTAACGCGACAATTCTAAGTTACCACATTATGTACAAAATTAATGTGTAGTGGTTTCAAAGGCCTTTTTCTTTCTTCCCACTCAAACTCAACCGGATGCAGGCTGTCCGTGTAACCAAGCCAAAGATCCCAGAGTCTATCAGGAGGAACTTTGAACTCATGTGAGTGTGACCTCAAGTCGCTCTGTATCATTCATTTCTCGACCAATGACCCACCAAGTAAGTTCAAGAACATGACGACAAATGTGAAGTATCTGTCAATTTCTGTTTTATCTATGTGCGTGCGTAGGGAAGCAGAGAAGACACGTCTCCTAATTACCGCTCAGACCCAGAAGGTGGTGGAGAAGGAGGCGGAGACTGAGAGGAAGAAAGCCATTATCGGTAAATGCAGGTTTTTTTTTTTTGCTGGTGGTTTAATTTGCACACTCTCCAATTCTGCTCACCACAAAACCCACCTGCTGTGTTTTTTCTTTGTTGTCTGTAGAGGCTCAAAAAGTCGCTCAGGTAGCCGAGATCCACTTTCAGCAGAAAGTGATGGAGAAAGAGACAGAGAAGAGGATCTCCGAAATCGAGGGTCAGCTGCTTTGCTTCATCACATACAATAGTTGTTCTTCTCTTGAGATGCATACTTATTATATTTCTGTCTCGTCTTGTCATGTGTCTCCTTCAGACGCCGCCTATCTGGCAAGGGAAAAGGCCAAGGCAGATGCGGAATACTACACAGCTGCCAAGTTTGCTGAAGCAAACCAGGTACAAGTCATTGTGTATACACACACACACACGCACACGCTTGTCCAACGTGCTGCCCGTCTTAAGACATTCATGATGGTACAATAAGACAATCGAAACACATGATTATCACATTTCCTCTTTGTGTTGTGTTCCTGCTCTAGTTGAATTTGTCGCTGGTTTCAATGTTTCAGTCAGCACAAGTTGAACTTTGTACAAGAGTGAAATTCTGGTTATATGGCTTAACAATCGCATACGCTCGGTCTTGCAGCTGAAGTTAACCCCCGAGTACCTGGAGCTGATGAAGTACCAGGCCATAGCGACCAATAGCAAGATCTACTTTGGTCAGGACATCCCCAACATGTTTGTGGACGGAAACCTCGGCCCACTCAAAGGCGAAAACAGTCACCCCTAGGCACCCGAGCAGGTCTGGCTGAAATCTTAAAAGTGCCATTTGCATTGAGTCTTAAAACAGCAAAGAGAGATTGGGAGGATGTGAGATGATTCAAAAGCAGAAGGAAGAAGATAATGAAAGGGAATTGTATTTTTTTGTCTTTTTGGGGGGGAGGGGGGAGTCAGCATAAGAATGAAAAGCCTGCTGAAAGCTTATCTGCCTGTAAGGTGACAGCAAGGAGTCGCTCTAATTTGCTTGTTTAACTTTATTTTAAATGCTTTTGGCTAACCTTGTATGCAAAGATGATGATTGTTGTTGACATGACCTATCTAGACTGGAATGCAGCAAGTGACACAAATTAGAAACAAGAGGCCATTTGTTTGCTTGTTATTTCTCTGTGAGGGATGTTCAGTCAGCAGCAGATGAATCATTTCTTTATTCCTTTAATGTCTAGTTGGGCATTTCTTGGTTTTGGGTCAAACAGTGCACTGTGGCGTTAGCCAGCTGCTAAAAGAAAACCGACTTGAAAATACTCATGAGAACTCAAACCACATTGCAGCGGAAGAGCTTCCTGTTCTTATTTGGTCCGCTGGTATCTTGGGGCGTCCCATATAATCCGGTACTGTTTTTTTTTGGGCTGATATTGGACCAATATGCGATAACAATATCGGATCGGGGCGCCCGTACTGGTTTGTTTTGTTGTGGCCTGGTGCTGATGATGAAAGTTGTGCCTGCTCATATCTGCCAACGCTTTATGTTTGGAGCTTATTGAGATATCTCAGGAAAATTACAATTTGTCAGATACTCACAGGGACTTTTTCCTAATGGTGGTACTGGATCTGAATGCAAATCCCTTTCAAGTTAACTTGGGGTCGCGCTCAAGATTACTATTGTAGGATCAGAAGAAAGTTCTGGGATTATGACACGGGAAAATAAGCGTAACAGGTTACACAACTGCTCGAAAGTCAGCACATTGTGATGTGTACAAACTGCACAGTGTCGGTCTTTGCCAAACAAAATAAAACTTGTAATAACACTATCATCCTCTTTTTGAAATTTTTTTTGGTGTAAAATGCAGTTAATTAATAGTGCTTGTGCAGGGGCTCGTTTGGCTTTTTCTTCTTCATGACTTTGTTTAAGGAAAATGCAAGTTAGCCAGGTTTAACAATGAGGGTGGTCAGTCACACTGTGGTGCAGCAGTGTCGACGTGAGCCGAGAGAAAGCTACTACAGTACTTGTGTTGAGAGATGCGCTGATGTTTACGTGACCGCCGAATGGCCGCACTCTTCCTCCCCTTGCTGTTGCGGCGGCTGCAAATAACCATGCAAATGAGGGGTATAAATCACTCAACATGATTTCTTTGTTTCTTCTCGTTGAGATTTTGTACAATCTGTGAAATTCTCCAAAATTGTTTCTCCTTGTTTTTTAAAGGGTTTATATGCAAAAAACAAAACATGTTTTGCCAATGTTCTTAAATAAAGCCTATTTTGGTACCTCTCTTCTCCATGCATTGATTGACTGAATTATTCACCTTCGTATATTCTGAATCGGTCAATCAAATCAACATTGTTTTAATTGCTCACTAAAAACTTGTATTGGCTGCTGTCTCCCAGTATACTCCCAATTATTCTGCTACAGTCGTGTGTTTATGATGTACCAAAAGTGAGATACTTTTAAAATACAAGAGTTCAATAAATGTTGGGAAACATTGATTAAAACCAACGTAAAAGCATCTTTGAGTACCCTGAAAAGTGAGGTTTGAACCCCAAACTCCACAGCTGTACGGCAGAAATGCTAACGTGACAACTAAAATAATTTCCAGCATGCAGCATTCATGAACAGATATGATGCATTGCTGACAAACGTTTCTTAGTCGTACACGTTATTTCCGTCACAGCGAAGAGTTGCAGGGGTGCAATTCCAATAGTTTCCAACAAGAGGAGCACTGACATCACAAATGCACAGCTGGAATTGAGAGCCCGAATGCTCAATGAATAAGTCACCAAAAACAATAGACACAAATTCTGGGATTTTGACACGTGATCGTTGTTTGTGACCACGTGTGGATGACTCGTCCGACATACACAGCGTCACTCCTCATTTGTCATCATGAGCACAATGTAAATGCATTAACAGCTCCATAGTCCCCGAAGGAGGGTCAGCTGTTCACGCAGGAGGCACTCACTCAACATGTGTGAGCATGTGAGGCACGGCTTCCTCTTAGTCACTGAGACAGCCGCTACCAGCCAAAAGGTCACTTTTATCAAGTACATTCAAGCCATTTTGGGGCGTTTCTAGACGCCAAGAAGGCCCATAGAGCAGTGCTCCCCAACTGCCGGTCCGCGGACCGGGACCGGTCCGCAGGGCATTTGGTACCGGGCATCACAGAAAGAACTTGCCTTAATTCCGTTTTATTTATTTCGGAATAGGAAAGATGTTGTATTTTGAAAATTTGCCGGATTATCCGTTACATCCGTCTGTGTCACACTTGATTCACGTCAAACCACGCTTCTCCGTCACGTGACCGATTACGCTAAAAACAAAACGTTGGAGGTCGCAAAATGAGTTAAAAACTGCTGGAGATCGCAAATGACGGCGGACTTAAAAGTACGTTTGAGACAACTGGATTAAAGTTATGGCTGAATACTCTGAGATCGCCACAATAGCACTGTTGCTATTTCCAACATCCTACCTGTGTGAGGTGAGGAGTTTCTGCAGCAACGGCGACTTAAACAAAATTACGAAGTAGACTGGACATAAACCACACACTTGAGGTGTCATTGTCTCCTATCACCCCGAGATGGGACCGTCGAGTTGCAGAAAATCAGGCTCGGGGCTGTGGTGAGTCGTCATTTTCATGCACTTTGAATTTGCGTTGTATCGTATTTTTAAGGCATTAAACATTGCCATAGCGATCAGTGTTGCGGTCGGATTAGACGTTCCATGTGTTTATTATTATATTTTGAAAACACCACCGTTTTCATGCAGCTCATACCATATTATTTTGTTGTATTAATCTGCCACATCTCAAATACCGGTCCCTGAAAATAGTGTCTGACATAAACCGGTCCGTGGGGCAAAAAAGGTTGGGGACCCCTGCCATATAGGTAGATGTCTCCCAAAATAAAAACCAGTATGGTTATAAGTAAAGATATGTTTAATTAAATAATTATCATCAGCAAAGCCTGCCTTCAATAAACATTGTTAGAAGGGGGCCCCACTGTGGCTGGGTTGATGGAGTTCCAGTTGTGTCACTGGCAAGGACAAATATCAGCCATCTCACTTGGCCTTCTTTGGCTCGGGACAGAGGCAATTGCCTTTCTTGCCTAGATATTTTTTTTAATACTGAGCATCTGACCCAGATTTCATTACTTTGTGCAAGACAAATAAGCCTTGCTAACGCTAATATTGATGTTGACTGTGTTCAGTTAAATGGGTGGTCTGGTGCCGTCAGGAAGTCGGGTCAAGTCCCTGTCTGCTGAAGCCCACCACATTTAGGGCGTGGCTATCTGGTGTGAGGATCTGGAATGATCCTTAGATTCAAAAGAAGAGTGACAGGGTGATTCAGTCATCAGTGCAGCTTTGTACTCTGCTTCTTCGCCCTTACATTCCAATCCTGTGTGCTGGAGTTTCACACTCATGCTAAAAACATCACCTTTACGAATAACTCTATTTTTTACTGCTCTTTCACTGTTTTCTGCCCCTTACTCAGCTCTTTGTCATCCAACAATAATACTCTCACAAGCCATATTCGATCTATGACTATTCATTTTATTTCGACTTTAAACTTGTTACTTTTGCTTCATTCTACATAAATCAACTCTTATCTGTTGGAGAGCATTTTTTGAGAACACTGGTGCCTTAATTTACAATTTGAATTTGTTCTTGACCACTCTTCCAAATAAAAGCAATTGCGTCGCAAATCATCTTCCTCATTAGAAAAGGCCATCAATCCATTGTCGCGGCGCCAAAAATCAACAAAAAAACTTTTTGGGGGCAAAAAGAAGAGCACTAATGCTTTAATAACGGGTTGTGTGTCTTGGCCATGAGGGTGCAGTATAATACAGACAGAATAAATACTTGAAGATGTTCACACCTAAGTGGCTCAGGAAGCTGCAGAACTATTAGTCATCTTTCATATAAGACAAAGAATATATGCTTGTGAGTATTGTCATATTGTCTGTCTACGTGTGTTACTGCACTTTTTGTGTTGGCTTGCAACTCAAAACAAAAAAATGGGCTGAGCTATGGCTAGTATCTCAAAAATCTATACCTATACTTTGCAGTTGTTCAGTGTTTTTTTGGGGGGGGGGTAGGTTATTTCCATTCATGTCAGTTGGAAAATGCTGCATATCTTTTTCTTATTTTTCTCTCAGAATAGTGATTTGATTGTGAAATCGATGTGAAATTTATCATAAGAAGCGTATGTGAACTGTAAAGCACGTGCAAGCCACTATTAAGTCAGCACTGTTTGTATTTTCACTCTTGAAAGTAGCACTTCCCCTTGCTAAAGAATCGGCATTGTAGGTAACTTTGCTATAGTATGTTTATTTTCTTTGGCAAAGGGGAGCACAAATTCTGCCTGGCAATACGATCTTGTACAAATGGGGGGAAACGGACAGTATCTGAGTTATGTTGTTTATGTCTGCGAAATAGCTAGGACGTTGTTTTCCTTTCGAAATGTTAAATAATGATCAAGACTGTTTTATGGTTTAGTCTTGAGTGCTTTTCTGTCTTCAAGCTAGCCTATTCCAAAATGACCTACTTGTGTCAGCTTTCGAACATGAGCAAATGCTTTCTCATTAGACTAGAACAGGCCATGCTGCTGAATCATCAATAACTTATTCTTACACCTGTCAGCCTCATCTTGTTAACGGTGGTAAAAATTGTGCTATCTATAAGCAAAAATCACACTTGACCGGGAACAGGAGTTGCTTTAAAAATAAGTTGTAGCACTTTTAGATGAGTCTGAGGAACTGACAGTGCTTGTGAGTAAACCTAACACTGCATGTCATTGTGTTCGCAGCTTATTTCTCAACAAGTCACGTTGGGAAAATAAAGCAGTTAGACAATTTATTGAGCACGGGGTGGTCAGACGGTACAAGCTGTACAAAGGATTGCAGATATGTTAAAAAAAAAAAGCACATTCAGATTTCACGCAGAGCGGGACTTCATAAAAAAATGCATCAACTCAATACTCTCTACAGTCTTAGTAAATCACAATAAAGGCAAATAAATATACTGTACAGTAAATCTCCTTTACTTAAATCTTTGATAAATAGATACAACAAATAAAGTTGCTGGTGTATTTTATAGTCTTCCCTTATAAAAAAAAAATTGAATTCACTATTAATTGTAACTCAAAAATAATTTTCAGCATTTTATGGATGAATAACGTATGCATTCGAGAAATCTTCTATCTCTCTAATCTAATCTCTATTCTAGAACCGGACTACATTCGTGTTATGTTTAAGTATTCTTGACTTGTTAGATCTTAAATACAATGTACTAAAATTACTATATGTGACTATGAAGAAGGATCCCTTGCAGTATATTTTAAATCCATTACTATTATATTGTTGTCGGATACTTAAGTTTATACCTGACCACAAATAAGTTCGGCCGATTTTGGCCTATAAGAGTTACTGAACCTGTGTTCTCGCGACAATTTAGTCAGCCTACAAGAGTTACTGAACTTGTGTTCTCGTGACAATTTAATCAGTCAATTTTGGACTAATACTTTTGTACTAAAGCCAACAAAATTCTCAGTGTTCTCCTTTAAAAAAAAAAAAAACACAAAAAAAACAGATGGTGATATGTCACAACATTTTTCTGGAAATGTCCTAAGTGTTACCAATGCTCAGTTCCTCTCGCATCAAATGATTACCGGTAACTCTGTTTTTGTTCTTTTGTCATTCTGAGGCTTTTTTTTTTAATATTCCAAAAATCCTTAACCAGACTCAACAAGAAAAGATTATAAGGCTGAAAAGAATTAATGTCCGAGCAGTGAAGTCAACTGCTGATGTTAGCTAGCTACTACCATCGCTAGTTGCTGACTGACTTGCTACTACATGGGTCACTTTCTGGCTTATGCCATTTCAGAGTAACTTCTTTTTCACTTTTGTGAGATGAAAAAATTATTAAAATTTCCATTATTTCCAATAGGGGAAAAAAATTTGACCGTGAAATATATGAGACCTTTTTTTTTGTAAGGGATGAATTGAAGATAAGCAAATAAAAGTATTGCTTTTCAGTGCTTAAATGCTGTTGGGTTTAGAATCTGTGTGCTTTCCTTTCAGACAGGTACACATCTCCAGATTGTGCCTCATGTCATCTATCCGCATGTCCTTTAGCTGTATCAGGCGCTCCAACTTGCTCACCTTCATTTGCAGGATCTACGCACACACACAAGCCAACGCGGAGAAGAGAAAACAACAGGCAGTGCATTGGATGAAAGTCAGCAATGAGTGAGGAAAAAAAAAAGAGGAAGTGTTGCATGTTTGTGTCCTTCTGTCGCCTCTTGCCTCACATGCAGATGTTGTCACACATTGAGTTATATCCGCTGAGGTAAAACTGACTCACGAATCACTGCTGACACAGCTTGTGCCATATATGTGTGCACCCCCCCCCCCCCACAAAATGTCTGTATGACCTGCTTTTTTCCAGCAGAGAATGAAAATAGGCTGACAAGTTAAGCGATGTGTTTCCCAGATTGAAATGTGTGTGTGTGTGTGTGTGTGTGTGTGTGTGTGTGTGTGTGTGTGTGTGTGTGTGTGCGCGCGTGCGTGTATGTGTACCTCCACTGTCTCCTGCAAAGCCATGGCTGCATGCTCTTTTTCCTTTAGAATTTGGCGCACCGCTGGGTCCATGTTGGAGTAAAACTGAGCTGTGTGTTGTAGTTTGCTGCAACATCAAAGGCCAATTTTTTTTTCAAAGTGGATACACAAAAAAATCCACATACCCAGTTGACATGATGAAATGAAAAAAAAAAATCAAAGTGGATACACAAAAAAA
Organism: Hippocampus zosterae; assembly: GCF_025434085.1. Taxonomy (NCBI): domain Eukaryota; kingdom Metazoa; phylum Chordata; class Actinopteri; order Syngnathiformes; family Syngnathidae; genus Hippocampus; species Hippocampus zosterae. The sequence goes on along the minus strand of NC_067461.1, from coordinate 10,418,666 downwards.
TCCTCATACCCAGTTGACATGATGAAATGAAAAAAAAAATGAGGGAATGATGACTCACGTCAGACATCTTTCCATCTTGGAAATGAACTGTGAAACTGAGACAATTCCATTGCAAAAGAAAGTCAAATCGTTTCAGGGAAAAATGTTGAATAGTTCACGCTTCATCAATTACACTGAAACAAATTTCTGTAATTTTATTGTGAAAAAATAATTGTAAAATACTGTGAAATAAAGTTGTGTTGTATAAATATTCATTAGCATTGAAATCAGTCTGTCAACAAGAACAGTAGGTAACTGTGGTAAAATGCGGTGTTAAAATTGCTACACCACCCACTGTTTTCTGATGATAACATAATGTAATTCCAAATACAGTAGTATACTTACTTAATAAATTACAGGACAGTAAATTACTGGCGTCCCTGCTGCCAGCAATCTACTGTTATTTTACAGAGAACATCTTTACAATGTAGAGGAGATTATTTCAAAACATTTCCAAGCCGTTCAATGGCACAGCAGTGACTGAAACAAGAGATGTATTTGCCAAAATTGCTGAAAAGACCAGAAGAAAACTACCGGAGGCTGTGAAAGGTTTCTGGTAAGGCCTGGCCGTGTCTAACACGGGACAATAATCACCCGTATTCCTCATTCGTCTTTGCTTGACGGACAGCTTTTCTTACAAAACATACGGCATACTCGAAGTAAAGCATTATATCAGTTTGACCTGAAGGGTGTGCATTTTTATGCAACCTGGCTATTTCCTTCCTTCCGTTTTTTTGTTTGTTTGTTTATTTGGTAGATGGAAGTGAAATACGTCAAGTTTGATTTGGTTACCTTGTCTCCATTTTTAATTTGTCATCCCGTTTCACCTCCTCACGTACCATCTCGGACAGATATCGGGCCTCACACTGACTAAACTCTGAAGCAAAGAGAAGAAAAAAAAGTGAGACTCCCTCCACAATCATGTCAGCTCTTTTAAAATAGGTGACTAGTTTGCTGTTGTTGGACACACTAAGCGGTCCAGTAAATCTTCCCAGCCCAAACAATGGGGAGGTGGTGGGGGGGGGGGGGTGTCAGAGAATGAGTGTGATGAGCAGAAGCAGAACAAGGGAGGGACGGCCTTGAAGTTCTGCCATGCTGATCTTTAGTCAGTGATAAGGGCATCTGCTGATATAAGGATGTGTGCTCTGTGTCTCTCTCTATGATAGCGCGCAGGGTGGAGGGGAGGAGAGGAAAGAGGAGCTGGTCTGAGGTCAGCTCACAAAGTTATTTGGCGGGTACGGATGAGGTGCGAGAATTGGAAGAGAGCCGCGTCAGCGACTGACGCCCAAAAGGTTGCGACATTTGCTTGTCACATGCGTGTGTGTGTGTGTGTGCGTGTGTGTGTGTGTGTGTGTGTGTGTGTGGTCACGATGATCTGGACAGGAAGACATGCACTTACGGGGCGGGTAGCAGAGCGGATCAGGGGAAAATCCTCTAGAATCAGCATGTAAAAAGGTATCATATTTGAGCTATTAATCAAATTCAAATCGACGTTGCAATATAGCAATTTTCAAATCGCCACGGCTGCAAATTTGTAAAACAGCAGCACTTTGGAAACTAGCCAACAATTTTAGGAAAAAAAAAGGCTTCTCGCCACTCCCATCAAACTAAGACAATTACACGTTTTTGATTTAAAACAACCAAAGAATGTTTCTGTCTGAATGGCCCTCTAATTTAATGCTAACATGGAATGAAAATTGACATGCTTAACAATACTCACAGTCATATATTCTTTATCCTTCACGAAATAACTAATATTCCAACAATTTAAGTAGTCACGGTAATAGAAGAAGAGTACTCTATTTTGTTTGTGTCTGCGTGACTGTATCATATATTAATTACTCCCTCAAATTGGCCAAGGTGGGCATATCATATGGAACAGCACAATGAAATGGATTGCAGTATTAAACCCACAAAATGTTCTTTGCAGTCTATAAAATTGTTATTACTTCTTTCGATAAGGACAATATTATAGAGTGGTAATTCTCCTTATTAGAAACAAAACTTTTTGGGATTAATGGCCTATCGATTCATTTCAATGGGGAAATAAGTGATGATACTGGCATTTTCAGCAGCGAGGTGACTCAAAAAAATAATCAAACCTGTAAGCACCACTAAATATTAATTTTTAATAAACTATTTGGAAACATATTTGTACTCCAGCTTTTTCCTACATTCCATGCATGCTAGGTCAGAATTGTCTATTGGTGTGAAATTGAGTGTGGATGTTTGTTTTCAGTATATGCGCGATGCGATTGGCTGCGGACCCATCTAGGGTATATCCCGCCTTTCACGCCAAGTCAGCTAGGATAGGCTCTAACTCACGTGCGACCCTAATGAAGAGAAGCAATATAGAAAATGGATGGGATGTAGTACGAATTCTCTTGGAGTAAAAGAATCAAGGATAAAGTTACCTGTGAGGGTTTTCTCTGGGTTCCTGGTGTCATAGTATTCCAAATCCTGTATTGAAAGTAGACATTTAGTGATGCACACAATACATTTCAATGTAGGCTTGCATCACATACTGATATGGTGTGTAGCTTATGGTCCAACTTCTGTTGTATCTTCTCTCTGAGGCCGCTCAGCACACTCTCGATTACCCCCGCAGATCGCAGTATAATCTTCTTCACTGACTTCTCAGGTACGTGGAAGTTCAGCTTGGAAAACACCTTCCTGTGTTTGCAAAACTGACACTGAACAACGCACACACACATCTGTCTGCAATTAGGAAAGAAGCAGCAGATGGAAGGCGTTTTAAAAGCAACGTTGCATGTTGTGATGATTAACACTACAGGGATCCTCAGGGGCTGGCCCTGTGCCCTTGAAATGGTTCAGGACAGTGTTTGGACTGGTTCTCACAGCCAGATCAAGAGAGTTTAGCTAAGTTCAGCCACTGAATATCTTGACGGGCTTACTGAGAGTGGTGGGTGAGAGTGAATTCCCATTGTGCCCATTTTCCATCAGAATGACGATATTTCTGAGCTATACTGTAAAAAATATTTACACAGTGTAAATTTGTTCCTCGGTCATGGCCAAACAAAGACAGCACAGGAACTCTCAAGTCAAGTATGTTTAGGATACACACTCACTGGCCACTCACATCATTAATTACCAGTGCACATCTTATGCAGCAGTGGGAAACCGACTTCCTGAGGTCTGTCTGTGTATAGCCTGCAAGAGGATTTGCCTCCAAATCTTTATTTATGTTTTTAAAAATTTAAATTTGATATATAAATGCACAAACGATGTGTTGCATCTCGCCTGTTAAGGAGGTTCCAATTGCTGAGTTTTTGCTGAGTGGAGCTGGCAGGAGTGTAGTTGTGCAAGTCGATAATCTTTGGGAAGAAATGTTTGATGACCTCAGCCACCATCACTGCGGACAGAAAGCCAATACATTCATAAAATATTAACTCATATAATGTTATGCAGAGCACACAATTAACTTATTTGTGCAGCAGTGTAGATGGGGCAAAATGCCCAGGTACCACGACTGTTGTTTGATTTGTTGGCCCAGAATACTTTTTTCCATCCATCGATCCAGTCTGTCCAATCCATCCATATATATAAAAAAAATCCTCGTCTCACCACTTGGGTGGTGTCCGTCCCTCATTCAGCTCGGGTCCTCTACCAGAGGCCAGGAAGCTTGAGGGTTCTGCGCAGTATCCTTGCTGTTCCCAGCACTGCACATTTCTGGACTGAGATGTCCGATGTTGTTCCCGGGATCTGTTGCAGCCACTCATCTAGTTTGGGGGTCACTGCCCCGAGTGCTCCGACCACCACAGGCACGACTGTCACCTTTACCTTCCAGGCTCTCTCCAGCTCCTCTCTGAGCCCTTGGTATTTCTCCAGTTTCTCATGTTCCTTCTTCCTGATGTTTCCATCACTTGGGACCGCTACATCCACTACAACGGCTTTCCTCTGCCCTTTATCTATGATCACGATATCTGGTTGGTTCGCCATTACCATCTTGTCAGTCTGGATCTGGAAGTCCCACAGGATCTTCGCTCTGTCATTCTCCACCACCTTCGGAGGTGTTTCCCATTTTGACCTTGGGGTTTCCAATCCATACTCCGCACAGATGTTTCGGTAGACTATGCCAGCCACCTGGTTATGGCGTTCCATGTAGGCTTTCCCTGCCAGCATCTTACACCCTGCAGTTATGTGTTGTATTGTCTCAGGTGCCTCTTTGCACAACCTACACCTTGGGTCTTGTCTGGTGTGGTATATCTGGGCCTCGATGGCTCTGGTGCTCAAGGCCTGCTCCTGAGCAGCCAGGATGAGTGCCTCTGTGCTGTCCTTCAGGCCAGCCCTCTCTAGCCACTGATAGGACTTCTTGAGATCAGCCACTTCAGTTATGGTCCGGTGGTACATCCCGTGTAGGGGCTTGTCCTCCCATGATGGTCCCTCTTCCACCGCCTCATCTTCTGTTCCCCATTGTCTGAGACATTCTCTGAGTACGTCATCCGTTTGAGCCTTCTCCTTGATGTATTCATGGAGCTTGGATGTTTCATCCTGGACAGTGGCTCTCACACTCACTAGTCCCCGGCCTCCTTCCTTTCGGCTTGCGTACAGTCTCAGGGTGCTGGATTTGGGATGGAACCCTCCATGCATGGTTAGGAGCTTTCGGGTCTTAACGTCCGTGGTCTGAATCTCTTCCTTTGGCCACCTTATTATTCCTGCAGGGTATCTGATCACTGGCAGGGCATAGCTGTTTATTGCCCGGGTCTTATTCTTGCCATTGAGCTGGCTTCTTAGGACTTGCCTCACTCGCTGGAGGTATTTGGCCGTAGCCGCTTTCCTTGTTGCCAGTTCGAGGTTGCCATTGGCTTGTGGTATACCAAGGTACTTGTAGCTGTCCTCAATGTCTGTTATTGTTCCTTCTGGGAGTGAGACCCCTTCAGTGCGGACTACCCTTCCTCTCTTAGTCACCATCCGACTACATTTTCTCAAGCCCGAATATATATATATATATATATATATATATATATATATATATAGATAGATAGATATACACACTGTGTATATATAAATATATAAAACACCAAATAAAATCAACAATAAAAAAACACACATCATTATGAAAAAGTCTACTCTTGTGACTCAATACAAGAAGTACATAAAAACTTCACGTCCACTTGACGTGATTTTTACGACTTCGCATCCATGAACATAATATGTTTGTCATTGTAAATTAAAACTAAGAACTTTTATCTTTGTCAAAGTGGATTCCACAATGACTTTCATTACATTGATGCCCGAGTATTGGTTTTTAGCTTTAGCCTAGCTTGAAGTACCTCCATCGCTGAAGTCATTGGCGATGTTTCTTTTTGGTCTTGAAAGACGAATTTTATCTATCCACGCGTACAAATCCTGCAACTCGTCCTCGTCTAACTCTCGCTCCATTCGCTATTCGCGTTTCTTTATATCTTATGAATTCAATTCAAGCACGAGACGATTCCGCTTGGTTGTTTTAAGCGGTTGCTTAGCAACGCAGCGTAAGGGGCCCTTGCGGAAGGAGCACAATTACGTCAGCAGACGTATAGATTACGTTATGTACTGATATAATGTGTTTCATGCATGATTTACCGACGTTTATAATTAAACACACCACATTAATGAGGCAACGAAGAAGCGCACCTCTCACTGCGACTTAAATATGTGCAAATCTTTTTTAAATAATTATTTTCAGCTTTTCAAAGCTGAACATCCATGCAACAAAGAAAGTGTCCTGAGTTTTGCAAGAAAAGCATTGTTTTTCATTGAGGATGAAACTAAATTATTGAGAAATTATAAAATGAATACATTATTCCGTCTCAGTCTCAAGATTGTTAATGAGATTTTTAAAAAGTTCTTCATTTTAGAAAGATGAAGCAATTTTTATGTGACTTCCAAACTTTTTACGATTGATCGATTAAGAAATTTTAAGGTGACTGTTAAAAGAAATCAGGCAATTTTAGATAAGGATAAACGCTGCAACTGATGAAACATATTTTTTTTAAACGTGAAAAAAAAAAGCAATTCCAGCATGTTGTTTCAATGCGGTTGGTGAACATTTAATGCCATTGCACTGATTTTATTGACGAGCCTGTTCACGGCCATCAAGTGCTATCTGGGAGTTTCTATGGTATGCAGTAATGTACTGTGTTAATGTCCTCAAATAATTGCACAGAAGAAAAATCTAGTTTTCTGTAATTTTATTTAAACACATGCATGCGCACACGATGGTCTTTATAAATAGAAATAAAACTCGGATTGAACTTTGAATCCTCGTTAAATGAGTTATTATTACTTCTATAAGGGACGATGTGATGGCAACTACTGCATAAAACATACTTTTTTTTATCCCTTGAGAAGTTAAAATCCACATGGGTTGCAATGTGAAAAAGACAATTGTCAAGCACAAATTCGTACATTCATACAGTCCCACAAATGGATTCAAGGCAAATTCATTCAATTGACATCAGTGGGTCTCCAAGTCTGGTCCTGGGGGAGCCCCTATCCAGTCTGATTTAGATGCTTCCCTAGCTCCAACAAACCTCATTCAAATGAGGGACCATTACCAGGTTTGTGCGCAGCTTGCTGATGAGCTGAAAATTTGAATCGGATATATTGGAGCTAGAGAAACATCTAAAACAGGCTGGGAAGGGGCTCCCGAAACCCCCGTCTACGCTCTGTCCTTTTATCATACAAAAATATTTAAAGTGCCCACGTTGGTGCCACATTTGAAAACTTCTCTTCGTACCAAAACAATGAGAAAAGAGTTACAGCATCAGCAGTGCAATCATAAAGTGTTCACATATCTCAGGATCGAGGAGAAGCGGGAGAGATGTTTCCCTTCAAACAGATCATCGTCGTCTCATCATGGTGGCGCAGCAAAAAGAGCTGTCAATCACAGTTTTAAAAAGAAGCAAGGCAGATGGTGGTAATCCTCACGGCGTAAGAAAAAAGAAAAACAAAAAGAAATTACACTGATTTTTGTTGTTTATCCTTCAGCTGGGTCTTGTCCCTGCATGAACCGACACCAACGTCTCCTGAGAGCTTTTTTTTCTCCCTTCTTTTTAAGTCCTTGTAGTTGATATAAGAGCATCAGTATCTGAGAATTTCAGAAGTGGAATGATTCCCCTCGGTCATCTGGGTCTACTGAGTCGAGTCATGGCAGCTTTTCCTGCAAGCTATCCACATAAATACAATCAGCAAGCACACATCAGAAGCATCTTTCAATACAATCTCTTTAGACGTGCAGCCAGTGATGAATTTAGCACTTTTGTTGCTTGATTTACCCACTTTATACATCCATTTTCAGAATTATCCTCACTACACACAGCCAATCCCAGCTGACTTTACACAAAGCACAATTAGTTGACAATAATGTGTCAATGTCCTTTCTCTTTTTTTGATTTATTATTTTTTTTAAACATACTGGATATTACTTTTCAGGTGAGCTAATACCAAGCCACTGCTAGTTCATAAATCGCTATATTGGGATGATGGCCAAAAATCCACAATTGTGAATACAGATTCCTCGGGGATAACAATGAGAGTCTGACAAGACGAGGCGTGGCGGAGTTAGCGAAACACCGCTGTGGTCTCGAGACGTACCAGCTGAGTGTGAGGCAGCTGCAGAGGGACAACGGCGGGCTTTGGCTTCACTGGAGGCGTGACAGGTTTTGGCTTTGTGACCTGTGAGAACGCAAATGATTACATCGAAACAACAAAAACATTGGCCACGTGGATGATTAAATCTTGACTTACTGGTTTGGACGTTAGTGGTGGTAGAGGTCTGGACGGAGGGAGCGGCCTAGCCTGGAAGTCATCACAAATCAATATGTGAATAATCACACGTTTTGGGACATGCCTCTTAATGATTACTGTTTGGCTGCTCAGCCCTGAAGTTTCCCCTGAGTCATAGTGCAGGAACAATGTGGGAAAGGCCCCCTTTTTTCTTCCAACCCTGTACAAAGCCAGCTGATTTTTGCAGATTTGTTAAAGATAAAAAACAAATAAAAATGTATAAAAAAACAACTGCGTAATTACTTTCCAGACTGAACTTTGTGCTACAAAAAAACCTAACAAACTGAAATTATTAAGCCAGGGAGTTGTACCCATGGGTATGAGGGTGTTTCATAGCCCACTCTTATAATAGGGTTCAAAGTTCAGTTTCGCCACAGGTTATACACATTTGTTGTTAACAAACACACACACACACACACACACAAAGTTTTCATTTCTTGATCATTTTGACAGGCAATTCCGTTGATCCATATATTCATCATGAACTGATTTTACAATTAAAACGATGAGCCGTTTTGCGAACATTTGATTCCCGTCGATTTTATACATTACCTCAGTGTAGATAGGCTTGCTTGGCACTGCTGGTGGTTGCAAGGGTGGCCTTAAACCCTAAAAGAAAAAAAACATGATGTGACTGATGTAGGAATATAAACACTGATGAGGATGATAAGAGTGGCTTTTGTGGGGGTTCTGTGCTAACGTCTGGATCAAATTACCTGTTGGATCTTTGATGGCTGAGGTACAGTTGGTTCCTTTTTAGGGGGCTGTAGGACACAATGAGGTGGAAAGAAAAGCATGATGAGTGCTTCCCTATGAAGTTGACTCTGTAAGTTGCCACGTAAAATGACCTGGCGGGCCGGATCTGGCCCCGGGGCCTTGAGTTTGAAACCGGTGATCTAAAGGATATACTCCACGTTTGTTTTGGTTACATGAAGAGCAATACAATTTGTCCTCACTACAATTACAACATGAGGTGTCTTCCAAAGAAAGCGGTTTGACTGTACTTTCGTTTGACACAGTTTTAAACTTGTCTTTTTACTCGTTTGACCTTCAGCAGTGTGAAAATGTTAATTGCATCACAACCTGCACATATAATTATGGTTTTATAATGGAGACAGCTGGAACAAATTCATTCACTACACATACGTTGTGGGAATAGATGATTTCATTTTTAACCTTTCTTGGTTCCACTGTACCCCAAATGCTTCATTTATTATCCAATTTTGTCTATTTGACCATTTTAGTCTTGATGGGACCCTTTCCCTCATAGGAGTTCCTCATAATCCGATCCAGGCAATACTTCCTGTTTGTTGTTTGTTTTTAAAACATTTTGAAGAGGCAAAAGCTGCGCGATCTAAGTGACGAACCTCAGGAGCGGTTCTGCAGGCTTTGAACCTGGCATTCGATGGTCCAACCATGGAGAAGGAATGCGGTTTACACACTTGAGTAGCTGACGACTCTACAAAAGTTGGTTGGCTGATGGTTGTGGAACGAAGGTGAGGGCTGCCCCGCGCATTGCCTGATCGGAACAAAGGATTTGTCTGTCCTGAGGTGGAAGGGAGGCATCTGGAAAATAAATACCCACAGAAACTAAGATAAAAAAGACACGAGGGCTTATTGATCCATCAAGGCCAAGAGAGTTGAATGTCAAACCTCTTTGAAGGTTGTATTTTCTGGCAGCAGCACACGCAGCCCCCGATGAGAAGGGTCGCGACTATGAACAAGCTTACAGCCAGGGACACAATAAGCCCCATTCCCCCGCCTGGAAAGACACATCACATTATCAATCTCCATTCGTTGCTTGAGGGTAGCGACAGTAAATGCCGTTTAATGTCATTACTGTATCTACGAAGGGGAATTCCACCATACTGGTGCCTCTATTTGATCACAAAAGCACACTTGTCCGACCCCATGTGGAGTACATTCCAAGTCATAAGTGTCAAGGAAAACAAGGCAGAGTCACAAAAAAACCTTCTCATCAAGCTCACCTACAGGCAAGTACTGTATGTACAGTGCGATATCAGTGCGATTAGCTTCGTGCCTGTGTGATTGTTCCAGTTCATACAATACAATACATGCTGATTTAGATAGCGGATCCATCCTGTTTTTGTCCTTTCTTGTTTTGTATTCCTACTCCTTTTTTTCCTTTTTGTATCTTTTATACGCAGAAAATAGTGCATCATTTTTGGTGCTTTATCTGTAAAATCTGACACGCAGCACGTTTTTGTTTCCGTTTTCCATTACTGCTAAGCTGTCCACTGTATTAACCACTGTCCCTGAAAGGGTGAATCTCTGTGTCTGGAAAGTACCGGAACGCATCTGAGATCATTAAAGTTACAGTTTTTTGCATTTTTGGGCACAGCGTCGATCAAAGGCATGGCCACTATTTGAGAAATCGTAAGAATGTGAGCTGGACATTTCAAGCTTCAGACCAACATTTGCTTCACACACAACAGTAAGGGTGTCAGACACACAAAAAAAACATGTGGGCATCTTCGATATTCACACAATCACACAAAATTGATTATATACTGTGCATGAGTACTGTACCGTCGGACACTTGCGATTCCAGCACCTCACAGTAAGGTGGAGCCCAACCAGGATCGCAGTGACACTTGCTCTGATGGTTACAAACCTATTGAAGATCAATTCAGTCAGATACTTCAAATATTGAGTGTATGTGAGCGTGTGTCTGTGTGGGTAAAATATTCACCCCGTGGTTGTTGCATTTGGCGGAGCAGTCGTTGGTTCCGTACGCTCTTATGTTTTTGATGTCTTGACACTTTTGGTTGTGGCATACCTTCAAGATGGATCAGTACACATGTTAGCAGCGCATACCGTCTAGAGCAGCTCCAATCTAAAGCGACACTAAGTTTTACCATATTGTTGCCACACTTGGTACCGGTGGGCACCATGCCCAGGTCTGCAGGGTAGTTGTCTTCAGGGTTCATGGTCGCCTCGTTGCATTCCTCATTTCCTACTTTGTAAAAGGACTTCCTTGCTGTCACTGGGAACTCCCACCCTCCCGAGCAGAAAAGTGTCCCGCATGATTGCTCTCTGCATACAAAGCAATCAATCACAAAGTCAAAAAATGCTATCCAAATATGTTAATATGTCATTGTGTCAAAACATACTGGCCAAAACATCTACGGGTAAACAGGCTCTTTCTGCAGCCTCCGTGCTGATAGAAACAAGCATCTGCAGCGACTTCAGCATCTATAACATAAGGCACAAGACAAGTGACCCGTGTTGTTAAACAGAATCAATAATGTCATTTTTCATGAAGTGTGCAAGGAAATATTATTTAGTGTACTTAGCACATCTCGCAGAGAGGACTCACGAAGTGCTTTGTGTGGTTAAAATATGGAATTACAAACCTTTTATATTCATATCTAAAACAGTAAAAACACAATGAATCAAAATAAATGAATCAATTAAGTCTGCCGACTGGCAACAAAATGTGTTTTTAATATGTGTTTTTAACTGCTTTTTACAGAAGCAACTGACTGCAAGGATGGGGCACGTTCCGCCTTTTAGTTTTAAGGTTGGGCAGTGGAAGCCAGTGCAGGCAAGTGTTATAGTCGAACTTATGAGAGTTAGACCAAAATATATTTGGGTGTTCTACCTGGTCCCCACAGTCTCTTGCAGTGTTGCTGTCGCGACGGACACTGTCCGTTGTAGCAGTATCCTTTCCCACGGTTGCATGGCAGCCCGTTCTGGGAGTAGGCGTCGGGAGGACAGGAGGCAGATAGTCCAGAGCAGTGTTCTGCCAAGTCACAGTTTCCTGTCTTTGGCCGACAGACGCTGCCAGACGCTTTCAGCTGAAAATGGCCGTGGACCACAAATGCAATTGATCACACACAACCGACGAGCCTGCAAATTGTCACAGCCGCGACCAGCACGTTGAGTGGACGCACGGAGAGTGTATACGCACTTGACAGTCGTGGCAGCATTCACCCTCGGCACACTGAGCTCCTGCGCTAAGTCTGCAATTCGTAGCGTTGCAACAGGGATTCTTGCATTCCTTGGAAGTCGGCATTATATTACAACCCAGCCTTGCTTGTTGAGATTTGGTCATGTAAATGTTTGCGTGAGCGCAGCCTACCTCTACAGTTCCGCAGTCACACTCCTCACCGGGCTCCAGGAAGGCATTGCCGCACACTGGCCCACCATAAAGGCGACCGGTAGAGGGGGTATTCAACAGACACGCTGGGTTGATCTCCTCCAGGAACCTGTTGAGCTGGTGCTGGCTGCAGCTGCTGAACGTCTTTGGAGGCACGGCACTAGAGGAGCAGTCAAGATGCCCCGATGTTTACTCGTGTTTGAGTCGTACAAATCGGGCTCAGTCGGAGTTTAAATTCACATACCCGATGCTCTCTGCCATAATGCAGCCTTTTTTTGATGTCAAAGAACCGCAGATACAATTCTCCGTATCGTGAGACAAGCCCAAGTTGTGACCCATCTCGTGGGCGATGGTAGAGGACACTCCTATTGCGTTATTGTTGTGGTCCTGTCGGCACAGAGGAGGGGTGTTAAGACAAGTGAAATTGAAACACTGCGGAGCCCATGAAGTCTGGCACTCACCCACATTTACAAAATATATCCATATATATATATATATTTGTATTACACTTATATTGAACTGTGTACAGCTCTCTTCTGAAACATTTATTTTTGTGCATGCAAACACTTTGTTTTTAATTCTTTCTACCCCCAATTTTGCTGCTGTAGACTGTAAATTTCCCCAGTGTGGGACGAATAAAGGATATCTTAAAATACGCACTCAAACTGCAGTCAAGTTTATCTATGGACTGAATGTTCCTCTTTTCCTTATCTCTGACTCTTGTAGAAATTTAGGAGACTTAGTCCAAAAAACGAGAAGAGGAATATCCACCAAGTCATATAAAGTAAGCATCAACTGACATATGGATTGTCACTTGACTTTCAAAATAATAGTGTTTTTTTTTTTTTTTTTTTACAACTACTGGTATCTTTCACACTTGTATAACATTGAATTATATTCAAAAGATCATGTTTTATGTTAGTTTAATTTGATATTTTGGTATTAATTAATTGCTCAATTGTGTGAAACTGGTTGCTCCAGAAGATGAATCTGATCGTGAGGCGATATAGACAAATCGCACTGTTGAGTCAGTCTTAAATATCAAGAAGGACAACATGACTTCATCTATGGGAAATCGATACCACCATTTTGGCACAACTCTTCTGCACAACATTACTCTGATCAATATGCTGCACTGTTCATAAATTATATACATAGTGTATGAGCTGCAGTCTACCCAGATGACTTTTGGGTCAAAGGCGGAGTCCACCTTGGACTTGCCACCAGCCAATCACAGGGCAAAAATAGACACAAACATTGTATACAGTACACACACACAGAGTAAATTGATGTAACAATAATTAATCAATCATCCATCCATTATCAATTAATATATTGTTAGTTTGACCAATTTGTGGATCCAAGACACTTTCGCCAAAGCCCAACTATCATCAGCCACCGGTTTTTCATAGTCTTTTGATGATTATCGATGACTGTACAAAACAAAAGTAAGCAGCCACCTCATTGACCGCTCCCGAGCTCGAGGTGCACATTGCATTTGTGTTGGCCAGACCGACCGTGACCCCTTCAAAATCCAAGCCTCTAAACAAGAAAAAGAGAACATTTTTCACATCGTAGTCAGAGCAGACGAGAGGCTCTTTGTGTGAGCCAAAAAATACAGCTGAGTCTTACGTGATGAATTGTGCGTTGTCATGCTTCATCCTCGGCAGGAGGTTCCGCTGGCGCCACTCGAGAAAGCGGCTGAGGGTTTGTTCGGGACTGGAGCTGACCACTATTTGATCTCTGTACGACCAGATCTCAAGTCCAACCAACATCACTCGGACACCCACAGGACGATACAGCTGGAACACAATAGCGGGGAAAAAGGGAAAGCGAAAATGTCGGATCCCTCGATACAGTTTGTGGAGAAAAGTTCAAAGGCGAGTTAGACATGACGCTACGAAGGACATGAGCGGGGATCATGGTGTCACGGACCGCCACTGCCGGGTCTACTGTCTGAGGAGTCACAGACATTGGCCCAATTTTGAGAGAATATGTAAAGTTACAGAGTGGAATATGTGTGAAAACTCCTCTGCTTAGGTGTTAAGATTCACAGTTGAAGTGCGAGAACTTCTCCTTTTAATCACTTGGAGGGAACAGACCGTATCAGCACACTTTTCCCTCTATTTCTGCTATCCAGACGCAAAGCGGGTTGTGCATGCGCATGAAATATTCCCAGACCACATAAAAAGAATCGAGGAGTTGTGTGAATTTGAAAAAGAACCTATTTCACGGTACTGACTATTTCTGTCTGTGTGAGGGACACGTACCCTGTCAACGTTGTTTGCTATTTCAAGCACTCTGGCCTCCACTGTCCTTTGATTACCAAACCTCTTGTACTGGAAAGGAAAAGATTGACATTAGCAGATATGGGAATGCATATCGTTGATTAAAATCAAATATACGGCAGGTTATTTTGGATCTGAGAAAGAGGAATCAAACCTCCGTGTTGTCGACCACCACAGCGAGCTCCACTGTTCTGGGTTTTCGTTCTCTGTCTCTGGTCTGGCCTCTGCTTCTCTGAGGACGTTAGATATTTTCCAAGGGAAAAAAAAGACATTAGTACAGTCGTAAAAGATATACAGTAGGGTGCTTGGAATTGAAGGTATGGGGATGGTATCCAATCATCTGAGAATTTCGATCATCACACTGAACTGAATAATTATGTGGTGTGTGTTGATGTAAAATATGAGTGTGCTACTTGGCTGCAAAATGTATGGATGTGTCTATGCTGCGTCTGTCTTTACCAGACTGCTGAGCTGGAGCAGTCCAGACGGGCGAGCGATATGATCATAGTACATGGTTGTGTTTCCATGGGAACAGGAGCTCCTCTTCCTTCTCAAGTGTTTATAATTGTAAATTGCATGAAGACCCTCATCAGTGTGACCTTCAGCCTGCTGTGAGGCCAAGGGTTCTATCAGGTACGTCTCATCTTGGAGGTGCACAAACCCCCTGTAGGGAAAAACAGGAACTTCAGGGACAGAGCAAAGACGAGAATTGCCATCATATTAAACTGAAATCTTGTTCATAGGAAATACTTGAAGTGGTTAAGACTGAGACATTTGGATCTCAAACGTAGTCATACTCAATCTTATTAATTCTCATAGAGGAACTGGCTGCAGGGGAGTCTGTATTTAACATGCTGGACATGAGTCGTGGTGGGCAGTCTCAAACTGTTGTGGTTTTAAATGAATTTGCCATGCCATGCTATGGCAATGATAACCTCTTTGGAATTAAGTTTACCGGATGGGAAGCGGGAGGCAAAAAGACTTACTTTAATCCTGAGCACAGCTCCATGCTGGCAGAGGAGTCGCTGACTCCCACGACATGTCCGTGGTAGTAGCAGTGATTCTGAACATGTGAGGAAGAGACAGATTTGACAACAAATATCTCAGTGAATATGAGGCCAAACTTGACGTGTTGCACTTTGAGTCACGGTCAGAGGGAAATAAGAAATCAAGAACATACATTAGCATTACTAATCAACTTCCTGTGTGAGTTGTCAGAATTAGAGGAAGGAACTATGTCATTAAGTAATCGACATGTCCACCTCATACGTCAAATCAGAGTCCACTTGGGTGGTTATGAAGTAAATCTGACAAAAGTACATCGCGGATGGGTATTATGCCACAGGATTTCCTGTACTTGATGCCACAATCTCCTGTGTTGAAAACATTACATTTAAAATCATATAAACACAAATGATTTGGACACAACAGTGAAATTAATAACTAATCAATCCAGTGTTAGACTGGACCAATCATTCTCAACTGGTAGACCATCCATCCATCCATTTTTTTTATGTCTTCAGTGGCATCGCTGGTGGGCTGGAGCCTTTCCCACCTGACTTTCCAATCACAAAGCACATATGGACAAACGACCATTCGGACTCGCATGTAGAGTCTTCAATTTAACTAACGCGCATGTTTTTGGAATGTTGGAGGAAGACGGAGTATATGGTAGAAAAAACACGCAAGCATGAGGAGAAGACACATGAGAAGGAGAGGGGCCTGGATTTCAACCCCCAACCTTTGAACTGACTCACATGTATTAATCTTGACATATGCAAAGATCACGTTCACTGAAATGAGGATTACACATGTAATTAGTTGCAATCACGTGTTTCTGAAGGCAATTAAAAAAACAAAAACAATTATTTGCCTTGTCTGAGTCCTACAAAAATGGGTCACAATTTAAAGACCATGGGAAAATGTGAGTCCCTAAGGGAAATCATTTGAGAACTGCTGAATTACATACAGCCTCTTTAGTCATGTAAAGTCCTTATCTTATCCAGACATGTCGGACCATGTTGAGATTCCAACTTTGGGAATCACTTGGCCATGCCTGTTTCATAGAAAACAAGACCCATTGAGGCATTATTAAATGAATTCAATCTCTCTCTCTCTCTCTCTCTCTCTCTCTCTCTATATATATATATATACATATATACAGTATATATATTAACCCTCTATTTTATAATTACCGGTACATTATCTTATTCATGGATTTAGTAGGCTGTGACCTTTATATGACTGATGGCCCCTGACTGAAAGGAAAAAGTTTATCCACCCTTGCCTTACATTAATATATTTCAGTCATTGTAAAAACATACGCCCCTAATTCTCAACACACAACCCTCATGAAACAACACATACCTCAAGAGCAGGCGTCACTGTTAGTTGGGTGCCTTGCTCGGAATAATGTGTCACAAAGAAGGATTTTCCAATGAGCTCCCTGAAATGATCATTGTGGTTGATATACACGAATATGCACTCAAGAAGACAACAATAAAACTCTCTTACGTATTTCTTTCCAGATGTAGTGTGCAGTTTTGTTCTGCAATCCTCAAAGAGTATCTCAGTACATCAGGATACTTCTGGTCAACATACACAAGATTAGTAGATTACATGTGCATGAGAGATTTCAGAAGTTAAAATGAGCTGCCGGAGGGTGTGTTTGTGAGGGAAGGTGACTTACCTGATGGGTGGCAGCACCAGTGATGTGAGATGAATTCTTCAGCTTCTGAGGTATCACTGTTTGATACTTCCTCACATGAGGTAGAGTCCACACACTCCCTGCAAAGAGGAATATCCCAATGAGCCAAGAAAGAAAGAAAGAAAAAAATATGAAAGAATGTAGAAAGCGACAGATATGGAGGGAAAAAGAAAAAGAGAAATACCCGTACCCCACGCGGAGAAGAAAATCCATATCACATATCCAAAGTGGGTCATATTGCTCGGACGGACTCAGTCATTGTGAGCTGGAATGGTCTGACAAAATGCCGAAAACGAGGCATTTCTCCGCCCCTCTCTGTTGTAATTTCCTCAAACTGACCCTCTGACGCGTAGAAATCCCAAGAGAATAATAAAAAAAAGATCTCTAACTTTGCTCTTTAAACCCGTGTATGACACCGTGTATGTTATAATGAGGACCTATCCATAACGAATAAGATTGTTTCATTCGGTAAAAATTAGCTTTAAATCCCAAGTATTAGAAATATAAGCACAACGAATTCAAAATGATTGATGAAAAAAAGAATCATAATATATATACGGCTGCATTCTGACACATTAATGGGGCATAATAAAATAAAATTAAATGTAAAAATAAATAAATCAATGAGTCGGACAAAGTTTAGGAGCAGCGTGTTTGCTATCATCTGCTGGCCATTTATTGTACTGCATATACCAGAAATTAATCCAGAAAATACACCTTCAGTGCTCAGTTATCCCACTCAAACACTTCCAAATATTCGATTATGCCTATGTGGCAATAATATAAACAATTAAAAAATAAAGTCTGTCACCATCAGCTTAATTTAAATTGGTCCCACTTTTACGCCATTTCCGTCTTTAATTCTAGCGTCATCATTCAGCGACACGCGCAACTGCAACCAAAACGGCGAGCAAAAAATGCATTTTTGATTTCGTGGACGTTGAGAAACAGGAATGTTACAACCAAAATCGTTTCCGACTACGGTACGCGAAAATGAAGACTGCACGACTGACGACATTTCGCAGAAGGAGAACCCGTTTAACTTCAGCCCACAGCTCATCTACCTTCACAAGGACCATGAGCTGTTTGAGGTAAGGACAAGCTGCACTACTTTTGAATTAATGTACCGTACTGTACTCCCATTTAATTCAGTGGGCATTTTATTTTCAGGATGGAGACGTTGAAAGACATCTTTACCTTCAAGACCTCTATATTTCAGAGGCAATCGACGACAAACAAACCCTAAGGTGTGACAGTTATACGCATGCATCTCCTGTGGGTAGAGACTGCTAGAGCGTTTAATTTGCGGTGGCAAAAGTACTTCCACAAACGGATCTAAGTACATAGAAGTACAGATACGTATGTGTTAAAAAAGGTAAAAACTCTAAGTAAAATATAGACTGGAATGTACAAGTACAAAAATACAAATACACAAAATATCACTTAGGTTTTACAGTATTTTTTATTGATTGCCGGTATTTTTCAGGTGCTCAGAAGTTAAAGACGTTTTTGTGTGGTTCTTTCTCCAGTGTTTCAGAGTTTGCCTGTCACATCTCTGGCTGCAACGCAGTCCACGGCACTTTAGAGGAGTATGAGCATCACTACAACTCCTTACACAGACACGTGTGTTCCATTTGCCGGCGCTCACTTCCCACCGCCCGCCTCCTGGACATTCACATTCAGGAGTGGCATGACTCTCTCTTCATCGTCCTCGCCCAGCGGCAAGACATGGTATGAAACACGAGAATCAAAACTGATTTCCTTGGTGGAGGAATCCAACGTTGTGAATGTTTTCACAATCGGCATGTCTACGGAAAGTGCCTTTACATGGCATGCGTGATTTTACAGTACCGGTGTTTGGTGGAGGGCTGTGAACACAAGTTCAGGACGAGTGCTCTTCGGAAGGACCACATGATACAAATTCACAAGTACCCTCCAGACTTCAGATTTGACAAACCCAAAAGAGAGAAAGGGTGAGACTGCACGTATTTCATTTGCTCGGTAGATGGCAGCAGCGTTCTCTATGTACAGTACATGTTTATCTTGATTGTATACAATACAATACATGCTGATTTATATAGTACGTAAACTATATCTACATATTTAACTATCAATATATAATCTATAAACATATTACTGACAGCTAAATATAAGTATGCTTTTATTTTTATTTAAAATCATTCATACTGATATTCAGGGGTGGGAAGGCGATGAAGTTGTACTCAATTACTTTTACTTTATAGAATAATATGACCCAATTAAAAGTAATAAGTAGTCCTTCAAATAATTATTTGAGTAAGTGTAAGTGTTGGTAAGTATAGAGTGAACAAAAAGTAAGATCATATACGCCAGATAGACAAAAATATAAATAACGGATCTGCAAATTAAGATTATTTGTACCTAATGTAGGTGGCAATGTCACTGAAAACATCACAGTTCCGAAAGTGGCTGTTACCCTGTAATGACAGGGTGCATTTTCAAGGACACATGCAAAGTGTTAATTTTTATTAGTAAAATATAATTTACATGACCACAGTTACTCATTTTATCAGGGCACTTGTTGTGCGCAATAAAACCATGTTAAAAAAATGTTTGATTTAGGATAATTTAAATGCGTCTTCGTGCACAATGGTGAGCAATATAATGTGGGGGACATCCCAAAATCATCATTACACAATAAAATAAATGCATAAAAAGCAGAAAACATATTTCAAAATACTTAAAATTGTACCGCTATGTTGGCAATTGTTGGCCACTTATAAGACCTCCAAGTTTCATTATTCTGCTATTATTGTCATGATGAGAGTGTGATTCTAATGAAGACACAAATGGTGTTCTATTGTGAGATTAACCCAGCTATTTTTTCCTCTGTTGTTTCTCCTGTGCTTCATGTAAATGCTGAGTCATTTTGAAAACTTTGCCTCTTTGTGGGGCAATGCATGGAGACTTTGTGTCCAGTCATGTGACTGTCTGGCTCTGTTTGAATGATAAACTGGAGTCCATATTCAGTCATGTGATACCACCTGAGGCACAGGTCTCTATAGAAATATAAATATAAATATATCTCTACAGAAATATAGATAGAAAAAAATTAAAATTGTGAGCAGAAAGTAGCTCATCGTAACAGAGTAAAACTCTTTCTTCATAATGAAAATACGTAATTGAAAGTAAAGTATGTTCACTTAAAGGTACTCCGTCAAAGTTCCATAATTCAATGTAACGGAGTAAATGTAGCATATTACTACCCATCTCTGTTGAGATTCCAAAGTAACTTTTTGGTTCACTTGTGAGTTGCGACCTTTGTTTACAATTCTTTATATTAACAATAATAATATTCCGCTAAAATGTCTCAATTTATTTTGTCAGAATTCGAGGGGCAAAGCAGCAGCAGCAGCAGCAGCAAATGGACATAGCGATGGAGGTAGTGGATCATGCGTGTGAGGTACTTTGTGAGGAGCAGTCCAAACAGGCAGATCAAGAGGAATCCATGGAGATGCCCGCATCTGCGACAGGGAGCTACTCCACTGAAAAAAGCGCCTCTCATGAGCAGCTGGCAGCAGGTCCCAACACAAATAATGAGCATCTGAAACCACGATACTCCAACAGGTTAGCGGGGCTGCTTTGATAGCATTTCAGTCATTTTCAGCTTTTTGACCTAGAATTTGAATTTCACTTAAATATTCCATTCTAAATTGAACAATCTTGCTTTACTTTTTTTCTCCTCTCTCTCTAGGGTTCCCTCTAATGTGTGCTTTGGTCACGGCTCCATTCGAGGCTTCAGAGGTCACAGAGGAAGAAGGAAATGAAACATTTTCAGAAATCACAAATATGATTTCGGTTATTTCAGATGACGGTAAATAAAATATTTATTTGCATTTGCATATCATTTGTTTCAGGCAGTCCTTTGTGTGACATACACATTACTTATTGTCTGGCTTCAAAACTGACATTTTAAAACAAAATACAAACAAACCTCAGTATATTTGTAATAAACTTTAATTGCGCCCCTTAAAAATGTCAGCTAAGAAGTATATATAAAATACACTTAATCACTCTTGAGTATAAAATAAGTCATCATTTTTTATTTACAGACACAAATGGTGCTTGCTGTTGTCTTGGAAGGGAAAAAAAGTAAATTTGTAAAGGTCAATAGTGTAAAAATGATTAATGTTGGGAAAACGAACATATTTTGACATTGCAGAATGTGGAGTATCTTATAAATTCACATGGAAAGGTCATGATCCATTTAAAATTTGAATACAATTATTGCTCTTCTGTGCCATGCTGTTGGACAGGCTACTTGTATCTTTGGATGAATATTTTAGGAAGGTCACAAAATACATTTTTGGCTTGTAAATCCTGTTCAAAATCTGTACATTTGTACATAAATATCCATACAAAGCTCAAACACAGAAGTGTTTCACTTTCTGCTTTTTAACTTACGTTTTAAAAGTATAATAATTTTTAAGAAATGGGTTTTACAGAAAACATCTAATTTTAAAGGGAATTTCAAAAGATATGCATTTTGTTGTTGTTTTTGACAGCTTTTTACACTGCAAAAATGACAATTTTTAATTAACCAGCTAAAGTGTAACATGTTTAAGGCCTCCTAGAAATTATTTAATGGCTTATATATTCGCTACAGTTTTTATTCATTGTTAACAATTTTACGTGAAAGTTTTTTTCCAACCAAATAAATATTCTCACGTAAATTTCTTCATGTTGCTTTGTGGCGTGGAGATCATTTTAAATGTAAAGGCACACACACTCATACCCGCAGAGTGTCCAATCAATGCGGTGTTAAGACAAGTAGTACATCCCATATGGTCCACCGAATAGTCTTGGAACCGGTAAGGCAGGTCGCGGGCTATTCACAGCCCCATAGAGGGCCGGTGCGCCCATGGGTGCACTCACGGGGAAGGGGAAGGCAAAGGCCGGCAGCAGCGGCTTGGCTGCCAGCTTGAATTTCTCCAACTCTGCCTCCTGCAGTCTCTTGGCCTTTGCCCTGCGGTTCTGAAACCAAATCTTCACTTGTGTCTCTGTGAGGCTCAGGGAGCTTGAAAACTCGGCTCTCTCGGCGATGGACAGGTACTGTTTCTGGCGAAATTTTCTCTCCAGGGACAGCAGTTGAGTGCTCGTGAACGGAGTTCGGGGTTTTCTGTTGTTCTTGTGTTTGCGCAGGTTGCAGTGGCTCGGGCTGGGGAGTCCTGCGAGGACACACAGATCATTAACAATCGCATCCTTTCACCAAAAAGTCAATTTTAATTGCATAATAGCTGTAGGGGGGGGGGGGGGGGACGAGATATTTATACACTCAGTTGACACTTAATTGCTTCGACGCTTGCAGAATTGAATGAAACTTATATAACAGGCTAATGACCATAATTGGTACTGAGATAATAGTACGTCCACTTCATTGTGTTTTGTAATTTGCCGACGCCTTGTGTAATAATAAGAGGAGTATCTACAATATTTTGTATCTTTATTGAGAGGCTAAAAATATTAGAAAAACGTCCCGGTAGTATTTGCAGTGCATTTCTACCACAACAGGAACACGTTCACGATATTTTATTAAAGTAGGACTTCCAGTTCAGTGAAACGTAAGCCTTGTTTAAACCACCCCAAAAACCGCATTCTGTATTTTTATGCAGCGCTTTAAAATAACATTACTTTCGTTTTAACATTTACTAATACACGAAGACGCTTTATAAAATAAATGTAGACAAATGTTAGGTATATTCTTTTTGTAATCAGGATACGGTATATTTTATATATTACCAGATGTACCTAAACTGACCTGATGTACCTAAACTGACCAAATCAAATCTAGCTCAGTGCGCGAAACCACTTATTTTACTTGTAGCCCTCCTGATCTACTCCACCATAAAGAAATACATACAGGTAAATATATCTGTAATTCTTGGACACGATTCATCGATAATTAAGTGCTTCCACTCACTGGGAGGTGATGCGTAGGAAGACTGTAACCAAGGGCTGCTCTCCTTGTCGTTGACATCCACGTTCTCCGTTTTGAACCGATTAAGTTCCACTGGCGAAGCTCTCTCCGCGTCCTCTTCCATCCGCGCGCTGGATTCCGTAGATTGCTGACATGTAGTTTGGTTCCGGTCCGACATGAGCGACTCCACGCTGAAAGGCAGATCCACACTTTTGCCTTTACACCTGGCGACAGGTGACGAGTCGAGCTGCTCGGGTGCGGAGCCCCCCGAGACGCGCTCCTCCGCGGTAATGTCCCCCGGTGCGGCCGAAGGTGGCGATCCCTGCGCAGGATTCATGACGCACAGTTGAGGTGCCATACAATCAAGAGTCCCTCCTCGCTCTCCGTAGATATTTGCTTGCTTTACCCCAGTAAATGTGTTTTTTTCCTTATCTTTAATGATAGGACCACGCACCGACTTGTTACACACGTAGTTAAGTGCTATCCCGACTCACCGTACCACAAGCCTTCTTCTGTTTTGGCTCTCCGTGACTCCACCCAGACTCTCTGATAGGGCAGGAAACCTCTTGACGGCGTTGTGATGCTCACTTCGAGCCAAGGGCTTAATTTGAGACCCTAAAAATGTTATATTGCTTGCGCTCTCCTCCCCTTGAACATTCCAGCAGGGTTTCCCCTGTTATTTGACATTCCTTACTGTATCTCAGTCATTTTACAGTCAGCATTTTACTCTCTTGTGCCAATGACTCTTAGTCAAGGGTGGCACATCGTTTTCTTCCAAGGACACTTTGATACTCTCAATATTCAGTCTTGATTAATTTAACACTCGAAAATCAATTCACCAGTGTAGGTTGAAGTGATGCAAACCAACCCAGAGTAAATGTTCACTTATAAGCTATACGTCTGAGTGTTACTCAAAGATTTGTCAGCATCATATTCTCAGAACCATTAAGAATGAAATGAAAGGAAAGTCCAATCGGGACACAAACTTCCATTATTCTTGCTAGGATCTGTACGAAAAATTTAAATTGTGGTAAATAAAAAACATCGCACTACTGGAAAAAATGTTCTCATTCCCAAACAATTTTTACCATAACTTCAACAATAGTTGAACAAAATATTATACTTGACCTCAGATTTCAAAATTATGTAGCCATAAACACATTTTTTCAAGTCTAAATGGTTTGGGCGTTCTCATTGGAAAAAAATCACTTCCCTTCCCCCAGTAGTTGAGTACAGAGTAGGGAATAATTGGTGAACAATGGCGAAAAAACTGGTTCAGCTACTCGACTTGCCCTTTTGTTATGGAAATTTGAAAACGCAAATTGCTGGGCTGTTCACATCTGAGTGAAGATATTCATCCAATCATTCATATTCATCCTTATCAAGCCATTTGGCTCCCCTTTGCATTTAAGGTAGAAAAACCAAATGGCTAGACTGAAAACGTTCTAGTTTAATGGGCTGCGTTCCAGTCCAAATACTGTACCTCAGTTTTCAGATGAAATATGAGTCCTCCCACCTCTCCACAAAAAAAAATTCCGAAATGACGTCACACCCCGATTGTGGCTTTCTAGTAAAAATTGATGGATGCCTACAGGAAATCGTCGGTCGGCCACTCAAAATAGAAACGTTTTGTTTCAAAACCAAAATATGACTGAAAGGGGATGACACCACACGCGGTCGTCTCACGGTGATTGCAAAACTGCGGCTTTTGTCATTTTGGTTAAGTTGACTCTTCCGGGATAGGTAAGTCATTTTTAGACACAGCATGAGCTGGGAATCAGTGGAATAGACAACTGTTAATTGGATTTTTTCAGCGCAAGTTTCCAAAAGTGCCTGTTTTCCGCAAAAAAAAAAAAGACAGAGTTATGACCACATTCTGTCGGTATCATGGAAGTTCAGTGGAGTTGCTCCAATTTCCAGGTGATATTTTGTCGCTGCGGCAACTTGCACACAATCGTTGTTAAAACTCATTCAGTACCACCCAATTCTAGACCAAGTCTGAAAAGACGTTTAAAAACGTCTTTGGGAGTGAATGAGTTAAATAAAAATAAATGGATAAAGAAATTGATGCTATTGTCCCCATCTAAACACTGGCAAGATGAGTGTCACTCATGTCATTGCCCACTCACCTAGCTAGATCTGAAAATTCATCAAGGCTTCCTTATCTGAGCAGTTGTGTTTGAAAGTATGCAGACACTTTCATCAGTGTGTTTTTATCAAGGGCAGGAATTGATCAAATCTAGTTTATTTACAGTACTCGAATACACTGGAATCACTGTAAAGTTTCTGCCTCCTGGCCTAGTGGTAATGAAATGATCTATGGGTGCGTATTGGCCGTATTTCAACCTATTGTGGACTTTGTCTGCCATCCACTGGACGGACACAGTGAAACTCCAAATCAAGTTGATGAGGCCCCATTAAAGAGGCCCGTCCAATTGGATCTTGCTCTGCAGCACTTTAACTCGAGTCAAATTGTTTTGTGAGAAACCTGATATGTTTTTTTTCTCCTGATGGGAACTTCTTTTTTTTCAATTTTATTTGGGGTAAGGGGGGCACTACTAGCGCACTGAAGATCTGTGGGACAATTGGTTAAATGGAGTTAACCGTTTCTTTCCCTGGGGTACTTTTCTTGCTTTGATCCTGCTGTGACTGGCGCCTGTCTGCTCCATGTCTATCCCCCAACCCTTGTAGCTACCCGCCACCCCCTCGTCCCTCCCACCTTTGCTCTTTTCGTGTGTGCGTGTGTGTGTGTGTGTGTGTGTGCTCATGTGCATGTGTGACTGATAGATTGCTGAGTAACCAGACAACATTTCAGTGCCTGTAATTTAGTGTTGAACATGACATTCTCCCTCCTTAATGTGAACGTAGCAACTTTTGGCTTTGATTTCAACTCTTTGAAAAATCATCTGGGATGGCTCTGTGGGCTTGTTTTGTTTATTTTAAATGAATATGTAGTTATTTTTGTCACTCGCATAGACAGCAGCACGCACATTCCTCAAAAGTCATATTTTGCTTTGAAAAATAATTTGTGGAAAGAATAAAAGTAGGAACTGCGTATAACCGACTGATATTCGGTATGTAATGAAATGTTGTTGGCTGACTGAGGGACAAGACACCCTTTGACTTTAGTCCATCTCTACATCTGTCATCTTGGCTTGTAAATATGAAAGCTTCAGGATTAGTAACACACCGTGTAAATTTGCAGTGGACAAAGTTGCACTCATTTCTGCAAAGGCTAGGATTGTTTAATGAGATAAGTGTGGGCTTCCTCTCAAACAAAACATGTTGGAGCAGGCTTTACTTCATTTAAAAAAGTGTTCTCATTTCATTAGACTTTCGGCAGGCTCCTCCTGGGAAAACCTTGGGAGGGTGCAGAGTCATCTGGTATAAACATTTCTAAAATGCGCGGCTGGGGAGTTTTGGGGTGTGAGTGTAACATCTTTAAAAGTAAGCATAGCAGAAAATTATTCCGTGCGTATGTGAGTGCCAACACCGGCTCGTCAGAAAGGATGTTGGATGACATCCTTTCCTCGCCATCTATAACAGCTCACATGCCATTGAAATCATCTTTACATCGGGCTCAAGTGTTGGTTTAAGTTCATGCAGACGTGAGCTATTTTGCTACGATTTGGAAAGGCACACACCTGCCTTTATATGATTCCGGATTTGATGTCCTAGCACAAACCAAGCATGAAGTCATAAGAATTATCTGCAGATCACCGAGGCGCACTTCTGCGAGTAAGGGGAAATCTAAGAACCCTAAGGGCTCTTCCTTGAGGTGGCCCTCCGTCTTAACTCAGCGATCTGGGAGAAGGACCTTTGTCAGGGAAGTGACCAAGAACCCGGCGGTGACTCTGTCAGACCGCCAGCGGTCCTCTGCGGAGACGGGAGAACGTTGCTACTGTCTCATGATCAATCTCAAGTCAGGATGGCTGGTCAGATGCTTGTGGGACAGGACATTGTTTTTGTTCAGGATTAAAAACAATACACTGTTATTTTGATTAGGTATAGAGAATCTCTCTTTAAATGTTCGGAACCCCTGTTTTCAATGCCAATGTTGTATTTTGGGTAGAGCATGTGGTCATCGCTCACCTTCCCATAGCTTGATTTGTTATTTTCTCTTCTTTCCACAGCAAATTAGTAGCTCATTTTTTTCTTAATTGCTTCAAGATATGATAAAAATAATCCATTCCGTCATATTCTTCTTCATGATGAATTCCTGATTTTTGGCAGCCGACACCAAGCCCGATGTTGGAGCAAACGTTTTGAGAAATTGATGCAGTAGCATGAATTTAGACACTCGGTGAGACAAAAGCGACAGATGATACTCTTTGTAATGACCTGCTGGTCTGGTGATGTACTCAAATGCTCTTCATGTAGCCTCTGTATGTTAGCATGACTCGGCTGCCACGGAAAGTGCTGACAGGTGAGGGGCCGAGCGGCTTGCGATTCTCCCCTGCGTTTTGCGGGTTGAAGGCTTTGGTGACAGGGAGGCGTGTTCCACACGGCGTCGGGCCCAGTGTTGGATTGACAGCGACTCCGCGCCGAGGAGTGCTAACAGGTGAACACAGATACTGTATATTGTTCTGATCTGGCTGGAGAGGAGGGGAACGAGTGGAACCGGACACCACCGCGTGGACCTGGTGCTGGGGTGAGCTCAGGATAGGTGCTGACAGCAGGGCAGGGGACTTGGACTCCAAGCGATGATAATGGCATTGATGAAGACTTTAGAGCATGAGCCACGAGAAGAGGCTAGAGATGGACAATTATCACAGGCTCCCTTTTTTGTCTGGCCATGATAGTCGAAGTTGGCGTCTTTCGTCCGAGGGTGATGACAGGACAGGAGTTGGACCGAAGGCAGCGAGAAACCTGAGACACTCTCAAAGGTTTTCGTTCTAAAATATTGTTAATGAAAACCTCTCATAATCGTAGCCAATACACAATGGATTATGACAACAACATGCAAACAGACATTAGATCAGATTATTTTTTTCTGCAAATGGTTGTGGAGTCTCATTGTGTTCTTCATGTTTTGGCCCATTTGTCTTAACTATTCAACACTAATATTGTGTATGAATGGCAATGGGTGGTTGGATGAGTTTAGGTCACATTCCAACAAGACAATTTGAAATTGGACTTGCTCAATAGGAGATGATGGGGGAGTGTGATACTGATCCATCTCACAAAGATGTTCTAATTGACTGAATTCAAATAGATGGATATTATGTAATCTTTGAAAAAAAATCTGAAATGAATAAATCAACATACGCACATGATTAACCAATCGTATCGTTTTGAGAACAAATTGTGAAATTGATCAAATTTCCATTTCTGAGGTTTCCCCAAGGCAGTGATGATATTTATTGCGTGTATGAAGAACATGGCTGAATTCATTGACACTGCATTTGTAATAATAGCTTTGTGTCATAGGAATTTAGAGAGTAGTAATGCACGGAAAACAGCAGAAAATGTACTTTATACACGGTACATTACATCAGTGATACTTGGGGAAAATAAAAAACACAACATAAACATACGATGAGTATATAAAGCATTCAACTCCAAATCCCCTAAAAACTCAAAAGTATGAAGAAAAACAGAACTTTTTTAGTACAGCATGTCCGTGGCACATCATCCAATTGCTGTGCTTGTAGAGAGAGAGGCATGACAATTCACATTTCATTACCTGTGTTTATTATAATAATTATTATTAGTAATATTGCCTAATTATTAGTGCATTTATTGATGTATTTATTATTATTATTATTATTATCTGTAATATTTTATGGTTTTTTTTCTTGTATTGGCACCTGATATCATTTTACCCATTCTTTGGAGTGACTGAAGCATTTTGAAAACATTGTATATATTTATATTATTTCTTACCCCGATACAGCTCGGGTAGGCCAGTTCAAACGTACTACTAAACTTGTTTAAATATTGCGCTCCTTTCTCCTTTCCTGTTTTTCTTTGTAGATAACAGTAGTTTTTTTCCTCTCTTTTTTCTTCATCACTTAACAATACTACAATAACATTCACAACTACAGAAAAGGAATTCACAAAATTAAGTTCCAATGTGGGTAAGGCTAAAGCTGATTTTATTTGAAGATTGGAATCGGCTTGTGTTGGGTCTACAGACGAAATTTTGGTGTCATGGACTCATTTTTCATCAGTCTGTGGGAAGCTATCTATTCTGTGAAAAAAATGACGGTATTACGTCTCTTTGAGGCGGTTATGGGGTTGGCCTTGGAGGAGTCAAAACTGGAACAAATTGGGGTTACATGCTTTAGTCAAGGGCACTTATGTGATAGCTCTCGATGGTGGGAATAGATTCACTTTGTGTTCACTTCCTTTCAATTAGGCCGTTGGTGGATCAGAGCCGCAGCGTGACGGTCTGTCACCCTGCCACTTTGTTGACCTTCATGTCGTTGCTGTACTTTTAAATGTAGAGATGTGATGTGGGAGTCTGTGGACAAAAGCATTGATTAAATGTTTGCCGCTTCTACATGTGTCTGTGTGAAAATGCAAGGTCGTTCCTGTGATCTCGGCATCGTGACAACCCGAACAAATATGTTGGGCTGATTCGTGGTTGATGACAAAAGATGCCACGTTGTCTCTAGGAGCAGTGAAAGAGATGGGAGGGCACAGCAGAGGCCCCTGAATAAACAACCATTAAATTCTCGCTTAGGAGGCGAACGGTCAAACTCCGGGATGACCAAAAAAAAAAAAAGAGAAAAAAAAGGCTCAAAACGTAAATTACGAGAGACATTCGTTTTAATAAGAATGGCCATTTTTACCTCCTCCACTTCATCTTTTTAAGATTGGATGTTTGAAACAAGAGGCAGATTAGTAGACGGCGGGGTAAAGAGCAAATGATGGGTGGAGGGAGAGAAAGAGCGGCGGGACGAAGGAGAAGATGAAAGCTTTGTTGTGCTGATGGTTAATGAGCTGGAAAACACAATTGAACTTTTCTGACTGTGGAAATCGCTGTGAGGGCATCATAAATTAGCGCCAGTGTGGGAGCTAGGCGGCAGACAGAAAAAAAGGGGCTTTGTCTTGCGGGCCTGCTGCCTCTGAAGTTGCTCAACTCTCTCCAGCACTCTGGGCTCTGTCATCCTGCCTGGTGTGATGGCTTTAAGACTCCGATCCGACGTGCTGTTCCTTTTCCATGGCGCTCCAAGCGAGCAGAGGCGGAGATAGGATGGGAAGAAAGGAGCGACGACGGGTCTCTGCTGATATTTTCAAAGGCTGACTCCTCATCCTGCCTTTGCAGGCTTGGCACATGCCTTCTGTTACTAAGTGGCTTCATATTGAAAGAGTCGGCGGCCGCAATTCTCTATCCCACCGGGTGCCAGCCTCTGTGCCCTGGCAGCTGCTGGGCTTCAGAATAGACCCATAGTTTCCCCTCTGCAGGTGAGCTGCAAAGCCAAAACGGGGCCCCTCAAAGGTCCTTTCACTGCCTCAATAGGAAACTGACTTGGGGAGAGAGGAGCGGGCGCACAATGGCCGCCTTCTCCTCCCAGACAGAGAAGATGGAGATGAGCTTTTTGGGTGCCGCTATAGTGTCGCTTATAACCATAGCGGGGGATAGAGGAGAGGATGACTTCGCTCAGTCGAGTTTGGGAAGGCGTGGTTCTCTCCCCTCCGGGGTGTTTGTCTCTCTCCTGTCATCCTCGCATCTCCCGAGTAATCGTTGTGTTTTTAAAAGTTGACTGCACTGTTTGTGTGTGCGTGCGCGTGTGTGTGTGTGTGTGTGTGAAACGGGCGACACTCTCCTCCAATCCACTCGGAACATGAGCACCTCCCTTCGTTTACTCCCTTCAATGCATTGCCGCTACTCCCTTTAGCCACACTCTTTCCATGCTCGTAGGAAAGAATGCACCTCCCTCCACACCCTCTCACCTCCTTTTCATCTGCTTTTTAACTTTTATTAGCAACAGCCTTCACTGACACAAGAAAAGTTGGCAACGGAGTGGAGATGTTGGGGGGTGGGGGGGTGGAGAGAGAGAAGGGAGTAAACATTTTGTAAATGGTGTATTACGATGTGGTCGCATGGTAATTTTGTTCTAATGAATTCCGGTTGATTTTGATAATAATAAAAGAATGAGTCAGAGTCATGATTCATGTTTATCTTTGTAGTTTCTTGTTCTGTTTCTTGCCGCGAGTTTGGCCTCAGAACTGGAATCATAAATGTTAGATTTTTATTTTTTGGGGCGGGGGTCCAATTTTAATACATTTGCATCATTAATGACATCTCAAATCACTTATATCGTAATAACATGATAACAACATTAGAGGTGAGTGTTTCAGTAAATTTTAATGTCCGTCATTCGGCAGCAGCTTGAGCATCATGTCAGTCCGTCATGATTTCAAGATGAAACAAATTATAATCCTCACGCTGTCAGTCTGTAATCTTTATTTTAAGTAGGCATCAGTCATCGCTTACGTCAGGAAATTTCAGGAGCGGAGCTACGTTGTGAGCAGGGCCACACCTTGTCACTCATTCGAGTGCATGTAGAGAGCCCAGGCAGCAGAATCTTCTGCAGTGGTGGGCCTAGAAACAAGGACAGGTTTCCCCGTATGGCCAAGTTGTGCAAACATTACCTGGCTGTCCCAGGAGCAAGAACACGGAGCGAGACAAACCTTTCTCTGCTTGTCTCACACCACAGGAGGCAACCACTTCCGTGCTCTTGTGTTCTGTAACTTGCTGTATAAGATGTCCATTATTGGTGAATATAGAATATTGTGAAGCATTCTCTTCGGTAATTAATATATATATATATATATATATATATATATATATATATATATATATATATATATATATATAATATATTTTAATATGAGTAGCATATTGGAAAAAAAATAGTAATCATGTCATCAGTGATATATCAGTGCTAATATCTAAAGTTGTGCAGCCAAAATGGCATATTCTGGAAATGCTTATGAAAAGATTGAATTATGTTTTTTGTTAAACTAGCAATTGAGTTATAAATTTCATTTTAATCTCTTGCTTAAAAAAATTATTTGTATTTCGTAACCGCCGGTAAAATTTTTAATGAGTAGCCCTGTCAACAATTGCACCTGTTGTTTTGGCATTCTCGTAAAAATTCATAACTTCAAATTCTATTTGGGTGGAATTAAATGTAGAAGAAGTTGCGGTACACGTTACAGTTCAGCGCGCTCTCATTTTGTCATGCCATTACTTTGAAGTAAAAATGACTGTTAATGTTTAATACAATATGTTACATTTTGGAAGTAACTTCCCTATACACTTCACAGCACACTGTGTTCAAAGTCAAATGAAACTTTGACTTTGATTTTTTATTTTCCACTGCAATTTCCGAAAACAGTTCTCTCTCATATTCCTCAATGTTATTGTTTACATCTGGCACGAGGTTTAAACACCATTTTCGCGTCTTAAGCTGTCTGTTCGCGCTGCGCAGGGTGAGATGTTATCAGTCGCTATCTCTTTTTTCCTTTTTTCTTTCTCTCCCCTAATCAGTTCCACTCTGTTGTTGCTGGCCCGGGGCCATTGCTAAACTGCTTTCATAAGCATGAGGCCAAAGCCCGCTCAGATGTCCACTAGACCCTTTAAATATCCCCGAGGACCCCCGGTCACGGTGTGGCTGACCCCACAGCAATTGCTGACATCATTATGGAAGCAGTACTTCATCCCTCACACCTTCCTAAACCTGGCATCTTCTTCTCCAGCTATCTTAAGCTAAGAGTGGGGGTGGGTGGTAGGGTGGTGTACCAAAATGACAACACATGGCCGGCCGCATCCCTAAAGGACATAAAATGCTTTAAAATCCAGGACAGACATTAGTTGCGAGGACAGACATGCTGGCGAACGCGCCACACTTCATGTACTATTTGCTCTGAGGTTTTGAGACGAAAGCGCATTTCCTGCACACGGGCCAGCTGGGAGTGATTTTCGGACTTCAGTAAAAGCCCATTTTGGCGAACGTCTTTCCGCAGGGATCAGTTCATAGGCCCATGTAAAGCAATAATGTAATAATAGCCACTTTTAGCGGGGTTTCATCTTGTGTTGGCTGGCTTGTTTGAAGAAGACGCAACGCATATCCGTACTGGGTTATGCTAAGTAGAAAAGAACACTGTGGGCATACACTTCAAATGCATTTTACTCATTTCTTTGGTCTTTCAAAAACAACAACAACAACAAAAAAAAACATACTGCTTGCAACACGGATTTACAGAACACAAAAGTTAGTTTTATTGGCATTATTATTTGCACACAATTCTGTCAAAACGTCACTGTAAATAAATGAATGATTATTTACAAATAAAATAAGAATGAGTCATCTTAACAATTGATGAAAAATAAGGAGAAAAATCCATCGCCACTACTTTTTTTGTCCTCCACATGGCTCTTTTTCCGAACCTCTAAATCACTTTGAAATGCACTGTAAACATCACCGCTCCTTATCGCCAGCGTTGCGCTTCTGCTCTTTTTCTCTTCCTGCCCTGTTTGACTCTTCATTATCAGTAACATTAAATAAATACGTCCAACCACGCAGGTCTTATCACCGAAGACACAACTTATAGTGCTGTTACACATTTATCCCCCCGCTCCACTTAAGATGAATCACTCACTGCTGATCGAGTTAATGTTAAAAGCAAAACAATTCAATTCACTGCAGACCTATTAATACCATTTCAGCACAATTGCTCCAGATAAATTATCCTTAGCTATGCATGTGGTGGTGGCAGACCTGCTCTCGACCAATACTCTAACGGCGGGCTTGTTGCTGGAGCGGATGTAAGCATAGATGAGATCTCCTTGAGCAAGTACGCCAGATGATATTTGTATCAGTTTGAAAATGGATTCAGGGTTTTCTTCACTTGCATCCATTCACATGTACATTGGACCTGAGGTCAGACATGAGCGTAGAAATGTTTTACTTTTCAATGAGCCATTCTATTTTTACAAAAGGCCGTATGTATTCACCCCAAAAGCTGACATTATTAACATAGCCATTTCTCATCCAAATGATCTCAAAGGAATGTGTAAAATCCTGATTTAAATAGGATCCCAATTCTATGACTTGCTTTTGTCAAAATAGGATCGAGAAATGGAACGTTTTGAAATTGGTTTTCACATCTATGCCCATGGACGATAGGTTCCCCTCCCTGATCTTCTCTGCCTTTGCCAGTACACCACTCATCCATCCACCATCATTTCACCAGCCCTGGTAGTTTTTGCACAGACAAGGAAGTATCTCCATTGACAGAGATAATAAGGAAGTCAAATTTGCCAATGAAGCTGCGCAGAGCAGGCACATGTTTCTTCAATAAGGATGAAAGCGCCGAGTTCTTGTAACCAGATCTTTCTGTAGCAGGCAGCTTTCCATCAAGGAACAGCAGGATCCTCCCTTTTTAGCCCAGAAGCATCAGGACAGATGGGAGCATGACACGCAAAGCCACACGGATGCACACACTCACAAGTGCACACTGAGTGGAATCCTGTCATGTCACGAGGTCATTTTTATGATGCGTAATAGGAAATCAGTGGCACCTGTATGAGTTTTCAACACCTGTGCACATCCTTCCTCTCCGGTGTCGCGGCGGCGTTACGCAGGAAGTACTCCCCGCCGTGTACATTGATCTGACAGCTCTGTGATGAATTCTGTACCGCTGGGGGTCACGGGTTAAAGGTTAGAGGGTACTCCAGCTGGCAACCGGGGCTGCCATGGACCCCAGCGAGGAGGCATTCATTGAACGAAGCAGGAGGGGGGCACAGTGTTTGATGTGCTCATCCTGGAGGCATTTCTCTCTCTTTCTTCTGCGGGAAAGGTGTCGTTTGTTGTGATGACCCCGAAAATGATTATCACATGACTCTGCAGTCGTACTCAGCCTTTACAGAGCTTTGCAGCAACTTTGAAGTCACCGTTTTCCCAGCTTGTAAATGAATTGGTTTGGTTCACACTGAGGCACCAAGTGCCACTTCATCGCAACATGGGGGAAAAAAGTCCTCCAAGACATTGGATGGAATCTGCTTCATTGTCATGAATTGTATACCCCAAACCGGAAAATAGGGAAAACGGCAGCGTAAACATCAAACAGACAATGACAAAGTGAAAAACTGTATCTGTGACAAGGCAAGGACAGATCCTGGTGGTTGCATATAATTTACCGTCGAGTGAAAGCTCCAAGGTCGAACGCAAATTGTTCTTTGGTCTTTGATTCATTTGTATCTGGAAATAATTTTTCTCATTGGGGCTAGCATGTTTTCCTCGCAGTTGAGAGACGCCACGGGTTCAAAACGCGACAAAAGCCAATGACGAAAATGCATTTGTGGAGTTAATCCTTTTGATAAAATGAAGTCTCTGCTCTTTAATGTCACACATGATAATGGTTTGAAATCAAGATTTGGGAGGCACATTTTGGTGGACCTCCAACTTGTTGGACATGGTTTTCATTGCCGGTGGCATGGCGCCCGATTTGTTGGCGGTCCTCGGATAAAAACTGCATCTGCAGTCGTGCATATTCTCCCCATACTGTAGTTGTGTGTGCTTTCTCCAGGTACTCTCGCTTCCTACGACATTCGAAAAGCATGCACGTTGGGTCCATTCAAGACTGAATTGCCCATGATGTGATTGTCAGTGTGAATCTTTGTGCCCCTGTGACGTGTGGCCCACCCCAAGTCACCCCATGTGTGTGTTTGGATATTGCGAAACATCAAATGATTTATAAAAAAAAGAAAAACTTGCAGACATTTTAACGACTTTATATTTGTTCAACAGTACACACCGAGTTTGCTAACTGTTTGAATCATGTTGCTCAAGAGATCACCATATGCTCGTCAAATGCCAACATCAGCTAAAAATGTCCTGTGAGCAACCTCACATATCGTCACTGCCCCGTGAAAAATACAAATGTCCATTTTTGTAATTTTTACAATTTTTTTTGCCGTAATGGTCTGTCCGAAAAGACATCTTACTCTATTCTAATTTTTCTGTTATGAAAACAACAAAAAAGTGCGGGAGCTTGACCAAACCATTTTCAACAGCCCTGCATCTACTAAATACAATGAATATAAAGTTCAACAGAAAATCTTCACTTTTTTGGTGATATTGTCTTAGGAAAGGTGACCTGAGCGACGGTTGCGTGACTAAAAATCTCATAAGCCTAAAGAATTTAGCAGACTAAACTGTAGCAGACAGAATTAGTGACATCAATCCAAGATGCCATCATTAAGTTTGTCTTGAGGGTCAGTGCTGTTTATTCTACTGAGGTTTCGTGCTTATATCGCTCGTCACACTTGCTCGATTTATCAGAAAGGGGGCGTTTCTCCGTCAAAGACCCACCTGAACAAGAATGTCTGTCTTTTCAAAGCCCAAACACGTGATGGAAAATATACCTAATCAGTACATGGCAAAACAACTTTTAATTGCTATTTAACTTGATTTAACCACTTCCACATGTTTACTGAGTTTACGAGGAGCGCGATGAAGGCTGGATAATGGTGTGTGTTTGCATTGAGACTGAGCGGAACTCTTGTGCGTTCCCTCTAATTCTTATGCCTGTCATAATAATACACATTTAAATGGTTTATCCACGTGAGCAGGGAGATGCAGAACAGCTCGGCAAATGAACTATCTAGCATCAGAAAAACTATTGTTAAGACTCCGGGAATCGCAAGATGTGGATGAACACTTCTCAAGACTTTCACTTGTGGCAGAATTGCAGAGTAACTCATTTTACATACATACAAATGAAAGAATTGAACGCTTTTTGTCACACTGCACAACTCGAGGCATCATAAAACAGACTGATATATATATATTATATACATCTCAACTTCCCTTAGCTCACCAGTACGGAACTAATATTAGTAGTTCTCGGCAGGGGATAAAAAAAAAAGACTGTGAGCACTGTTATTTTGTCTTTATATATGTGTTGCTACACCGAGTGTATTCATTCCGTTGCTTAAAGCCTTATTAACACCATAATATATGTGTTAATTAGCATTAACCAGCCCGCCCTGACAGCACTTGGTAGCTCCTTCAGCCAGAGACTGTTACACCCGCGCTGCAAGAAGGAGAGATACCGACGCTCGTTCCTACCGACTGCTGTCAGGCTGATGAATAAAAAATAACAATCATAATAATAATAATAATTAAATGATGTGAGGCGACCCGGTAGTCCAGTGGTTAGCACGTCGGCTTCACAGTGCAGAGGTACCGGGTTCGATTCCAGCTCCGGCCTCCCTGTGTGGAGTTTGCATGTTCTCCCCGGGCCTGCGTGGGTTTTCTCCGGGTGCTCCGGTTTCCTCCCACATTCCAAAAATATGCATGGCAGGTTGATTGAACACTCTAAATTGTCCCTAGGTGTGAGTGTGAGTGCGAATGGTTGTTCGTCTCTGTGTGCCCTGCGATTGGCTGGCAACCGATTCAGGGTGTCCCCCGCCTACTGCCCGGAGATAGCTGGAATAGGCTCCAGCACCCCCCGCGACCCTAGT
Source organism: Hippocampus zosterae (assembly GCF_025434085.1). NCBI lineage: Eukaryota > Metazoa > Chordata > Actinopteri > Syngnathiformes > Syngnathidae > Hippocampus > Hippocampus zosterae. The sequence continues at coordinate 10,381,277 of NC_067461.1, read as the reverse complement.
GAGGATCAAGCGGTTAGGAAAATGAATGAATGAATGAATAAATGATGTGAAGTAAAATTGTAAATAGTACTGCGATTTATCCATTGTGTTCATATTGTATTTAATTGAAAGATGTTTGTTGTTGTTTTTTTTTCTCTTTCTCCTTTCTTCTTTCTACATACATTCTTGCTGCTGGAGGCTGTAAATTTCCCCAGTGTGGGACGAATAAAGGATATCTTAGCTTAACTTATTAGCATGAAGGTAGGAGATTGAAAGTCTAAGCTCTGTGGTTGTTTTAATTACAAACGTTTTCGTTCTCTTTTTTACGTTTACTTTGAGTGTAAACTTCATATGGGAGTGGCACTAAACAGCTCGAAACCTTTTTTTAAACATATATTCACTATTGTAATAATAAGTGATAATAAGTGATACTTATTGTGAAGTGAGTCGGAAATCATAATGTAATAAAACACAGTGCCATAGGCAAATAAATAAATGAATAAATAAATAAAAACATAAACACAAAGATGACAACTCTGGTCAGTGAATGCCATGAAATAGACATGAAGTAAGGGGCAAGTCTATTGTGTGTGTGGGGGGTGGGGGGCTGGGGGGGGGGGTTATGACTCCATTGTAGCTGGGAAAGTGTGAGGATCACACGTTACAAGGCCCCAGACCGACTGTCTCCTTCTGTCCCCTTCTTTGGACTCACCTGCTCAGGAACGAGTTCACTTTTCTCCCGACCAAAAGGCCTACATCATGTGGAAGCTGAAACTTCTTTCTCTACACACAACTGTTCAGCAGATGATTCCCTGTGTGGCGCATCCATAAGTCAGGCTTCTCCCTCGTCACTGCGTTCGTGTTTGCGTCCTCTCCACGGTGGAGGTCTTTCTCGCAGCCCTGTAATTTGTGCGGTCAGATTCCACCGAGAGATGTCTAATGAGCGCTTAATGGGCATTGGTGTAAGCATCAATTAACTTAATTGTAGAGCGTTGTGTTAATTTTAGTCATTTAGAAAACCCCAGCTTTCCTAAATGTTGTGAGTGTGTGGGGAGATGACGGAAGAGCGCGAGGGGAGGCTAAGCGGCGGTTTGCCTCAAATGCTGAGACAACCTTCATGTGATTTATTGCAAGTAATGATGGTGGCCTGGAGCTGATGATTGTTTTAGAAGTGGGAGGGTTTGTGTTTTCATGCGGTGCATTCAATGTGTAGATAATTACATTTCAAACGCCGTGTTTGGAGGTTTTGCGTGGTGTCAGCAGCTACTCGTCTCATTTTGACTATTGTTTGCCACTTCAAGTCAGTGGAGGCGACGGTGGCTCAGGACTTGGCTTTAAAGACTGTGAGGGATTGAATTTTTTTATTTTTTTATGGACCAGTTGAGCTTGCGACGAGTGGCTAGAGAGATACTGCCGTGCTTCACAAAGCACCAAAAGTATCCGTGCTCAGACTCACACCTAGGGACAATTTGGAGTGTTCAATCAGCTTTTTTTGGAATGTGGGAGGAAACCGGAGTACCCGGAGAAAACCCTTAGAGGCACAGGGAGAAAATGCAAACTCCACACAGGGAGGCCGGAGCTGGAATTGAACCCGGTACCGCCGCACTGTGAAGTCGACCTGCTAACCACTGGACTATCGGGCCGCCCAAAATTTCTTTGAGGCTGTTATTTTAGAGCCGGAATCGAACCCTGCACTGTGAGGTCGACACGCTAACCACTGGACCACCGTGCTGCCCCAAACACATTTTCCTCATTAAAATGTATTGAAATACCCCAAATCCATTCTAGCCTCAAAAGAGTAATGTATTTTTAATAGGGAAAAAATGCACTTTCTTGTATAAAAACATCTCATGAACCCTTTCATGCACCCGGTGACCTGATAATGTGGTATGCTGTCCACTGTCGTAGCCGCTGTCCCTGAAAGGGTTAAAGAAACTGTACCAAACTGCTTTTACAAAGTGTAATTCATTGAAATTGATTGCTGTAATGATTGCAATGTCTTTGTAGGTTAAAGAAATGGCAGCGCAACTACAAACTATGAAGCTGTGCTTTTTCATTGGAGCCCACACACTATGGCACAACATCTGCGCAACAGAAACATTATGCAAAGTCAGGCCAGAATCATTCTTCCTCAAAGAGCAATTAAGACAAATATTCATTTTGGTGTTGGGCTGAGCCATAAATTGCTGCGAGCTGTAACATTCGCTGCGTGTTTTGCCATCCCCGAATTACAGGCGTAAATCAAGACTTAAGGCTACATTTAAATACTTACAGACAGGCAATTTATTCTTGGCCCCCACTGGCATTTAGCACTATAACACTGTGTGAACATATGAGTGTTTCTTTCACAATGCACACAATTCTGCCCGACAACTCCCACTGGCTGTGGTCTTCTTTGTTGCCCGCACGTTTTTCAAGAGGTTTGTCAGCGACACAAAAACAAGCGGGATGTGAGGTATGCACTCTTGCAACAAAGAGGAAAATAGTTGCTCTTCAACAATGCGTGGATGGATTAAATTGTCTCTAGCTTTTGGTTATGGTAGACTTCGCAGTTATTTTCAGTCACACGCAAAGTAATTCAACTCCATATGTACTGCATATTAATCCATCTATTTGAAAAATGTACAGACACGTTATGAGGATGGACACGTTCGATAAATAGTGAGCGCTTTCAAAATTGGATGCGTTGAGCGAATTTGTGTTGTTAAACAAATAAAAAATTATGATTTTTTTTTAATGTAATAATTTTGAGTGCAACTGAATATGACGAGTCAAAATATTAGAGACATCTCTCGATATAAAGTAGTGCAAGTGTACCTCTCTGCAAACAATAAGCGCAATATTCAACATCCATCCATTTTCTAATCCACGTCTCCTCACGAGTGTCGCATGCGTGCTGGGGCCTATCCCAACTGTGTTGACACCCTGAACTGGTTGACAGCCAATCGTGGGGCACACACAGACGAACAACTGTCCGCGCTCACGCTTACACCTAGGGATAATTTAGAGTGTTCAATAAGCCTGCCGTGCATGTTTTTGGAATGAGGGAGGAAGTCGGAGTGCATGGAGAAAACCCACATAGGCACGAAGAGAGCATCCAAACTCCACATAGGAAGGCCGGAGATTGGAATCGAACCCCAGACTTCTGCACTGTGAAGCACATGTGCTAACCAGTCAACCACCAAGCCGCTCAATGTTGAACATATTCAATTGATACAATTAAAACCAAAACTGAGCATTTTTCATACAGCCCTTTAAATTTGATTTATGCATCAGTTATGAGTATCTGATGGCTTTTACCAAAGCTAAAGAACTATCTGGGTATTAGATTATCATGACCACGTTCGGCTCCCACGTTCCCAAAAATATACTGGTCAATGGAAGAAAGATAGGAAAGAAAAAATGTAAAAAAATAAAATAAAAAAGTAGACTACTTAATGATACAAATAAAGTGTATGACACATAAAGTTGAAATACAAATTGTACCCAGTTCAATGATTAAAAACAGTCCTGTAACTGAAGAGCAAATACGATATATTGAACTATTAAAAAAAAGAAGAAAAAAAAAGAGTAAAAAAAATAGATTGAACTTAAGAGTTAAATCTAACTGAACTATACTTAGGCATTGTATTCTTCCACATGATATATTGATAGATAGATACTTTATTCATCCCATGAGGGCTATTCAAAATGGAAACTAAAATACTGTTAGTTAATAATTCATGTCATGACACTTAGCCTACATGTTGCTCTTAAAGTTTGTCATAATTTCATTTGGATCGCATATCCTTTTCACATCAGAAATCCTTCACATCAATACAAAGTGACCCCTGTCTGTAGCCACAAGGTTCTACTGATCTGGGCTCTTCTAAATTGAATCAGAACTGGCATGTTTCTCCACACGGGACAGCTGGGACTCCGAGCCGTCGAGGGGGAACCCAACACTCGTGTGGTTGATCCGTGCGTGTAGATGCTGCCTCTCGGGCCTCCGTGCACATGAAAGCTGTTCCACTGGTGCGCGCAAAATTCGCGAGGGCAGGTCGGACGAGGGGGCGGGGGGGGGGGCTGCGTCGGTCCAATCTGTGGCACACTTGATCCATCAGACCTGAAGGGTTGCACTCAAGGTTGCGGTTTCTCCGAGAATGACAGAACTTTGCCGTAATGGGCCACATCTCCTGGCCTCAAGGTCTGTTTGACAGCCCAGCCTCGGCGACACAGTAACTGGAGGGCTGTTTCTATTATCTTGAAGGCGGCGGTTTGATTTAAGTCGTTTGATCAGCGATGGGGAACAACACAGTTGTGTTTGATGTCGTTGTTACGGTTGTGTGGTAAAGAGAGCAAAGCCACTTCGCTGTGGCCATGTCTGAATACAAACATTGATTATTACCGGTATTTATTTCTTGTCCATAATTAGGTGTTGTTTACAGTTCAGCCAATTAGAGGGCGAGGAACCGTATTTGATAATTGGATGAATGGATGCCACGCGCCTCACTCGAATGCAACGGAACCACAGGATTTTCCCTGTTTGTTAATAAATGGTTGAATAAATTTCAATAAATGCCATTGAATTAAATATATTGAAATAAATCAGGAAAGTCTACTATAAGTCTGTGCCATTATAAATAGAGGGCCGTTTAATTTTTTTCTTTAGTACATTTGAAAGGAATTCTCATGTTTAAAAATACTAATAAATACATGTGATACTAATGATAATATAGATTAGTGCGCTAAAATGCTTAATATGATTTGGACAAAATGCTGAGAGACCAACTCTATCTGTGTACAATGGAAAATCATTAACACAAAGAAAGATCAAGGATGAATATAATCAGGCACATATGAATACGATAATAAAAAGCTGGCTCCGGTCTTCACACAAATCTTCAACAGATCCCTGGAGCTGTGTGAGGTCCCATCCTGCTTCAAACAGTCTACCATCATCCCAGTTCCCAAGAAATCGGCAACATCGGAACTGAACGACTACAGGCCTGTCGCCCTGACGTCTGTGGTCATGAAGTCCTTTGAACGCCTTGTGCTGAATCACCTAAAGAACGTCACTGGACCCCTGCTGGACCCTCTCCAGTTTGCCTACCGGGCAAACAGGTCTGTGGAAGACGCAGTCAACATAGGCCTGCACTACATCCTCGAGCACCTCGACAGCACAGGGACCTACGCAAGGATTCTGTTTGTGGATTTCAGCTCTGCGTTCAACACCATCATCCCGGAACTCCTCACCCCCAAACTACTCCACCTCGGAGTGTCCCCTACGATCTGCCAGTGGATCCTCAGCTTCCTGACGGGACGGACACAACAGGTGAGACTGGGAGCAACAACATCATCAATACGCACTACCAGCACTGGTGCCCCACAGGGATGTGTCCTCTCGCCACTGCTCTTCTCTCTCTACACAAACGATTGCACCTCAACAGATCCAGCTGTCAAACTCATAAAGTTCGCAGACGACACCACAGTCATCGGTCTCATCAAAGACGGCGACGAGTCTGCGTACCGCCAACAAGTGGAGCAGCTGGAGCTTTGGTGCGGCCGACACAACCTCGGGCTGAACACGCTCAAAACTGTAGAGATGATCGTGGACTTCAGGAAACATTCTTCTCCTCAGTTGCCCCTCACACTATCCAACTGCCCTGTGTCAACCGTCGAGACCTTCAAGTTCCTGGGAATCACAGTCTCCCAGGACATGAAGTGGGAAGTCAACACCATCTCCATCCTGAAAAGGGCCCGGCAGCGGATGTACTTCCTGAGGCTGCTGAGGAAGCATGGCCTGCCACAGGAGGTGCTACGACAGTTCTACACTGCAGTCATCGAATCAATCCTGTGTTCTTCCATCACGGTTTGGTTTGGGGCCGCCACAAAAAAGGACAAAATCCGACTTCAACGGACAGTTAGGACGGCAGAAAAAATCGTTGGCACCGCCCTACCCACTCTTGAGGACTTGCACACTGCAAGAATCAAGACAAGGGCACGGAAAATCCTCCTGGATCCCCCGCACCCTGCCCACCACCTTTTTCAGCCACTCCCCTCAGGCAGACGCTACAGATCCATGCGCACCAAATCCAGTAGACACTTAAACAGCTTCTTCCCTCTAGCCATTAACTCCTTAAACAGTCACTGACAGTCACTCTTCTTGCACCACAAAATGGTACTTCAAAACTAGTGGTTACTCTAAAATGGTTCAATGATTTTGTTGTTTACGATGATACTAGTGCAGCGTGTTATACCGGAGACAAATTCCTTGTGTGTTCTACATACTTGGCCAATAAAGATGATTCTGATTCTGATTCTGATTCTGATAAAATGTAGTTACTTGTATTCCATTGTTGTGATTCAATGCTAATAGTTTTACCCTTCTATTCCTTACTGTCTTTGATAAGATAAAGCAACTAGCTGCTGAATATATGTTTAAAATGATCAAAAGTTCAATCTGAGAATATTATTTTGCCAAAATGATCAAATTTGGGTCGCAGACAAAGACACACTCACTTTGTTAAGTACACCCTAGTTCCAAAAAATACATTCTTTGATCAGAGAACCACTTATTGCACGTTTATTATTGCGATCACGATATTAAACAGATTTGAATTACAGGCAATGCCTCTCTGTGACAGTCAATCATTTTGGATCTCCTTGGCTCATGCTGCCAAATGTAAAGATGTGGCCTGAGTCTCGAACCAACAAGATTTTTTTCATTTTTTTCCCTTGGTAACATATCGCACATGATGTTGAAGATGTTTGGCATTTGCACAGGGAGTGGAGGACAGTAGATCACAGTGTGACCCGGAGCGCTGCAACATTGGGCTGACACATATGGATTCCATAGCGAGGAGCAGATAACCCGGCAGACGCACTGGAGCCATCCCTGGTCGAGACAGGAAGTGACTCCTGTTGCTCTTGAAAAAAAAAATCCAAGCGTGCGCTTGCTCGCAGACATTAATAAAGCCTCTGTTGACTTAATGACGCTCCTGCTGTTGTTTGGACAGTCAACGAATAGTCTGGCGGGAACGTTGCCAACACGCAACTTTAAGGCCACTGCAGTAGATTTATGGAAGTAAATTACATCCCCGAGGAGTGCGTGTGTTCCGCTCGCTGATTTGAAATGGATGCATTTCTCATGCTTGCGCTGTTTAACATCACAACATACAAAGCCTTTGTCATTCCAAACAAGATACTTCAACAGGAAGTTGAAACATTTAGCCATGAAGTGACGCCGGTCACAAGTTGCCGCGCGTTATGTATGGCAACATCACAGACTGATCATCTGCTTTCACTTTGCTCTTGGTGAAGTGTGCATATTTGTGTGCGGTGTAATAGTTAATATATGCATGATTGAAAATATAACGATAGTCACAGGCATATATTATTTTTCCTTTGTGGAAAAACATGAAGAATATGACTGCAGCGTATTGTACCGTGTGTCGCTATGATTGTATTATAATGCCCCCAGGTGGTTAAAGAAGACACAGTAGACGGAGTAGCACAATATCTATTAATTGAAGCAAAAAGTTGGACAAAACAGTTTAATTCTTCACATTTTATATAATTACATGACTCCATGTTTTTAGAAAGCACTAGATTATAGAATTATGTCATTTATTTATTTCTGTATTTATTTTCATTAGTAATGTCGGTACCGCCATCACAACTGTCCTGGCTGGTCCACCGGCGTGACAGACATCTAAAGTAGATGATCCAGTGTCACCACGGCAACAACAAGGATTGTCTTTTCCTCGTTCCCAGTGAGCTTGCCACCAAAATTACTTCCATCCATCCATCCATTTTCCGAACCGCTTGATCCTCACTCGGGTCGCGCGGGGTTGCTGGAGCCTATTACAGCTGTCTCCGGGCAGTAGGCGGGGGACACCCTGAATCGGTTGCCAGCCAATCGCAGGGCGCACGGAGACAAACAACCATCCACGCTAACATTCACACCTAGGGACAATTTTAGAGAGTTCAATCAGCCTGCCACGCATGTTTTTGGAATGTGGGAGGAAACCGGAACACCCGGAGAAAACCCACGCAGTCCCATCGGGCCGCCCAAAATTACTTTGAGGCTGTTATTTTAAGAAACAACTAGTACACGGGTGACGATAACTGCAATATAGAGTTGATTAAATGATCATTACAAAACACCTCACTGGGAATTGGAAATGTAATCGCTCGGTTTCGATAAGGTCGATTAGTCATACTGTAGCCATTGAACGGAGATGATAGCTTTTTCATTACCTGCTTTTTATTACCTGCATTGGAAAAATGGTTCCGTGCCATCAAAGAGGCGAATTTAAACAAATTGTCTGAGCTGCATTTTGTCTTAATGGTTTAATCTCCATTTGGAATGTATAATGAGAGTGTCTTGAGTTTATAAACATTGGCGCCGTATCAAGTATGACATATGGGCTAGATAAAGATTTGATGTTGCAGTATTGAAAAAGATTCAAGGGTCAAGTGAGTGTATTTATTGTTGGAACTTTGGACTGTCGTTTTGTACTGGGGCTGACGTGAAGGCACGTCGTCGTCCCTCACATTTTAAAGACACCACGCAAACAGGGGAACACCATGTTCAGGTAAGCAAATAGTTATTCTCCATACATGTTAGAAAGTGCTGAGTTGGTTTAGTTCATATTATTCATCTTAAATCTTTGCAATTGTAGGATTGCTCTTTTGGTCACGCTGATATTTGGCATTGCTGCCAAGCCATATAAGCCATGGGTATGTACATCAAATATGTTGGGATGAAACTAAAAACGGCTTCAAATGTGTGCCTGTAAAGGGAATGAATACAATATTGATACAGTATCTGTGATCTCTGATGAATATTGACGTTGAGCTCTATTCTCAGAATAAACTTGGCGAAAACGCCTTCCAGGAGACAGCCAGGTACGACTTTTTCCCCCTATTAAATATGTTTTCTTTGGGTGGCACCTCACAGTTCTGAAGTTCAGGGTTCAAACTTTGACTCAGGGCCCGCTGTGTGGAGTTTATCTCCCTGCTATAAAATGTACTCAAGAGAAAAAATATATTTCTGACTGTCGATTATCTACAACCTTTCTTTTGATAACTGCAAAACAAGAATAAAAAGTTTTGTCTTCTTCACGTAGCTCGCATCGGTTCTGGCCATTATGCTGTCAAATATGTCTTCCTACTGCATTGTCATCTTCGTAAATAGAAACAATGACAACTGCAAAAATGTAATTTACCTGAATGTCTTTAATTTATTTACTTATTATTAGTTTTTGGTTCAGTTTAGACGGCGTATTTTTGGAGCTGGCAGTCATTGAAATGAGGTTGCATTGATTTGAGGTATTTCATCTTAGTTTTGTTATTAAAATGTATAAGTCCCCAAGATCTCAGTAAATATCTACCTCGATGACAATGGATGTTATCTTTCCCCCTCGTGACAACTTTTTACGTCGTCATCAGTGCAGGTCGAAAAACAGAATAAAGTAGTACAGGTGATCTGAAGGCATAGGAGTAAATGTTAAAAAAAACAAAAACTCAGAGAACTACATACTCAAAGTATAGATAACAAAAAAAAAATTACCATGAACTTTCTGGTTATTTAATGACAATTTTCCACCTCTGATTAACTCTCTTCCTGACATGTTGGGATGCTTATTGCAGGTCAGAAGTCGGAAATATGCTTTTGAGTGTGGAAGTAGAGCCTCCGGAGGAAATGGATCAAACTGACGATGACATTGACCCCAAAATGAAGATCTGGGAGGATGTAGCCGCTACAGGAAAGGAAAAACGGGGCCTGGTGGCAGAAGTGGACTTACTGTAGATGTTGCTCATCATCCTTCTATAAAGAAGTTTCCGGCTGAATATGAAGAAGTGGAGCAGGACTGGGATGCCGCCTACCACAATGCCCGAGTGCAACTAGATGAATATCTTGCCCCACTCACCGCTGAATACAAAATGGCTCGACTTGCACAACGCCTTGAACAGGCGAGAGATCACCTGGAGCCTGAAGAAGACATGGATGACTTGCACCACCCTGACATGCAAAGCTGGTTGCCAAGTTACCAAGATGATGACAGCGCCGCTGCTCCTGTTGAATGGCAGCCAGAAAGGAATTATGATGAACCGGAGGAAGATCTGGATGATCTCTACCACCACTGATCAGTCACAGCAACATATAGAAATGCATGTTTGAAGATCACCACAATGTATTCCACTGGAGATCCTCAAGTTGTTGATAAGATGTATTGTGTACTGTAAATTGTTCAACGAAGCAGTTGTAATAATTAAGTTTGTAACCCTTTCTATGACTAATGTATTTTGGGTTATTAAACGGAATTATTGACAGTCTTAAAGACAAAGTCAAACCCCAAATTTTCTTTACAACATGTTCTATGCGCCTTCACTAGTCTGTACACGGCATTCTGATTCATATTGCGTTTGTGAAATTTGAGTGAAGCAGCTAAATCCACCCGTTTTTGCCACATTCTGTCAACTGAAAATGACATCGGAGTTACTCACCTGAGGAACTGTGATGTCATTTTCAGCTGACGGCAAGTGGCAAAATGGCTGCCCCCTGAGATGGTGAAATTTTTTTTTGCATACTTACTTTTAAGTATGTATTTAACTTCGTGTCATGTTTAAAGTAGTTGAGGTTCCTTGAACATATTTTTGTAAAAAAATTTAGGGTGTTGACTCCCCTTTAATGTTGCTACTGAAATTATGAGAAAAGTGTTGTAAAGGTACTAGAAGTTGTAGTATTGCTTGAAAAAGATGTAATTATACCTGTGATAATTACTGATTATTTTATTTTTTGCTCATTTTTATTTTTTTGTATTGATCAAAAACTTTCAAGTTCAAAGTTACCGTATTGAATTATACGTACTTAGATTACTATACTGCTCCCCCCTCCACTCCCCAAAAAGAAAGAAAAACGTCACCTTATTAAAATCCCCCATCTTTGCTAATGAGGCATTTGTCAAAAGACAGTGAGAGGTGTTTCCCCTCTAAGCATAATTTTTTAAAAGATTATAATCAATGTTTTGACTGAATATTATGCTCTTGTGATCGTTAATGCATGTTTGATATGATTAAGCTTCAAGAAAAAATATTTTCAGGTTTTATCAATGTGTCTTACTATATGTATCTCAGGTAAACAGAATAATCAAAATACTGTATAAATAATATCAGAAATGCTTGGGGGGAGGGGCTTATTTAACGGCCGTGAATGTTATTAGTTCCACTGACCACGGTTCATCTTTTGGCTGTTGTTGCTGCTTGTTTTTGTTGGGCCCCAGGGCATAATTCAAAGCAGAGACGTGTGGCGATATTCCGACAGTCTCTGTAGCCAAGAATGTGAGATAATGAAAATATTTGTCAGATGACCCTTCTATCCCCATCCCCACCCCACCAAACACTTCTTTTTCATCTGACACGCTCAGCTGGATGGCAAAAATGTTTAGGAGTCCTCCTCAGTGACTGCACGATCTTGCTTCTGTAAAAAAAAAAGAAAGAAAAAAAAAAGAATCCCCAAATACACGTGAAACTGCCTTTTTTCCTAAATCAGGATTGCTGAAACAAGCAAGCAAATTCAGACCACTGAATTAACTGCCTGCCAGTTATCATTAGAATGGCCACTGTTAAAAAAAAAACAATTGAAAAACAAAAGAATTGAATATAATGCATTTATGCAAGTAATGAAATCTAACATCTGATATGAATTGGCCACATATAAAGTATGTGCTACACTTGATAGGAATCCATTTATTTCATTCATGATTGAATATGCATTCATGCATAGGCTGAAGCTGAGGCCCAATTGATGCTGCAAGGCCCAGAAATGGCAACTGGACAACATAACTGGTGAGTAATCATAAAATAACAATAAACAGCTTTACTTAATTCCATTTAAAACTAAATCTTTCAAAGATACATGTGAAGGGTCAAAGCATGCCTGCAAATCTTTGTTGACATTTTTTTTAAATGATCAAATATTTTCTCAATCTGCTGTATGTTGCCTGATGTCCTCTGGTGCCGCGGAGGAGACTTTGTGCAATTAAGACAGAGCAGACTTTGTCATTGGCTTTAGTGTTTAACTGAATTACGTTGATCAGGCCTTTCAAAGAGGTACTCAAACAGGACTGTACTTTTATTTATTTATTTACAAAAATGGATAATGCATTGTATTTATTGTGCATTGACAACGTAAGACTGGGGCAGAAAGGCTCACTCATATGGTTTCAGAAACTGAAACATAATAAAATATGTGCGATCCTCGGGTTCGCAGGCTCTCCGTTTCGATGAGCCATTAAAAAGTCACTTTTACATGATAGAAATTTGTACTATAAATCAAGAACTGTAGTTTCCACAGTGTCAGCCTGTCGGGACTATGTATGGTTAGTTACAGTAGCAGTCCTTTATATGGAGAACGAATCATTGTACTCCTGGTAACTAATTTGAACCCTTTGCTCTCGGGTAAGTAACCCAGTCAGCAAAGGCATCTGGCCCGGATTCAGCATGAAGCTGGCACAGCTGGCTTTGAGTCGGCACTGGCATAATGCATGTGGGCCTAACACGGCCCAGGATTGGCAAAGGAGGCACTGGCTTGATTCTGGCAAACCAGATGAGGCCCAGTTGTGGAGTGAAGTATTTGGGCCAGAAATCAATTTACAACCCCGGCCCGTATATGGCCAGCCAGTATTGAGCCACCCTTAAATGCAGTTTCAGATGTATTTTTTCAACACACAGCCTTGTTTTACAATTGCACACCGATGCGGAATTCCATTCATCACACACACACACACACACACACACACACACACACACACACACACACACACACACACACGCACGTGAGGTTCAATCAGACCCGCAGGATAATTTAAAAATTTAAAAAATGCATAAAAGACACAGAATTAATATTTTTAATAAGGTGCAATTCATTGAGGATCCGCTAGTGGACACTGTTTTGACCAGAGAAGAAGACAACAGCAGCCTCAGTCCCTCACTGAGACAGACCCATAACAGCAGACGGTATGAAAAGCACTCTCACATTTACACATTTACACAGGGATTACATTTAGATTTTATATGCACATGTAGATGGTTTAAAACTTCCTTTCTTTATATATCTTGTTTAATCATGAAGTGCATTACTATAATTTTCAATTACTTGTAAAAGTTTGTACAATCAATGGGATCAGTTGCAATGCATATATGTGAATGATAAAAATAAATTGCACATTTGTTAAAGGAAATGTAAGGTCCTTTGTGAAATGTTTTGTAAAAGATACCTTCATTAAATGTCAACATTTTCCAAATGTTCTTGTGCTTCTTTATACCAAAACAAAGGAAAGACATGTTGTTTTGGTTGTTTATAGCAAAGTATGGTATCATTTTAATGGTCCGGCCCACTTGACATGACGAGAACCCAAGGGGCCCACCACGTGAGATTAGTTTGACACCAGTGATGTATAGTAAGGTGTTTTTAGCTGAAAAAAACCCAACCATGTACAGAAAGGCGTTTTTAGCCGAAAAAAACAACCATGTGTCGTAAGGAGTTTTTAGACGAAAAAAAAACGACCGTGTACAGTAAGGCGTTTTTAGACGAAAAAAATTACCTTGTATCATAAGCCATTTTAACCCGAAAAAAAGGACCATGTATTGGAAGGCGTTTTAAGCCGAAAAAACCCGAACATGTATTGGAAGGTGTTTTAGCTGAAAAAAACGACCATGTAAGGCATTTTTAGACGAAAAAACGACCATGTATAGTAAGGCGTTTTAGCCCAAAAAAATGACCACGTATAGTAAGGCGTTTTTAGCCGAAAAAAAGGACCATGTATAGTAAGGCGTTTTAAGCCGATAAAAACCGAACATGTATTGGAAGGCGTTTTTAGCCGAAAAAAATGACCATGTATAGTAAGGCATTTTTAGATGAAAAAACGACCATGTATAGTAAGGCGTTTTTAGCCAAAAAAAGACCATGTAGAGTAAGGCGTTTTTAGCCGAAAAAAATGACCATGTATAGTAAGGCATTTTTAGATGAAAAAACAACCATGTATAGTAAGGCGTTTTTAGCCAAAAAAATGACCATGTTGAGTAAGGCGTTTTTAGCCGAAAAAAAGGACCATGTATAGTAAGGCGTTTTTAGACGAAAAAAATGACCATGTATAGTAAGGCATTTTTAGCAGAAAAAAATGACCATGTATAGTAAGGTGTTTTTAGACGAAAAAAAAAAACGACCAAGGCGTTTCTAGCCGAAAAAAACGACCATGTACAGTAAGGCGTTTTTAGCCGAAAAAAATGACCATGTATTATAGTAAGGCGTTTTTAGCCGAAAAAAACCTGACCATGAATAGTAAGGCGTTATTAGCCGAAAAAAACGATCATGTATAGCAAGGCGTTTTTAGCCGAAAAAAACGACCATGTACAGTGAGGCGTTTTGCGACCAAAAAAGACCATGTATAAGTAATGCGCTTTTAGTCGCCCTCTTATTCATTCATTGTTGTTTTTTTGGCTAAAAACGCCTTACTATACATGGTCCTTTTATTTTCATTGAAAAATGCCTTACTATTCATGGTCGCTTTTTTCGGCTAAAAACGCCTTACTATACATGATCGGGTTTTTTTTCGTCCAAAAACGCCTTACTATTATACATGGTCTTTTTTTCGGCTAAAAATGCCTTATTATACATGGTCTTTTTTCGTCTAAAAATGCATTACTATACAGGGTCGTTTTTGGGGGGCTAAAAACGCCTTACATGGTCGTTTTTTCGTCTAAAAACAGCTTACTATACATGGTAATTTTTTCGGCTAAAAGCGCCTACTATACATGGTCGTTTTTTTTCATCTAAAAAAGCCTTACTATACATGGTCGTTTTTTTTTCGGCAAAAAATGCCTTACTATACATGGTCGTTTTTTTCGGCTCAAAGCGCCTTGCTATACATGGTCATTTTTTTCGGCTAAAAACGCCTTACTACACATGGCCTTTTTTTGGGCTAAAAACGCCTTACTATATACATGGTCATTTTTTTTCGTCGAAAAACACCTTACTATTCATGGTCGTTTTTTTCGGCTAAAAACGCCTCATGACACACGGTCATTATTTTCGGCTAAAAATGCCTTTCTATACATGGTCTTTTTTTTGTCGAAAAACGCCTTATTATACATGGTCTTTTTTTTCCATCTAAAAATGCATTACTATACAGGGTAATTTTTTCGGCTAAAAATGGCTCATCGTTCACTTCAAAGATGTGATGGTGACAGGAAGGAGAGAATGAGAAGACAAGAGGACATGGAGAGCGCAACAATTTGATGGACAGAAAAATACCATTCAAGAGTAAGCTGCATCTCCCCAATCTGTCAAATAAAGAAAAGTGCATTTTTCCAGTGTATGTGGAGTTATATGTGAGGTTCACAAATTATGACAATAAACATATTTTTATAACAGTCGTTTTTGAGACTTTTTTTATGTGGGTCAAATATGGATCATGAAAGATGTGGCTTAGTTGAGGGTGAATTCAGGCTGATATCAGGAACCTGTTCTGGCCCAGGGTCGGGCCGGAGTAGGGCAAGATATGGTTTTACAACGCGGCTCAGATCTGGGCCGAATGCGGCCCACATCATGGATGCCAGACGTGGGCCACTGCAGGACCGTCATTCATTGAGGTATGTGGGCCGAGTGTGTGTGCCGTGTCTGCCCCAGAGCTGGGCCAGACCAATTTTGCTGACTGGGTAAGCTACTGTATCCCTGTGTTGTACTTTAGGTCTAATAGTGGAGGCCCGTGTGATGTTTTAAGGAAAATAAATCATTTCTGACAGCAGAGCAGGGCTGTTAAAAGACAGAAGGCAGTGGTGGACACTAAAGTAGAATACATAGGGTGAAAGTCGGGGGGAATACAAGAGAGAGTGTGGTTCACTTGCAGGAGAGGAACAATCCCACCCCCAGGAGCCCCTCCCAAATCACCCAGCGCGGACCCATGCTGCGCTCTTTCTTTAGGAGTTCTTTAAATGAGTTTATCACGCCACGAGGGTCCGCGCTGCCTCGGTGTTACGTTTTGGTCCTCATTGTGCGCTTGGAGAAGCTCAATTGAGTCGACATTTATTATTTTGACCTCTCTCCAGCCCTCAAAGGGGGACGCTTCTTTTCTGAACCTTCGGTTGACGCAGACTTTATTGTGCGCCCCGCGAAGAGCGGAGACAAGTTTCTTTCGTATTGAAAACTTTTGTTCCAAGAGAACGGCGAGAAAGCCAGCTCTACGGGAGAATATTGAATGAAAAATAAAAATCAATTAGGCCATGGCCTTGAGGGCGAGATACGTGTGAACATCAAAGAGTGCATAAAAAATGGGGGGGGGGGGTTACTTTCTGGGAGTTCATTTTGGACCCTAAAGAGCTACACGAATTGCTTGCATATTTGGACTCATTTTGTAATTTGGAAAAACTGTTTGTAATTGTTTTATTTTCAGTTAACGAAGTCACGCAAGATTCTTTCTAAAACGATGTTTAAACACTGAACACTTTATAAATATACATTTATATATCGCCAACCCAATGGCAAGATTGGCCAACTATTTTTAAAGATTTTCCAAAAACAAGTTCAGCAGTCCAGTTGCAGCAGTTAAAGTTATAATGTTTATGCATTAAAGACAATTGCAAGCATGTTTTATGGACATTGTGACCATTATGGTCTCATATTAATTCCAGTATAGAATAGCATTTAAGACACTTAAAAAAAAGAGTATAGGTTTAAAAAAATGCGTGTTTTTTTGCCACTGCATTTTCTTTTGCCTGACACTTTGACTGCATGTCACTTCCCTCTAGTGGCGAACCACCGACAGTTACTACATTGTACGAGTCATTTAAAAGTACCGGTAAACATTTCTATGGAATTTTTCAAAAATAGGTTTTGAGAGAGACTACAATTAGAATTACATCAAAACACACAGT
Organism: Hippocampus zosterae; assembly: GCF_025434085.1. Classification (NCBI taxonomy): domain Eukaryota; kingdom Metazoa; phylum Chordata; class Actinopteri; order Syngnathiformes; family Syngnathidae; genus Hippocampus; species Hippocampus zosterae. Next base: position 10,364,378 of record NC_067461.1, on the reverse strand, counting down.
AGCAAAATTGTGTAAAGGAAGTGAGAACATTCTGCCCCCGTGCTTGTGTTCTTCCCACACTACTCCACTTCCTCTCACATTCCAAAAATATGCACACTAGGTTCATTAAAGATTTGTCTTTGCGCGCAGGTGTGAATGAGTGCGTTTGGCTGCGCACAAGTAAAAAGTATAACTCGCCTGCCGTCCAAAGTCACGTGGGGAATCCACCGGCTCAACCACCCGAGACCCTCTGCGCTATCAAGAAAGCATGGATATGGAAATACTTGTGATTCACTAGTAAACAGTAGGGATGTGAATCTCAGCACTGAAGACGATTCGATACACATCACGATCCACTGCCAGCGATGCGATACTTAAACGATACATGGAATTTTCTGGCGATACGATGCGATACGATTCACCGTCGTCACGATGCGATACGATTCGATACACATTAAGTTCAAATCAATGCGATCCGATACGATACAATGCAATTTGTTGCGATATTGTGCAATTAAACATGATGCAAATAAGGAAAGAAAAAAAGCTTTTAAAAAGATGGAATTCAGTATGGTATTACAAAAAGGATACCACTTTATTCCTTATAAAGAGTAGAACTTGTAAAAGAACTTATTTAAGCCCTTTCACAATTGGGTTTTGTGCAAAGAAAATGTAAACAATTTGGCACCTGAGACTCACAGCTGTTGCTATAGTGTAAACACAAACAGACTATTCTCACTGAGTGTCTTACATGAAATATAATAATAATATATATATGTATATGAATCTCTAGCGCAAGATGTCCACCCATCCACTGTAAGTGCAACTCTGCGCACTGTTCAGCGACACAGTAATCTCACTTCTCACTTTGTTGTACACATCGGGAATATGTTTGTAAGTGAACACAGACCTGTCTGGTATTTTATACCTGGGTTCCAAAACGTGCACGAGCTGTCTGAAACTCTCGTTGTCCACCACGCTAAGGCTGTTGATCTTTGCATATGAAATAAGCAGTGATCTTAGTTATAGCCATTGCGCGGTCACAGTGAGTTGCAAGGAGACTCCCAAAATAAGAGGCATTTTTTTTTCTGATCCTGACCTGGTTTACCAAGAGTTTCTCCGGTGTCCGACGAGGAACTGGGCGTGGAAGCGGGGGAGCGGGAGGGAAACTTGTCGGTGATGTGGTGCCATAGTTTTAAGTGGGTCTGCATGTTGGTGGTGTTGCCGTTGTATGGCTTCTTGGTACGGCATTCTCTGCAAATTACAAATGTTTTATCAAGCTTTCCGTCTTTTTTTTCGAAGCCGAAGTATTTCCAAACATAGGATTTGAATGTTGCGGGTGCATTAAATATAATAGATTCCTCGCTGCTGCTTGCGCTAACTTCCATGTTTCGCTAGTTGTGTACCGTCCGTATTCAACACAAAACGCAAAACAATGATGGTGCATTCATTGCGCCTAGGAAAGGGCAAATAGGTGACGTTTAACATGAATAAAACGGTTGCTAGAATCGGATTTTACCGATACCCACCAAATGCATCGTGATGAATCGCGATTTCACCCGTCAAAACGGTTGCTAGAATCGGATTTTACCGATTATTTTCCACACCCCTAATACCCATCAATGCATCGTGATGAATCGCGATTTCACCCGTCAATCGCATCGTACCCAGTGAATGAGCCGATGCACTCGGATCGCGGACGTGCGCATCGATGTATCGATTAATATCGCTTATTTTCCACACCCCTAGTAAACAGCATTCATTTTATTCAGACCAGCAATAAAACAGACATCAATTCATCTGATTTATTTGCAAAATGTACGTACAGAAAGAAGAAACTTCAGACAAAAGGCAGACTAATGCTGACTGTGAAAAAATGCTTTAAGCGATTCCGGTGATTACCCAAAAGTGGGGGGAAAAAATCACATTGTGCATTCAATCATTCAAATTCGAATGCAAGCCTTAAGAATAAGGCACTCATTGAAATTGAGACGGTCAACCCCATTGTCCCTTTTTGCAAGATGCACAAGACCGGTTTGCTTTGTTCACTCATGATTGTATTTCATGATGGTATATTATTGGAATATCATATTTGTTGACTGATTGGCTGGGTAAAAATTACACTGGGCAAATGCCACGCAGCGAGGCAAAACATCTTCCACATTCCATTGCTACCATTCAACTTGATTAGCATATCACTTGTCCTGAAAATTGGCCTTTCTCTTCTCCACAAATGCAGTCATGCCCTCCTTGCGATCTTCCTAGAAATCAACAGCACAAACGTAATGTAATGCAATGCAATGCAAAGCAAGACTCCATGCTTATGAAAGTGGACCGTGCAGGCGTGCCATATTACCGTTGCAAACGTTGCGTGGAATAAACGCTTTTCCATATGATTTCCTTCGGCCAAAGTCATCTCAAAGGCTGAAAGTGCGTAAGGAGGAAAATGACATGAATTTCAACTTCATTTGATTACAATGCGTGCTACAAGTTTCACTTCACGTGGCCTGACCTGCATTAACTGCCTCTTTGGCCATGGCGGACACCAGTTTGGAATTGGCAGCAATTTTCTCGCCGCATTTTACCGCTTCGGACACCAGCTGGTCCACGGGGAAAATTTTACTCACCAAACCTGCGCATGGCAACACAAAGGTCGAATGATTAATGAGAATGGATGGAAATAAATAGGAGCCTAATGTGTCGAACAGTGATTGTGAAAATATGTAGCGTGGCTCAAAAGCTGGGAATTGCTGATTTAGAAGCAAACGGCACACTTATGGAAATACTCATGGTTAAAACTTGGGTTTGTTTCAGGACTGAAGTTGGGAAAAGTGTTTGCATGTTAAGCAGATTATTGCTCTAAAGTAGCACACTGTTGTCGTACCTGACTGCTTGGCTTCTTGGGCATTAATTTTATCTCCGGTCAGCACCATTTCCATGGCCAGAGACTTGCCCACCGCACGGGTCAGACGCTGGGTACCGCCAGCCCCTACAAGGAGACGAGACATGATGGTAAATGTGGCTCCGATGGATTTTAAGTCAAAGTGGAGTCTAATGTAGGGCACCGATATTGATAAGCTTGTATCGATACTACTACTCTTAACGACACTGCTTATCGATCAGGTGCCTTAATGGGATTCAGATCGGCATTTTTTGTTTTAATAAATGTACTTGTCTCGCAACTCCAATGACAATGTACATAAACAAATCAAATTATTTGAACAAATCACTAAATACTGTTAAACCTGATAGAAACAATTATTTAGTTTAAAATAAGGCTTGTGTAGAGCAACAAGGTTAGAACATGTAGTTGGGCTGCCAAAATGCATGTCTGTGAGGTGAGATGCTTATTTTCTGTTTGTTGAGTTTGCTTGTGTTTTCCCCTGACAATGAAATGATTGATTGCACTTGTGACAACGTGCACTGAGGCAGCGACGTCATCCTCAGTCCCTCTCCAAACCCTTGAAGGACTTTATATGAACTGAAAATGAGGAATGGCACAAGGTGTGGACACAGTCATACCAGGGATGGTCCCCAGCAGGATCTCTGGTTGGCCAAATTGTGCCTTCTCTCCAGCGTAGATGATGTCACACATCATCGCCAACTCGCAGCCTCCTCCCAACTGAAACCGTGAAGAAAATTAGGCCTAAACATGCATTAACATCATCCTCTAAGGATAAGGATCTAATAAGTGTTGACAAGTATGTTTGAACATTATATTAGCCATATTAGGCTCTATATTGCTGTAACGTGGACCTTGCAAAACAGAGACACTCACAGCAAATCCATTGACAGCAGCAATCACGGGCTTCTTCACAGTGGACACTCTGTTCCAATGAGCCAGAAAGTTCCCACTGAAACACTTCTGGAAAGTTTGATTCTGCATTTCTTTTATGTCCGCTCCAGCTAAACAAGACAGAAAAGATGAGCCATGTTGCATCTTAGTTCAGAGCTTGGCAACAACATTTCATATTCTTAATATTCCCCCTCACCTGCAAACGCTCTGTCGCTGCCGGTGATGACGATGGCCCCCACGTCTCTGTCGCTCTCAAGGGCATCCAAGGCCTCACCCATCTCCTTCATCAAGCCATCACATAACGCATTAAGAGCTTTAGGTCGATTCAACTGGATGAAACCCACATTTTTCTTCTCCCCTCGCTTCTCCACCAGAATATACTCATATTGGACACCTGCAGGGAGGGCAAACAGTGATTATTTACAGTAGTATTTATAACAAAACAAAAACTTAGCAGTCTCCTCCAAAGGGATTGGAATGGCAAGGTCAATTCCTTTGTTTTCGTAGTACACTGAAGACATTTAGGTTTCAGATCAAAATATGATTATGAGACAAAGGTTCAGAATTCCATATATATATATATATATATATATATATATGAGTTTTTGTGTTTGCTTGCCTTGGCTCAATAAAGGTTAATTAACAAACACTGCATTAGATGAAGTTTCATACGTGTCATAATGTAAGTGATGATACGTGCACAGCCACCGTCACCACTCACTACTATCGTAAAATAACAATAAATAACGTTGCTATGTTGACATCGGATACAGGGACACAATGCAACCTGTGCACTAATAATAGCTTTCTACTTCATAGCTGAGTGCAACGAAAAGTAGTTTACAGAGTTAGTGACGTAGCTATACTTGACATTGAAGAACGAAACGCAGTCGTGTCTTCAACACTGACCAGAGCTGCACAGACGGGCGGCGGCCGAGACCAAGGTGGGTGCAACACGGTTCGGTTTCAGTAGTGCAGCAGCATTTCTGCAGACAAACGCCATGGCCTACCCAAACAGGGGTGCTTGGCTGTAAATTTGTGACTACAAGCAACGCTGTACAGTGTTCCTGCTACGTTTCTTCTTCGTGGTGAAACAGCGGTTCAGGATCAAATGTAGCATAGCTTTACCGCCAGCTAGCGTACGTTGGTGTTATTACTATATTGACACAGCGAGATAATTAGCACGATAATTACTTATTTCGCTACATACCTATTCATTTAGTCAGCTAGATGGATAGATAAATATAGATGCATAGTATATGATGTGGTGAATAGACATTAAGAATTCGATGAACTGGCTCGAGGCTATCACATACATTAACTATAACCTGACCGTAGGTTGGCTTGGAATTCTACGTCAAGCTGGCTGCCATCTCGTATGTGGCAAAATGGCGCGATGGGCGAAGATGCCTCATTTATTTCTATCAGTGTAATCATGAGTTGATACACTTTTCATACCATGTAGGTTGTCGTTTTAAGTTCAATGCATCGAGTGGCAGTATATTTACTGCGCAGATACGACCAATATGACAGACACGCTGACGTGTAGCTGCAACGCGCCTACCCGCGTTTGCTCGTTCCCGCGCTGACATCCACATGAACGCGCACCAGCATCCCCGTGACCATTTTGACCACCTTTCTTCTTTGTGTTGAAGATAAACAAGAATCAAGGTAGGCACCAACCATCAGGATGCGATGATTATTATGGAATGGGAGCATCTCGATTACATGAAGGCTACAAAAACCTAGTAGGCTTATTAGCAGGGTGGGATGAAGATGCATAATGATACACTGGAAAATATGGCGTGAGGTCTGTACATATTGCCCGATTCACCAAGCTTATATTAATTACCATTGCATTCTCTCATGATCAATCATGTGCATTAATCCCAAACTATTTCTACATTTTTGTATCTTTTGTATACAGTTCATTTGTGGTGTGGCATAACCCCTAATTTCTCTAGCATGTTTATTTGAAGGAAATAACTAGAGTAAAATCTATTGTTTTGATTTAACCAATGTGCACAGTGCAGCAGCTTTCGACAGCATCATTGTATTTGACATTGATGTTGGACAATGCTGAGAGAATGGATACCACATTTTTTTTCTAGAACTAAAATGCAAAATAGTTTACACAGAGAATTTGGTTTTTTTCATGTTATAACAACTGTCATTTCCAAAATAATGGACTTGTTTTGTTTACACCTGAGGAGATTTGCTTCATGTACAGCACTTTGTATACAGTGGTGGTTATTTTAAAGTGCTCTACAAATACAGCTGAGTTGAGAATATGTAAAACATGACGTGAGACTAACTTGCAATAACAATAAATTATCTCAAGTCACTTTCCATACTGTTCCTCAGGGCTCCACATCTGAATAACATTAATTATTACTCATGCCACTGGGAATCACAGTAAGATAATTTCTGAATTATGTAAACAAACTAGGAAGTCCTTTTATAAAATGTTAATGAGCCCCTGCATCACATCTCAGTAAAATGTTCTTCTATGGTTGCCATCCTGCACAGATGAACCAGGTGCTCGCAACCTGCTGGATGTTCCTCCTGCTCTCCACCTTCTTGTGTGAGCCTGTGCTTTGTAAAGGGGGGCGTGGGGGGTCCCGGGGCTCATCCAGAGGCTCGTCCAGAGGCTCCCCTGCCCGCAACTCCATTGGGGGCTCGTACCGCGGAGCGGGTGGTTACGGCGGTCCGCGGTCTCGGTTCAGGGCAGTGGGCCGGACGTCCCCAGTGCGTGTTGCCGCCGCTGCGGCTGCTGGGGCTGCAGTGGCCCTGACCGCGGATAAATGGTACGCATCTGCTTACCGCCGCAGCAACGCCGACTCTGATGAGGAGCTGGATTATTACAACAGGACCGGTTACTTTGATGCCCATATGTCTGGCTCCACAGTGGGAACATCCTTCTGCCAAATGTTCTCTATCACCATGGCAACACTGTCCTCCAACTTTATACTTTTGTGGGACTACATGTTGTAATGAGCTGTTAAGGAGAAATGCGCTGGACCTGATCAATGCAGGACAGGCTGGAAGCAACTGGAAAGACCGGCGGGAAAACATATTCGTGATCACAAAGCAAACAATGCACTGTTTACTTAAACCTAAAATGCACTAACTCATTTGCACCAGCTTGAGTGTTGTGGACCAAACGGGTTGAACACATAGATCAAGCCTGAAGAATACATAAAGATAAAAAATCCATTAGAATATGCATCTCCTTAGCATTATAGCATCATTGCCTAAGTAATTTTTTTAAACACTTTCAGAAAACAAATGAGGCTATTCCTCCACAGGGTCAACTATATTTTCATTCTCAAATGTTGGTTTAGTGTTTGTGTGTCTTATTATTGGCCATAGGCTTGTTGACTCAATGACAGATTGGAAAGGAATCCAAGATATTTTAATATAATGGTGTCATACGCTGACTCCACCCTGGAATTCAACCGAGTGACTGTTTACGAGGTTCGGCAGGTGCTGCTGTTAACAACAGAGTTCAAAATTCAAAGTCTTTGAGCGGAGATCATGGCCATTATGACCCATTTTTCACAGGAAATGAGAGGCTTTGTTTTTTGGGGGATGACAAGTTGGGGCATGGTGTCATATTAGAGGGGCAGACACTATTGGGGGAAATTCAGTATATTTGTGAGTCAGGTATAAAGATGTGGTGCTGATCAAAACAGGTTTTCATGTATTCCCAAAGATTCCTCCTCTTGCTAACCTTATCTATGTAACACTTGTGTGCGGTACAGAATACCTTTGTTATCTGTCTCAATGCAAATAAATAAGTTTAAACCAACTCCAGACATGTGCCTTTTTCATTCTAAAAGCAAGACACATTCAAACTAAATCATGCATGATGCATTTTACTTACAATGTATAAATATACAGGTGCATCCATTAGAATGAGTCCTTCTAGTCCAGAATCACTTGGCCCAGCTCACCTTTCCTAAAAGCTCGGATGAAAATGTACGCTGCTGCTGCGTAGTTCGGAATGGTGATGTTGACATTGCCTAAAGAAGAATAAAAACTGTTAGCATTCAGTGGCGCATCTTAATGTTTCTGGTATTTGCTTTGTATCTCTTCAAAGAAACTTGGATCACAGAAATAATAAAGATTTTTTTTCTTTGCAGATAATATTAAATTACCTTATTTGTCAAAACATGTACAGTATGTAAACATAATCCCTATCAAAACGATAAGAAAGAGAATCATAATTGTATTTTATTTTCTTCACATGCAAAGCAGTAAGAATCGCGTGGCGTCTCAACACTTGGGTCTATCATCACCATTGTCGTCACTTGCAATGAAGGCTAGAGAACCTTATTCCATTTGCTTTTTTACAGTGGTTAAATTCTTTTTAGAGAAGATAGGTGGATAAGGCACCCACGATGTCGCATTAACACTGTTGAAATGTGTTTGACTAATTCTGTAATAATATTAACGTGGTTAACTTCAAATTCCACCTGCATGACAGCTACAAATCTTGAAATGTTAATTCAAATATTCTTGGAGAGTTCAAATTTAATGTAAGGTGTTGTAGATTATTGTGATACTGGATGGCCAAAATCAAATCCAGCATTCATTCATGCATCGATTGTTTACTGGACAATCCAAATAACACACTGATAATATGAGCGATGACGTATTGATCTCCTTGCACTTGTTTTATGACATATCTTTTAATCCTAAAAAAAGCCCTTTGATAAAACTATTCTTCAACGCACTTTAACATTCTGTTTCTGGTTGCCAATATTTGGTTGTAAGTGGTGTTCTCTCTCACCCACTCCAGTGATGGCTGTGACACGCTGAGTCTTCCTGAGCTTCACAGCGATGTGCTTGAGGACATGTTGGATGTCATCGCTAGGCTCTTGCAGGTCGTATTTTTCAACGTAACTGCACACAAACGCAACGAAATGGACCAATGGAGACCTAAAATAGCAACACTGATCGTGTAACGTTGGCTCACACACACGCAATCGCTACCTGAAATTTCCAAGCCGGTTCAGAGAATAGAGCAAGTAGTCAGCGATGATATCCTCACCCACTAAATGGTCCAGGATAGTTCCTTGAGAGAGACAAGAGAAACATTTATTCCAAAACAGCTCAATTAAGCAGTGGTTCAGCACAGTTCCCCAACATGTACAGAACCACAGATCTTTTTACACTGGAAAAATCTCAGAGCACACACAATTGGATGATTTTAATCTATCTGCCCATTTCTAAATCGGTGGCAAACATACACATGAATAAAGCTTAACATTATTTTTCGGAAACGGATTTTGGTGAAAATGGAATGAGGGGGTGTAGGTGGACTGGATCATTTCTGCTGGGAATCACTAAATTAGCTTGTTTCGCTTGCTCACCACATAACGCTAGTTTCATGCCCGTCTCGACACTCTCTATGTTTGGGGGCAAGACACCTGGTGTGTCCAACAGGTGCATCATGGGACGTTCACACACCTGAGAATGACATATACCATTATATATAATGAAGAACAACAATAACAAAAACACATTCAAAACAATACACACACCACTGACCTGAATCTTAGTAAGGACAGCTCGAGTTATACCAGGCTCTCCACCTACTGGAGATGCACGGCCTGAACGGGACATCTCATTTATTGGTGTTGGTCGTAATAAAGACAGCCGAAAGTATCGAAAAGAAACTGTACCTTTTTTCAAATGTGTCCTTCTGAGGGAGTTGATAAGTGATGATTTTCCAACATTGGGCACTCCAATCACCATCAGGCAATAATTATGATTCTGGAATAATGTACATTTGCATGTCTCTATCAAAATGAGGCATGTACGACTCCATGTGACACTTTGAATTCAGTATCCTTCTTGTATGAGGTTGTGAGTGTCTTTGCCCGTTTTATTCGGTGTGTACCTCTTCTCTGTGAAAACGGCACGACTTTGTCATCATCTCCAGAACTGTCGGCACCAACTGTACAAAAAAGTGAGAGGACGATGGCTTTTAATAAATACGATCATTAATGAAGGCCAGTAATCAAATTTATTGGCCATTCAGGGAAAACGCATGCCTTGGTAACGTTGTTGTCTCTTTGCTTTAAACAGTTAGTGAAAAGAACATTCTTTACGCCACTTCTATCAAGCTCCTTCAGGATCCTCTGCAGAGAGAAAACAAAATGACAAATTATACACTGTATAAATGAAACTACACGAAAGAACATCTCGAATTGAAAAATTCCTTCATTTCACAAGTTCTTTAATAAACCACAAAAATAAATGAATCTCTCCACAATATTCTGCTTGATATCGATTCTGTCCTGCAGACACTGATGGGGAATGAATCCAAGTGAGTGTTGTGCTTTATTTATTAGGGTTCCATGACTTCAAACAGCACCTGTTTGTTTGACAGGTCAGCCAAGTCCATCTTGTTGAGAACAAGCAGATGTGGTTTGACGTCTAGAGTCTCCTGAAACACAGGGTTTCTTCCGGACAAGGGGATGTACTCAATGTTAAAGATGTTTTATCGTAGTAGTTTGAGCACGAACTAACACGCAGCGTCTCCAAAAAGGATATTCTAGCATCGTGTATTTCTATGATGCAGTCCACACTCTTCAGACTGGCTCTCATCCTCTTCAGCCCTGACCACAGTCAAAAAGAGAAGTCACCTCACTACAAATCCGTGTTCAGTGTAGAATGCATTTATTTAATGTCAATTACTACTTGACTTGCAGTCACCTTTAGCCATGTGTCCGGGGAACCAGTGAGCCACTTCCCGTCCTCCAAAGTCGAATGCGTTTCGAAACTTGGCGACATCGCAAAGTGACCGGTACAATTTCATGGCCTTGGTAAATATGTATGTAACTTTTAAAGGTCACATCTGTGCCTCAGTCGATATTTCTCCCACTCACGATTTATAAATAAATAAATAGACATGCTGCGCACCACTATTTACACGCCGACTCAGAACTAAAAACTTTAAAATGGTTCCGCTTTTCCTTCCCGTTTGAATCGAGGCATGTGCAGCACCGTGTACATTAAATAACCAGCCCTGTACCACAAATACATTATGACTACCGTATTTTATGGACGCATATTTGCTGGGGTCTGGTGAAAATCAAACGTTTACAATGCCAACTAAATGAAGATGAAAATAAACTTTAAAAATGACGCAATAACTTAAAACAGAACACATTTTCTGTTGCTCCCATATTTCATGAGTGAAAAAGAATACAAAAAATCAGTTTTCATATTGGCTTTTTATTTTTGCAGGCTGAGGCACACTTATACAACAATGTTGCTGTCTAATCATTTTCTACAGCACTTATCCGTCATGGGGCCCACTGTACTGCAGCTTGTTGAGGCAAACTGTTGAAGCAGATACTAACCACTTGTCATTTATTTACGCAAGTGGAATGGGGCAGAATTTCATGTGAAACGGTTCAACACTGAACAACACTCTCACAAGTAAACAAACATTTAAATATTTTTTGTATAGTTGCATATTATGGATATAAGACTTCAAATACAATTTGAGTAACTTAAAGTGAGACTTGTATCTGCATGTAATTAATAACAATGTTTCATGTTAAATTGATGAGGATGGCAGGTAGGAATAAACTTTTATTTTTTTTTTGCATATCCCATTACTTTACAAGGTAATGTTTGTTGCTCTCCAAAACAGATAAACCCATTTCTCCTCATTTAGACAATTTAGCTGCTTTTTCTTTTAGGCAGCTTCTTTTCAAAGATAGCTAAACCTTGATCAAGATTAAAATCAAATTACATTGAAATAACTTTATCTTGCATAATTCTTTTAGAGCTTTGACTTGGTTGGTTGTGCAGACCGACCGGCAGAGGAGTAGTGAGCGAGGAGCCTGTCGGCTTCCCTCCAGCCAGTGAGAAGAGCTCCATGGACGGTGGAGAAGTAGGAGGGATGAGTCGCCTCTCCAGCAAACAACACTTGCAGTGGCTGGGAAGGACACACCAGACAAGTTCGTTATCTTGTTCTTTTTTTTTTTTTTAATGTTTAAAACGTCAGTACTTGTGAGAGCGTTTGCTTTGACGGCAGAGGCTCCATTAAATTCTCGATGTCCTGCGATGAGCAGCCTCTTGAAGGGTAACTGTATGATCCGCATGTCCAGGGGTCGTGAAACCATTGAGACCTCAAGATTTTCCGCGGAGTGATTATGGGATTACCTATGCGCGCACACGCGCGCACACACACACACACACACACACACACACACACACACACACACACACACACACACACACACACACACACACACACACACACACACACACACACACACAAAAACTAATTTTAAAAAAAGTCTGTCTTGAGCTGTAAAAGCATAAAAGACTAACATTCACCTGTAAACCTGCGGACAAGCTGGGTGATGGCATACATGAGCTCCTGCTCAGACAAAGTCTCCATATAATGTGATTCCTTCCCAGCGATCCAGCCACACAAAATATGGCCGTACCTGGAGGTGCAAAGACTTCTTTTCAACCCACCACACAAAACAAGCAATCACACCCTCTTCTGTTATCACTGCTGAAAGAAAAACATCCATCCATTCATTTGTGTATTGCTTTTGTTCATCGGGGTCACGGGTGAGTTGCCGCCTATCACAGCTGATTTGGCCGCCAGTCAATTGCAGGGCACATTTAGACAAACAAGCAATCATACTTCTCTTGACGCCAATGGAAAATTTCAAAGAACCCAACAAGCATGTTTTCGGAATGCAGTACACTGTGCATTTGTGTCAACATGTTGTTGTAACTTTCTGTATAAAAGGCAGGTGCCACTAAATACGGTTGCGCATGTTTGTATTTAATTGTTACTTCAATCCATCAAATTGGCTTTTGCTGAGAAATAATTGTTGAATTATTTTCAAGAAATGTGGTCCATAAATAGAGTGTCAAACCCTAAAAATGCAACCACACTTTTGTGCATGATCTCATTAAGATGAGCATAGGAATCCATAAATCGTGTGGAATTGTTGGACTACTGACCTTTCAGTGGGTTTTAGCACACTGAAGCCGATCAATTTCTTGATCCAGGATCTGGGAACATCCTCCACCTGGTCGACTATGGTGTCCTGAACAATGTGATGACCAACAACAGATGAAATTTTAGGGTGTAAAGATTAATCATCAATGATGGAGAGAAGGCACAACATAAGCAATAATTGTACATCATCACAACTCTGCCTTTACAAAGAGAATAGCATTAAACAATGATTCAACGATGTTGAGACATAGATTCACTTCAACGGTACTACTCATATAATAAATCCAAAGTAGCAACAAATCTCCATCTTCATTAATTCACTCACATCATCTTCCCACACCAAGTAGATGACCTCACAGTCCTCATCCCACCAGGGCGAATCAAATTCCACAAATATTTTATTGTTGGTGCCAAAGCCAAACCTCTGGATTGAGTGGATTTTGTGCAGAGGAAGTGGAGGACGGAACAGTGACGTATGGTGCTTCTTCAAGTAACCTGACCAAACAGAAGTAAGAACAGCTTGATGCAGTCGTGACTACAAGGGGGAGCAAATGACTTAAGTCCTGAAGTGTGATCATACCCAAAGGAACCGTAACGATCACATGATCAGCAGGCACCACCTTCCCGCCATGGCACTCCACGTTCACCTGTGAATCTCCCTTGTCAGAGTTATTCCAGTGGATGCAGCGAACCGGCTGGTTGTAGCTCACCACGCCAGCAGGCAACTCTGACATCAGGTTTCTTATTAGACCTTCATAACCTCTGAAATAAGACACACAATACAGAAATGGGATATGAGATGAATGTATGTGGATTGTATTTATTATTGCTACTTTCATTTACTTCCATTACAACAATTTACAGGATGTTTTTTTTGTTCTTTTCACACCGTAAAGTTTGAATACAGCTCTTGTACTTAATGTCATTAGAGTAGGAAAATGACTGTTTGGTATGTCCAAAGAAGTGTTATCTTTACTTATACCATTAACAGTTATTGAGGTATTGCATATGCACAGTCTGCATGTTTCATGTCGACGCAGTTGGACTACGGACCCTGGGAAGGTGCAGTCAAGTCCCGGTATTGATTTATAGAGGCCATTAGCACCCAAGCCAAGGTCATCCAAGGTGTGAGTACCACAAATGCAACACTCCACCTTCAGCAGGGTGGTGAACATGCACCGCTGCAAAGATCCTGCATTGTCTGCTTTCCACTTCTCCGCTGATCTCTGTATCACCTACAGCCAAACAAGAAAAAATGTTACAATCAAGTTCTGGTTGAACATGGATATGCTAGTCATACCTCTGCACGTATAAATTGGCCCACGCTGGGCCAGGGTTCTCCCCCCTCCAAAAATTGTGCACTCTCATGCAAAAGCTCTTTGAACAGCTCCACAGCAGGGGACACGTCGTCAAGGCTCAGTTTGCGACCTTTTCATTAGGAGAGTAGCACCACATGAGTTCATCACGTCTTATTTGGTTGAAAAAGAGGTTTTCTCAAGAGTGACCTGTGCTGGTGAAGACACTGGAGATCCAGGGAGGATGTGCTCCAACATCCATTGCCTGGTTCTCCGGGGTGAGCGCCTCTGGACTCAGCAGGCCATATTGCTGAGCCAAACAAAAGACCGGGTTCTCCTTTGATGGTCCATGGATCCAGTTGGCCCCGATCTCCACTATGCTATTACCTATACACAAAAGGTACGATTGGTCGGTTATTGTGAACTGCATCTTCCTCCAACATTCCAAAAATATAGATTAGGTACTGTGTATTTAAGACTATACATTTTCCATATGTATGAATGGTTTGTTGTTGGTAATGGAGTTTGCTTGGAGGGTTACTTTCACCAGCCCCAATGTGCAAATGAATAATTTATCTCATCAATTCAGAGGCTATAAAACAGGATGTATGCCACGCCCGGTAAATGATTCTATGCTGCTGATGATCTGTTGATTTTTCTCTCCTAGCAGGGCTGGATTTCAACAGCTATGCAAAATATGCTGCAAGTATGGTGTCCAATTTGATGTTAAGATACAAAGCCCAAAACAGTGCTAACATTTGCACCGCACAATGAGTCCAAGAGCTTGCATTTCCATCATTTTACCTGTAAGGGCAAATTGTTTCTCTCGTCTGCAAATATCTGGGACATGTCATTCATGTTCAAATTTCTAATGACGATTACGGTATATGTACAGACTGCGCTGCATGTTATATGGGCTAGCAGACACTGAATCTTATGTATTATTTTATATTCCGTTTGAATGCTTCTCAGAACTGATGCCAAGTCTTCGTTTATAATTACTGTGGAAACACTGGTATGGGTGCTTTTTTTTAAGTGTTTTGTATTTTTTCCCCCCTCTTATGAATGTATTTTATTTTTTTATTGTATGTAGGTTTTAAGTGTATATATATATATATATATATATATATATATATATATATATATATATATATATATATATATATATATATATATATATATATATATATATATATATATATATATATATATATATATATATATATATATATATATATATATATATATATATATATATATATATGCATGCCTGCGATTGGCTGGCAACCGATTCAGGGTGTCCCCCGCCTACTGCCCGAAGACATCTGGGATAGGCTCCAGCACCCCCGGCGACCCTAGTGAGGATCAAGCGGCTCGGAAGATGAATTTATGAATGAATATATATATGCACACACACACACACACACACACGCACACACACACACACACACACACACATAAAGATTTACGACAGGGGTGCCCAAACTTTTTGGATCGAAGATCTACTTTTTGATCAACTAACCTCACGGGATCTACCCTTACCGGCGCGCGCACACAAACACACACACAAATTTAAGATTTACCTGCTTTATTTTATTTTTTAAATATATTTTTTTGTGAAAATGAGACTGATTAGTGTGCAGTGTATATTAACACAAAAAATATATTACTAACATGTACAAAGACACACAAATGGTTGTTTGTTTTTTTTCTTCTCGACACTCCTCGGATCTACTTGGGACCTGTCTTAGATCTACCGGTAGATCAGGATCTACCTAATGGGCACCCCTGATTTACGATATATTTCACATCATGGCGTTACGTTATAAGGGCTAGTATGAGTTACTTTGAAGATTAAGAATTCGAATCTAACATACGCGTGTGAATGGCAGTTCGGTTATAAACTCGCAGCGGTACAAGACCTGCCAACAAGTTTTATCGTTGTACTGTACTTCCAGTTGTTCAGTCGAGTTGAATATTAACGCACAATAATAGGTGTTTTTTCATTCAACTATTTACTGTAGTTGCGCTGGACAAGGTTAGTGGAGTAAAACACTCGCATTAGGTCGCCCTCGTAGGGGTTCCGTCGTAAACTGAAGAGTCAGTACACTCGGTTCGTAACGAGATCCACAAAATGAACTCCGGGTCAAGAAAAACTGGGTTCCCTGTTGTACTCACCAAATTTGCCCGTTTTAATTCTCCCTCCGCTTCTTCCAGTCGCTTCAATTATCCTCACATGATTAAATCCTGCTTTAATAAGTCTGTGTGCTGCAGCTATCCCTGATATACCGCATCCGATGATGACTATTTTAGCCTCGGCGCCCAACGACATCTCTTACTTGACCGGTTTAACGCAGAAACAAAAAGGCTTCGTCAATTCACTGGACGTTGTTTTGCTTCCAAGCGCAAGTGACTGTGTCGTTCGCGAACGAGCCGGCTCTTAGAGGCCGGCTCTTTGAAGTGAATGATGGGAGCCGGCTCCTCATTGGGAGCCGAGAGGGGAGGGTTACAAACACACACACACGCACGCACCAACGCACGCACGCACGCACGCACGCACGCACGCACGCACACACACACACACACACACACACACACACACACACACACACACACACACACACACACACACACGCATGCACACTCACGCACGCACGCACAAAGACGAGACGAGAGAGCTAGTTAGTGGGAAAAAAACACGGTGGAAAGCGGAAAGGTGAGAAAATGGATAGGAAACGCAGTGAAATATGGACTCATTTCAATTTAATTGATAGTTCAAACGCAGCGTGTAGACTGTGCAAGGTTAAAATATCCCATAGATCAGGCTCCACAAATAACCTAAACAGGCACATCAGAAAAGTCCACCCATCAGTACAATTTGAAGAGAAGCAAGGGAACCAGCTATTAATGAAGGTGCTAGTGTGTCTGCAACTGATGCTACTGCTGCAATGTCACAACTGCCTAGAGTACAACCCAACTCTATGAGCCACTTTATGCAAAAAGCTATAAAACCAGCAAAACAGAACACAATTGACGAGGAACTGTAAATTGCCCCAGTGTGGGACAAATAAAGGATATCTTATATCTTATAAAACTATTGCAATGGATTTTCAGCCATTTTGTGTCAGCTGTGTGTTGCAGCAACATCTGTCCCCTCAGAGAGTATCTTCTCCAAAACAGGGCAAATATTAACAGAGAGGAGAAACAGGATCAACCCCTCAAAGCTGAGGCACTTGGTTTTTCTTCATGCCAATCTTCGCTAAAGACAAGCTAAAACCTTTAGCTGGATGCTGTTTTTTCTTTTTGTTTTACAATTTTTAATTTATAATTTGTTGTGTACGTATTCAATGCTTACTTGTGTTGTTTTACTGTAAATAGTTAAAAGCTTATAAATATACACATTCAGAGATTGGAACTTTTTGACGACCTTGTTTTGAGATGGGTCTTTGTACTTCGTTTTTATTTTTGAGCACTCCATGTTGTACTCCATGTTGCGTATGTTCAGAAGATTATAAATAAAGCCATATAAATAATAAATATTTGATATAATGTCTATTTTTTGCATTAGTAATTCATTTTACAGATAATATTACGTTATTTTTGGTATTAAATTTATTTAAGCAACAAAAAAACTGAGGAGCCATTTGGGAGCCGAAAGAGCCGGCTCTCTTTAGGGAGCCGAGCCAAAAGAGCCGGCTCTCTAAAAGGAGCCGGAATTCCCATCACGACAAGTGAGGTAACCCCTGGTGTTGAGTGTTCGCGTCGTTCAACTGAACATGTAAACGTGCTGTTAGGCCAGCCTCCAGTGGAGGAGGCCCTCCACGAGCAAAATTAGTCAAACCCCAACGATTGTTCATACCGTGCATTACGGTAATCTACCGCTAGGTGGCGCCGTTGTCCACCTTCCAAGTAAAAGATAGCCACCTAATTCATGCACGTTAGTGGTTTGGATTTAAAATATTCACTAATTTCTCAGCGGTCAGACAACGATGAGTTCACCCAGGAAAAACGAAAAGTGTCTCAGAATAGTCTCTTAGATGTCTCTTGCAAGCGAGCCAACCATAGTTCATGGTTGCTAGTTCTATGGCAAGCCCTGACCTTCATTGCCATGACAACTGAGGCAGGATCTTGTATTTTTTGACGAGACTAGTACTGGTAAGTCCTGTATAGGTAAGTACAAAGTAATGGCATGTTGGCTCACTAGTCAGTGCATGCCAGCTGCTTGCATCTACTTGCGCAAGCAGAACCCAGAACGTGGGGGGACTGAAAGCTAGTAACCCATTAAGACAATAAAAACATTGGTGTATGGACTCTGGCCTTGAAAGTCGCTTAGGATTTACACCCGCTTCTGCCGATCATATACTAATTGGTGGAGATACTCGGTGTGAATGTGGTTATTTTGTTAATCAAGTACATGGATGGGTTTAGTTTTAAAGCTGAGCAGGCACTCCAGAAAGTTTATGCAATCAAATAAAAAGTACATTTTGCATAATATATGACCCCTTTAAAGCGGAGGTCAAGTCAAACATTTTCCTCAGATTAATATTTTCTATGTTCCCCCGTATTCTGATAAATAGCGTGTTTGTGGAATATCAGTTAAAATGAAAAATCCACTCCTTTTTTAGCCATCGGTAGGTGCTGCCATTTTGCTTTGTACTGCCACTTGCTGTCAACTGGAAATGACATCACAGTACCTAAGCGTTCAGCCTGCACACTTCATATGACCAAATGTCACCTGAGCCCGTAGGCCAAGGGTGTCAAAAATATGGCCCTCGGTCCGTTCCAGGTTTGATCAGGCCTGCAGGATAACTTAAAAGTGAAAAAATGCATAAAAGACACGCAATGAATAATTTTAATAGTGTGCAATTTATCGAATATCCACTAGGGGGCACACTGTTTTGAGCAAATGAAAAGACAACATTGTTTTGATCAGAGAAGAAGACAACAGCAGCGTCAGTCTGTCACTGAGACAGACCAAACAGCAGATGCTGTCAAGGACATGTGAATACTTTATTCTTTACACATATTATAGCACTCTCCTTAGTTTGTAAGGTGTAGGCAGGGATTACATTTAGATTTTATATGCTCGTGTAAATGGTTTAAACATTCCTTTCTTTATAAATATTGTTTAATCTTAAAAGTTCATTACTATATTTTTCAATACCAATTACTTGTTAAGGTTTTGTGCCTTTGTACAGTCAGTGGGATCAGTTGCAATGCATATATATGAATGATGAAATTTCAAAATTTTCCTAGTGTTCTTGTGCTTCTTTAGACCAAAACAAAGACATATTATTTTGGTTATTTATCGCATACTATGGTATAATTTTTAATGGTCCGGCCCATTTGACATATACCGAAGCCGTATGTGGCCCACAATGTGAAACGAGTTTGACACCCCTGCCTTAGGCACTGTGATGTCATCTTCAGTCCAACTGTATCGAGCGTGTACACCAGGGTCGCGACCAAAGGAAAGGGGATGTGATTAAAGATATAGAGCATAAGTAATTCCATTACTCAACTAATTATAATAGTGGACTGACTGAAGGTCAAGGTTGGCCCTGCAAAATGACAACACTTCTTAATGTTCGCCAAAGTGTGGGAAACAAGGAACGGCCCTTCTCTCTCAGGAGACTCCATTGTGTAACACACACGCACCCACACACACACACTCGTGCAAGAGGCACATGGGAACTAGTTGGCAGAAAGGCTCACTCCAAAGAACAATGCAAAGAATCATCAGTTTCTGCAGCAGAACAGGAAATGATTTTTGTTTTGATGAGAACAGCAACAACTTTAAGGCCACACAGTTGATTTATTACATAAAAGTCATAGAAAACATTACGATCATATTACATAACAAAAACACAAGTAAGCAGTAAGAATGTGTCATACAAATTGTGAATATATAAATAAGACTATCCACACACACACACACACACACGCACACACACACACACACACACACACACACGCTCCTCTTTATACTGGGTCACAGGGGTGAGTTTTGCACTCCAGCTGATGGACAATCATTGACCTCAATGCAATGTACCTGCACAGGGGGAAGAAAACACAGCATCTGTATTATATTTAAAATTAAATAGATATAAATAAGAAATAAGTAAAAATAGTTAGTTGAATGGTACGACTACTACTACTACTACTAATAGTTAGAAGAAGACATGAGATTTAATTAATGCCTTTCAGGACACCCCGGGGCACTTCAGATACTTGGAAATAGATTTTAGATATAGCAGTGAAATGATCACATTGATTGGCTTCCA
Source organism: Hippocampus zosterae (assembly GCF_025434085.1). Classification (NCBI taxonomy): domain Eukaryota; kingdom Metazoa; phylum Chordata; class Actinopteri; order Syngnathiformes; family Syngnathidae; genus Hippocampus; species Hippocampus zosterae. The sequence goes on along the minus strand of NC_067461.1, from coordinate 10,344,017 downwards.
ATGAAAGGAATGTCCCTCATATGACTGCAGCAGTTAAACTAACACTGGCTCCATTGATAGACAAGTTTGTTTTGATTTTATAATATGTAGGAGATAAGGATGTTGGCTTCACATAATGCATTTGGACATATTGAATGAGGTCGGCTTTGTATGATCCACAGTCAACATTGTTCACATACTTTTTTATCAGTTTGTTTATTTCCCGCTCTTCTTCCTCTTTTAGCTTCTCCACAAAGCTGTCCAAAACCGGAATCTCAAATTTGATGTACTGGGCAACCTGGCAAGGGGAGAACATGCAAGGAAGAAAAAATATATTTCAACAATCAAGATGTTTTTGAAGTGTAATCTTTCATTCACCGTGGGAATATTCAGGTGCTCAAAAGTATTCATCCATTTTCTGTTGTGCTTATCCTCATTAAGGTTGCGGATGATCTTGAGTCTACCCCAAATTATTTATTTGTCGGAATAGTCTGTGCATATACAACTGGTCCTCAGCTCAGCCAATCACAGGGCATATTCTGAACAAACAACCACCCACACTCACCTTCACACCGATGAACAATTTAGAGTCAGCAAAATAAAGAGTAATTATTAAAGTTGGATTATTAAAGGAAAAGTGCATACCTACATTTAAAAAAATGCACTCAACACACAATATACTAAACCAGTTACTCTTCCCTATTTTAACAATTTATAGCGCTTATATGACATATTGCATGTACCGAAATGTCTACATGCAAAACAAATTTTCTGCTCACTCCTTACAGGGAAGCAAAAATATACTGTACATGGGTTGGATGCACATACCTCGGGTCAAAAGTTTCTAACATATCGAAGAAGCATTGCTTTTGCAGCATACAGTAGATATTGCAGCATACAGTAGACAAAGCCCTGTTCCAATCTCAGCTTCTGTGATATAACTTACTATTCTATTCAACTTACAACCTCCACAACTCAACAACTTTTTCAAAGTGGCAAGTAAAAACCAACAACTAAATAATGTGGTTGTTTATGAGGGAGTCCTTGGAAAACATGTAAGGGTCCTCGTACCCTGAGAGAGTTTCGGAGTTTCCTCTCTGGATGTGTTTTGTCGGGCCTTCATTTCCTGCTTGAATCATCTGTGCCTTGCTGCCTTTAGTTAATGCCTTCAGTTAGTGACAAGCAAGGATTGTGCTGCATGTACTGTACACAGGATGTGACTTGGGACTTGGGAGTGATGCCGATGAGAAACAAAGAGGATTTCAGGTTCGCGCAACTGAAAGCTGCTTTACTGTTGAAGAGTTTAACTCCGGTAAACTCTCACATGGAACGTGACACGAGAAACAGATGGCTTGAACTGATAGCAGTCCATTTGATTTAGTTATCTTTTATGTATTTCTTAACCTGACACTTTTGTTTGTTTTTATCCAACATCAACGTGTGCGTTTCTCCACGTGAGGATTTGGTTTCCTCTCGGTGAACTCACAACATGGCCGCCTATTGTCAGATGAGTCCCAAAGCCTTTCCTCTGCGTGCTCATTTGAAGCGAACATAATGAGGCCATTGTGTGTCTGTGGTCCTTTTGAGAGGTCACCTGATGGAAATGAAACTCACATCGTAAGTGACTTCCTCTCCCAGGTCGGCCTCCATGATGAAGATTTTGGAGATCATCTCACAAGGTCCATGAAGCACTCGAGTCACCAGCGGGTATTCGCTGTCCCGCAATTGGGTGCGCTCTAAATCCGTTAACAAAAATGATTGGAATCATCAAGAAATTACTCATCCACTATTCAACTGACACGGAATCTTTCCTGATGAAAATGATCACCTACCGCCAGACTCGTGGACCATATAAAGAACAAATTCCTCTGATTTATTTTCCACCTTAAAAGATATGAATATTGAAAAATATAATCAGTTTTTATTTCACATACAAAGTATTAATAACAATAATTATTCTTAGCATTATGTGCCAAATACAGTACTATAACAATGCTAGAGTTGTTTTAGTCATATTTTAGTAGTTGTTGTATTGAATGTATTATGTTTTTGTTTTTCTCGTGTGGGTTTTCTCCGGGTGCTCCGGTTTCCTCCCACATTCCAAAAACATGCGTGGCAGGCTGATTGAACACTCTAAATTGTCCCTAGGTGTGAGTGTGAGTGCGAATGGTTGTTCGTTTCTGTGTGCCCTGCGATTGGCTGGCAACCGATTCAGGGTGTCCCCTGCCTACTGCCCGCCTACTGACAGCTGGGATAGGCTCCAGCACCCCCCGCGACCCTAGTGAGGATCAAGCGGCTCGGAAGATGAATGAATGTTTTTGTTTTGTCATCAAACTGTATAATAGTATGCATGAGACCAAAATCAATAGAAATCTTAGTTTTGGACAGTGTTATGTATTATTTTGACATTACTGATTTTTAAAAGCTTAATAAATACATAAATACATCGTTTCAGTAAATAATATTGTAATATTTTAACATTGGAATTTTATGTATTTTATTGTAAAATTTGTATGGTACATTGTTTAAAAAAAAAATAAAAAATTCACAGTGTGCTACGTCCATGATTGGCTGTCTTCCTTTACTGCATATGGTGTGGTTTACACAATTTATTAGCGATATCATGTAGAATCAACATTAGAATCTTATCAAATTCAGGACTGAAGAGTGTGGTGGCTATTAATATGACAAGAAAGCCCATTATAAATGAAAGCAATCAATACAGTATAATAAACATACACATTTGCCTTACCCGAAACTTTTGTAGCAACATGTTAAGGACCTGTACTGTCGTCATGGCGCTGTTTACTCGTACATTGGTCACTGAACCAAAGGCCGGAGTGAACACAGATGTCTGTGAAGAGGGTGACACAAACACAAATCCATTACAGAACGTCTGGAAAATATAGAAGATTGTTTGAGACTTTTCATGCTGAGTTCTTGTCATTTCCCTCCCACATTGGGGCTTTGAACATTGTGTACGGGAAGTCCAAAGCGGGAGGGAAGTCAGCGGTTGAGCAGCTGCACGGTGTTGGAGGACACACACACACACACACAGGGCAGTCAAAGAGGAAGCGATGAAGTGCTCCTAATAGGGCTCATTAGTGAAATCCGCACATGGCCAACCTATTGTGAAATATGAACAGTGCAAGTACAGGAACATCCTCCCAGGAAAGACCCTCCCTTCTGCACCTGCGCCTGTGTGTGGACATGTTACCGTATGTGTGCGTGTACGTCTTTGTACCTTGTGGTTGTAGAAGTGTCCGTTGATGGAGAACCTGTGTGTGCGTAAACGCTGGAGGTCTCTGGCGGTGTTTGTCCTCGACCTCCTCTGGACGTGCATGAAGGAAGCGTCGCTTCTGGTCCTCGGCAGCTGTGGAGACTCCTCTTCCTCCAGCACCCCCTCCCCCTCCACCTCTAAATGAATAAAAGAAATGACGGGAACTTTTCGAATCGCCAGTTAAGACATCCATCCATCCATTGGTGATAGTAGATTCAGAATGTCTTCATTTCTCTTGATTTGGAGGCATCATTTTAGGTTAGGGTTTCATCATTCAAATCTGCCAGACTTGTAAACAACACTCTTCTCTGTCGTGTTTATTTTCACCTTACAGGGTCTTTAAAGATTCTACACTGCACTTCACCGAATTCTACTGTAAATCCTGATAACTACCACACACAGTTGTTCAATCCAGTAATCTGGATTGCAATGTTTGGGAGATCCGCAGGGGATCAAATTGAATTTCAAATTGAACCGCAATACCTTAAATGTTCTCATTCAAATAATCTCGTGCATGAGAGGTGAACATTGCACACATTAAAAGCAGGAGCAGATCAGAGCAGCTAATAATTTTCGTCTGGTTACACGTGATCTGAATTGATCAGCTTCTCATGATCAGATTACCTCTGCACGTGAATTGTGGCATTATGGTGAGTGAAGCAAGGCTCCAATCTGGTCCTCAGCATGTAATCTGTCATCATCAAGTGTGTGTGTGTGTGTGTGTGTAAGTGTGTGTGTGTGTGTGTATATAGGATTAACGCGCACGTGCGATTCTCACCTCCAGGTCCATTTTCCCTGCTCAGTGAATTATTGTTCGACTCTGTTGATCGCGCCTTTGAAATTGCTGACATGTTATTCCTGCAGAAACAACAAAAATGACACATACACAATTTCCACTTCAGACAAATTGATGCGCAAACAGTAGATTAGACATCACCCATGTCTTTTAAAGTGAATGAGCAAAACGAGGTTACAAATACGTGTAGATATGTTCAAATAATTAGTATAAACCCGAGTTACCTCACAATCCGAAATTGACATATATTCATTTTGCTATGATGGACTATGGTATGAAAACAATGATCACAAAAGTAGGCCAAGTGTGTGGGACATCAACATCATGTACTCCTCAATGTTTGCTGGGTGACACAATGCAGGGTGGGGATACTTGTGTCCAATGAGGTGAAGTGTCAGGTGGACTCAAGTGCTCAATGAATGCGTACGTGTGCTTTTCTATGTCCAGCACAGTGAGGGCAAACGAACGCACTTGTCGTACCGGCTGGGGCGCAGTCTTTCGTTGTCATCGTACATTTGTAGTCTGATTGGCCGATGTAGACCCCAGTGGATGTTCAGCAAACCTTCCAGCATGAGGCCCCACTCCTCCTCCTTTAAAAGCGCGTGCGCACACACACACACACACAGACACACACACACACACACACACACACACACACTGCTAAGAGAGGAAATCCTGCCACAAAGGCTCAATGTCAGGTGTACGTGCAAGAACAGTCGCTCCAGGGCATCTGGAGCGCCGCGCCTTTTTTATTACAATGCAGAGGTGAAGTCATGCCTGTGGAGCACATAGGGCCACAGTCAGGACTGCTTTGGGTCACGTACTCTTAGTGCAGGGGCAAAATATTTTACTTGACCGATTGGAGGTTAATGTCTCTTTTTTATGTTAGCAAATAAACAGGCAAATGGCTTTAAAGTAGAGGGCAAAACGTGATATTTTTCCCCATTAGTAGCTAGCGGTACTTTTTGAGCCAAATCTTTGAATTGTTAAAAGTTGTCAAAAATCAATTGTGTGGGGTGGGTGAGGGAGCTTGAGGGGGACTTGTAAGATTAGTCAAACGGCAAATAGCGAGAAGCTGTCTACTTTCTGGTTCATGGACAATGATGTAAGACGTTTGGAATTATAGAAGTACGGTGGCCAAGAAGCATCACACTAAAATGAGACAAACTGAAAAAAAAATCTCTAAAAATAAATAAATACTTTCACAGAGTCCTTATTAACACAAAGAGTCAAAAAGTCCCTTGGCGCTTTTACAGATTCACCATTTTGTTTTGGGTCAATAAAGTCGTTTCACGTTTGTTTTTACTTTGGTGAAACGGTATTTTACGATAGAAATTTTCAGAGTTGGAAAAAGTGTCTCACAATAGCAAGACTTTATTAGTTTGCGTCATTATTTTCAATTGCACTGCGAGATTTTGACGGGTTTTCAACAAGGCGATAAAACCTTATCACTCAATAGGAATACAATCACTGGAGGTGAAAAAAGGTTAATTAGTAGTAGAAAGTATCAATGTTTCCATTGAGTTATCCAACTCTATAACTTGGTATTTACAAGCTGTGAGTGCAGAACAATTCAGGAGTGCGAGTGAGTTGGCCCACAAGGCCAACGTGCGGAGAGCTGTTTTGAAATGTCAAGAGAAGCAGCTGAGTATGTTTTATTGAATATTTTCTTTTTCTCAGTTTGTCATGGCCAGCGGGAAGGCTAAATTGCTCCCATGGATGGCTTCATTGTTCCTACAATATAAACATTGACTGAGCAAGCCCGCAAACACACTGCTGCAAGGTTTCCGCAACAGGCATGGACACACCTTCTACACACACACACTCACGCGCACACAGTACGGTCAGCAGAGTTATATTTAGCCGTCACGCCTAATCAGCCTGGTGCAGGCTGCCTCTATAAAGCTGGGATCCAAACTCTACAGTCAGACGTTTGACTGAGACGACCTCACTGCATCACTCTGCTACATACATCGCAACTAGAACTAAAAGTGGGCGACAAAGGTGAGCCATCTCCCTCTTGTTACTTCATACAAGATAGTAATGCGTCTAGTTCTGACAGATATACTGTAAATACCAAATTTGAAATCCAGCGCCGTCCAACACAATGCGCGACATGAAATTAACTGCCCAGACAATGTTTTTCATAAAATGTTGACATTCTCACTGTCATACAGCAAACTACTGTCGAATAAACCTTAATACATCTAAAGCAGACTCTTTAGAAGGCATCTAAGATAACAGGAAAATATTTGCTGGTCGATAAACATTTATTTTTGTGTTTCGGATTTTTTATTTTATTTTTGCCAAATTATTCACAAATGTACTTTGTGTGTACGGGGCATGACTTCAGCTGTATACTGTAATGGCAACAGGTAAATACACAGCTTTATTCGACCTTTTACTATCTAATAGAAGAACGTGTCTGTTCGGACAGTCATTATATGTCATTGACATAGATGGATGAATGAACATATACGGTACTTGTAATTTTAAAAAAAAAACATTTTCAGCCAAATGGGGTGAAATATATGATTCTGATGAGCTCGCAAGGCGCACTTGGGTGCAACGGCATCTTGGTAAGGAATTACTTTTTAAAAATTCAGTGTTTAGGGCTTTGACAAAAAAAGTATTCAAAATAATATAAAAATGAAATGCGTATTAAACGATACATTGATATAAATCACATGAAAAAAAATCTGTGTGCTTTTCAATAATTGTATTTGCATTAAAAAAAAAAGAATATTTCTGGAGTACTTGCGTGATTTGAAATGACACAATGAAACAACAATTAATCTGATTTATGATTTTAACATCAACTCAACAGTAAACTGATGATTTTGTTTTTTGCGCTTTCAGGATGAAACACAGACGCTTGCTACAGTCCCTGCCCCTGTTGCCCACCATCATGGAGACGCTGGAGGACTCTCCTCTGCATCCCGCCGCCTGTCAGTCCACTCAGACCTCCCAGTCCACTCAGACCTCCCAGTCTTTGGACGACTACATGAGCAGCATCCAGGCACTTGCTCGTCCCGAGGGGGCCCCGAGCCCGGGCCCCTTCAGGCTCCAGAGACTCCCCAGGCTGAGGCAGTTGTCGAAGGCTCAGATGAAACACTCTGTATCAGCCACGCTTCCTCGTGGCTCCCCACGCGCCCACAGGACTACCTGCCGACCTTCTGGCGCGGGTGTGAGCAGCACAGAGTATTGTTCTCTGAGGAGACAACAAGACAGTCGAGGGAAAGACCCCGTCGACTGGCTCTTTGCTCAGATGAGGACTTGAGGAACCATTTTGGTTGACACTTTCACAGAAGCAAGATCACCAGAACTTTGATATTTGGGAAGGATGGGGCACAAGGAGTGAATGATTATTTATTTGCATGCAATGCTGATGGCACTCTCTCACGTTTACACTTGTCATTTTTCTATTAAACTGTTGAAATCACATTTTGTATGAAGATGTTTTACTTTCACAACAATTGAAGCACTGGCAGGAAACTGGTCACCAGTCAATCACAATTACGGCACTTGTAGACTAAACATTTTGGATCCACTTCCGATGATGGGCAACCTAGAGGCTTCATTGAACCTTACATGCATGTTCTTGAAACATGGAAGGAATTCAGATCAACAGAAGCATGAGAAAAACACCGCAAACTCCACCCAGAGACCAAATTCCAACTCAGAACCGCATGACTGCTCACCACTAACACGCATTGCTGTTTCAACCCAAACAACAATTATAATTTCTTTTAGTCAACTAAGGATTGGATACACTTGTTATAAACCGCTTATACATTGAAAAAAAATGCCACAGTACTTAACATTTACAAGCCAATATAGTTTCCGTGTACAGCATTATAATATGAATTATATGATATATTACAGAGATGAAAGTAAAATGTCAAAAATCCAAAGGTACAGTCTGGCGATTGTAAACAAGAAATATAATGATATATTAATTTAAAAGAAAAATGTGCACATTGATAGTATGCCACCCAAAATATTGATAGTGAAAGGAAACTCAAAGCTTTCTCTCACATTTATTATTAATAATAATAATACATTTTATTTGTGGGTAGTGTACTTTGTATTTTCTAATCTTTGATAGGTGGCAAGATGTCCTTGTGGTTCATAACTTTGCCTCACAGTTAAGAGAAGTTCAAATCTTCTTGTCCGTAGTTTGTATATTTTCCATACCGAGGTGTATGTCACTTCTCTTCCCATATCTGCTGGGATAGGCCCTATTTCTCATGCGAACCAAAACAAAACAAAAATGTGCGCTACAACACCGCCATCTAGTGGTAAAAGGTGGTGCAACAACTACGGCGTCGTAAATGAAAATAACAATAGAGCCACTAGAGGGTGCTATGCTTACATCAATTGATTGAAGTGCAGCACATTGCCTGACATTCTATTTTAATTTTATTTGACTTCATTCCCATCCTACACATTTTATATGGAACTAAAACAGGAAACGTATGCCTACATACAGAATAGTGGCCCCTTCTGTTTCATTTCAAAATCTAATGATGACACAATGCCGCTTCAATACCTAAAATATAAACCGTATTGACGGATTTTCTGATTTTGCGTTTAATAATTAATGACACACGTGGGAGAGGGGAGGTGATCTCCAATTCAAATACTAACCGGGCCTGACCCTGATTAGCTTCTCTTTTCAAACGACAGTGAACAAGCAATTTTAGGACATATTTGCATGAATTATCTTTTTTTTTCCTTTTAGGCAGCATATGTTCTCCACAGTTCTGAGGTTAGGATTTGAGTTACTCTACATGTTCTCCTCACGCTTATGTGTGTTTCATCCCGGTACTCTGACTTGCTCCCAAATTTCAAAGACACGTGTTAGTTCCATTAACAAGTGTGAAGAAGAAATTGTGATTAAAAGGTGCGAGTGGGATTGTGAATGCTTATGTCATGGGCATCCCATAATTAAGTGCTTTTTTTTCAGTGCCTGCACAGCATTGGAAAAAAAATTCAGTGTAGGCGGCCCGGTAGTCCAGTGGTTAGCACGTCGGCTTCACAGTGCAGAGGTACCGGGTTCAATTCCAGCTCCGGCCTCCTTGTGTGGAGTTTGCATGTTCTCCCCGGGCCTGCGTGGGTTTTCTCCGGGTGCTCCGGTTTCCTCCCACATTCCAAAAACATGCGTGGCAGGCTGATTGAACACTCTAAATTGTCCCTCGCTGTGAGTGTGGGCGTGGATGGTTGTTCGTCTCTGTGTGCCCTGCGATTGGCTGGCAACTGATTCAGGGTGTCCCCCGCCTACTGCCCGAAGACGGCTGGGATAGGCTCCAGCACCCCCCGCGACCCTAGTGAGGATTAAGCGGTTTGGAAAATGGATGGATGGATGGAATTCAATGTATTACTAATAATTAAACAGATGAGTAATTGATTCCCAGCAAAGTTCATCTTTGGTCATTTTAACGTTATTATCCTCAATCTTGATCCTCGCCCTCCTTCCCCGAAACATCTTAATTCAGATTACAGTTCCACACTTAGTCTGCAAACATGTCAGGACATATTGTCAACTCCAAAAAGTGTTGTGTTCCCAAATCTACAAGTGACTGCACTGACTCGTTCTCCCACAACCTGACTCACACATCACCTGACGACACACCCAGTCAGCGTGATTATGATGTCATTTACAAAGAAGCAACAAGATGAATGGATTGTTATTCACTATATTGACCTCTTTTTGGGCTTCACCTGTTTGCCTTCATCTGCTTCAACTGCACAAAATGTTTGCTCACAGTTTAGCGTTGACCCTCTATTGAACTATACAATGATGACTAAATGTTTGCGTTCATAAGAAAGAGTTAACACGGTCTGGGAAAAACTCCAAACAAACTGTGGATTTCATGATATGCACCAGCCAAAAACACCTTTAAGTCATCAAATGTTTTTTTTAAATTGACAATGTACTCAGTTTTGTCTTCTCCCCACCATCCCCCCCTCACGTTCACGTCCTGTCTTATTCATGAGATTTTCATTTCCAACTTTTCTCGTCAGCCCAGTCACTTGTGTCGACCAATCAGCTACCTCAGCCAATCATGTCTTGTCCAGACGTTGGATTGGATTTAATTCCTCGTTTTCTGTCAGTCTGCCTTAGTTCATCGTCACGTTACCAAGTCACGATTCTTCCATTTTGTTACTCTGTATTTTGATTAATGGGGACTTATTTCGGCCAGTACACATGCCTACTTTGACTAAAAGAAAGAGGGTGGCATGGTGGTCGACTGGTTAGCATGCTGCCCCAGAGTGCAAAGATCCAGGGCTCAGTTCTGGCTGTGGCCTTCCTGTGTGGTGTTTGCATGTTCTCCTCATGCCACATTACAAAAAACATGCATGGCAGTTCAGTGGCACACAATCGTCCCTTGTTGCCATGGTGAGCTCAAATTGTTGTTTGTCTATGTGTGCCCTGCGATTGGCTGGCAACCAGTTTAGGGTGTACGCCGCCTAGTACCCGAATACAGCTGGGGTAGGCTGCAGCACGCCCGCGACCCTTGTGAGGATAACTGGATCAGAAAATGGAAGGATGGATGAAAAGAAAGTCTCTTCTTTTGAACATCACCTGCTCTGCCTCCCAGTTTCCCTATGCCGAGTTCCACCTTTTGCCATCATTCTCAAAACCGTTTAACACGATGCGAGAATGAGGAAGTCACTGCAGTCCTTTATTGATCTTTGCCTCCATGCTCTCTCTATGCTACCATATTTAGTTACTCGAGTCTGGTCTTCAGTATCGTGCCAGCACACCCCACTATTGAATAGAAAAAAAGATTAGTTCAGCCAATCAGCAAAGAAGCTGCACTGGTAAATAATTTATATGAATCTAATTGGTCACTGACAATGTCTGACATCGGTGTACTGTGGGTTTAGTTCCCATTCTGTGAGGTTGGGGACATGAGTTTGAATGTTTGTCTTTCTCATTGAAATACTTCCTCATTTATTGCAGTGGTTATGTACTCGACCACTCCACAAAATGGCAACCATACAGCTTAATACATTCCGTATAATATCAAAATATATGTGAGCGGGTGCACTTGGGGGTTTAAGACAGGTGTACTCTGCAATAGCAATTTAACTTGTATCAAGTGTGCAAATTTGAAATCCCCAAAACTTTTACACACTCTAAAATCCTAACTCACACTTATTTCTCTGCAGTAACAGTCCATGTAGAATAATAATCAACACAAAATCCTGCGATTTAGCAAACAAGTATGAGTCAAAGCAAATCTAATTTTGATTTCAATTACCAAAAACACGCACAGCGAATATGGCAAAAACTATCTAGCAAAATGTTTTAAAGTGGACTATCAATACAGTTGAGATAATTTGAGAACATTATTTCTTTAAAAAATAGCTAAATAAATGTATGTTCATAAGAACATGGAAAATGTTTTAGGTCAACAAACCTGCATAAGATACCTTAGCCGTTACACTCGTAAAACATAAAAAACTGTAGCATATGTACAGCATGCAGTCCATGTAATTTTACGCCGCGATTGTGTTACTTATGGAAACCATAGTGGCTATCATATGGAATGTGAGGGACTTTCCCAGAATGAGATGAAGTCCCGAGTCTGACTGGTGGGGGACAAATATGAGGGACACATCATGACCATGGTTGTCTGGCCAACACACACACACACACACACACACACACCGTACCACTCAGCAACCTGCTGGTGCACACAAGGGGGAACTCCTAGCCATAAATGCCACAGAACAATTATCAAACAAATAGCCGCACTCCTACAAACATTTTGCACACACAGCAGCAAAAGGTTAAATTCTCGAGTGGTTTGTACGGGTGTATGACTGCATATCTGAGAGGCCCACTCTCTTATTCCATATTAACTGAGGGGTAATGGGAATTTTTGGTGGTTGGTGCTCAGGGGCCCGTACTGGACACTTGTACACAGCCTGTTTTAATCCCCTTTGTTTGCCTGAAAACATGGGTTGAACTGGTTTCATTGTTGGCATAAGTGCACTCCACAGATGTCTGCCTTTTCTCATGCAGCTAAGAATAAACGACCTGCATTTCTCAAACTGCTCTCCCGCTTACTGCAATAGGTGATTCTTACCTCGCGAGACCTCAGCTGGAAGTTCTTGCCTTCATGGTAGCAGTTGTAAGTGCGAAGCAGCAACAGGATGTCAGACCTAACAAAAGAACAAAAGCTTGCAATGATGTTATTTTCGTGCAACCATAATCAGGAGCAAGTAAAAACGACTCACTTGGGGATGAGTTTGTCTTCACTGAGCTTCACGTAAGTTTGATGCTCTCCCATTCTGACGAGAGTCCAGCTGCGGCCAAATAGAATAGAACAGTTGCATTAGCATGTTTTTTTACTATTGAATCCAAATGTATTTTGTGAAGCTAATTTAAGACAACACAGTTGTCCTAACTTCTAATTTATTGAAAATATGTAGACAATAAAAGAATGTTGCATTACTGAAGAAAATGCAACAAAATAGAAAACAAATGAAATATCAAATAATATAATAATTGAACTCAAATAATATAATAATTGAACTGTGTGGAGTTTGCATAGCTAGCTAGCTATGCAACTTAGCAAGATAGGGTCTCCGAGCTTTGACTAGAGTGAAAACAAGAGAAGTGCATTTCGGAAAAGTCACATGTTGTTTTTGGCACAGAGCCAGTGGACTAACAGTGAGGCAACAGACTGTAACCACCAATGGCAAAGCCTAAAACATGACCTGTGCCACCTTGTCTGGTATTTTCTCTAAAAGATAGGACATTTTAAATCGCTTCCGTTTCATCACAGTTACTGGAAATAGAAAGTGATTCGACTTCTGATGATGGATTACAAGCTTATTGAGAGTTATAACCTGTGCAAATCAATTACAGAGGTTTACAATAGGCTCCAAATGTGTCAGATTTTGTGTACAGCCCTCATCAAATCCCAACAGCGATTTTCAATTGGGTTTAAATCTGGGCTATGGAGGCCATTAAAGAAAAAAAAAACATCCATCCTATCTTTCATGCTTAACGTCACCGTCATGCTGAACGGTGGAATTCCTCTTCAGTGTCATCTTTATGGCTGACGTGGAAACCAAAAAGGGGCTCCACTTCCAGCTGGAGAAAAACAACCACAAAGCATGACTCTTCACCGTGGGGATAGTGTTCTTCTGGTGATGCACAGTGCGGTATTTGCAGTGAAACATGCTTCCAGAAGACTCCCCCCCCCCACACACCTCATATTTTTCCCCTAAAAACACCCAAAAATGTGCTGTAGTACCATCCTGCGTTAAAATAGAAATACTGTTAAGTGTCCTTGAGTGTCAGGGCTAAAGCAGTGTCAGGGTGTCCAGATTCTCTGCAGCATCCAAAGAAGGAAAGTGCTTTAGGGAATTTCCGGGTGTGGAAAGCCCAGCTCTCAAGTGTGCGGGGGAGGAGCGCAAAGGGTATAAAAGAGCGACGTGCGGTTCAGGAGATCATTGTAAGGGCTCAGTCATCGTCAAACATGAGACTCAACCCTCAATCAGTGTGCAGGATCATCTTGCTGGCTGCTTGCTGTGTGCTGAACACAGGTGAGGACATCACTTGCTCATGTTGTTTGTTTACCGTCTCCACTGTTGCCGAGTTGTGTGCGCCTACATAACCTAATCTCACCACACCGAGTGACCCCCACCGCTTAATCTCGTTACTTGTGTTTGTTCAGAGAGCACGTTTGTTCCGGGAAGATGTTTGTGTCCTGAGACACAAGCCGGCGTGAGAGGCAAACTTCAGGAACTCAGCGTGTACCCCAAGAACCCAAACTGCGACAAAGTCACCGTGATGTGAGATGCACATGCTGCGCACACCCACACACACGCACGCTCCCATTCAAGTGACCTAACATGCACTTGGACGTTTTACAGAGTGACACTGAAGAGCACCAATGAACCTGTGTGTCTGAGTCCAGCTGCTCCGATGGGAAAACAACTTATTCGATGCTGGAATAGGTAAGAAGGAGTCAACAAATATAATAATGTGCATTTGTATTTGCTGAGTTGCTGGAAGCAACACGAGAAAGACGTTATACATTTTCCTGGTCATGCGAAGACATTTTTTCCTTCAGAATTTATTCTTCGGCTGCAAAATTGTTCGCCAGATGCAGTTGGCATCATAGGCAGGTCTAATGTTCTTAGATATTTGCAGATAATGTTGGCTTGATCCCTGGATCTTTTGGAGTGATGCAAATTTGCATTTTCTATAATTGTTCAATCTATATATATATTGCGCGTCGTCCCGCACGCGGTCTGTCCTTCCGTCTGTCCCTTTTCAAAACGTACCTACTTCACCGCGCTGCTGCGCGCCGCCACTGCGCCGCTCAGGCAGTGGCTCACTACGATCGCGCGGGCATCTTAGCGAAAAAATGTTGTCTACCCACAAGCATTGCAATAAAATTGTTAGTTATTTAGTAGAGCTAAACATCTCTTTATTTTCGCGATAAGCAATGAAGATGAACAAAAAGTTGAACCAAGCAACAACACTTTTGTGGGCCGAAGGCCCACCTTACCAGCCTTCCGCAGGAACTAGCTGATGAGCCGCCCGGAGGGCGGCGAACCAGCTAGTAAGATCATAAATCTAAATAAAATTTTCAAGTATTTTATTTTTAATTACTGTACTAATTATTCAAAACTTTTTTTTTTACACTTGTGTCATTTCCAGCTGAAATCAGGGATTCCCAAACTGTGGGAGTACACAAGAGTGAAGTGTCGCTGCGCTAAAAGTCATTCAACCATGATAAAGATTCAGTTTCACTCCAAATTTGTCAAACATATGAATCGTTTTTGACTTCCTAAAAACAAACTGCACATACAATACTTGCGATGCATATGCACATGTAGTATATTTCACGTAAGAAAAAACACCTTTGTGATGATTTTGTGCAATTATGCTCCCGCCACCCCCATGTAAGCCTTCAATTTAGGTTAAAAACTGACGTTGACCTCTATACATAATCACGTATGGATTACATCGTTTTGTTTTTGGTTTCGATTTGCCTCATGTGCCAATGCACCAGACGTGACCTTTTGAGACAAAAACAAAAAGCTACCGGTACATCAAAATATTTTCTTTTCTTTCCTAGAGCAAGTTCTCTGGGCCGCAACGTTAAGTTGTGTCTGAGGAGAAGGAAGAGGAGAGGTCAACGCCAGCGTTCCCGACACCTTGGGAGAGCCGCAGATAAACGCCAGTAGTGGAAACTGCATGCAGCTACCATACAAGAAGGGAGTGCGTGTAGATTGGACTTTGTTATATAAACTGACATCGGGGCCCTTAAAAAAAAAAGCATTTTCCATTTAGTGTCAGAACAGCTCAGGTTCTGTTGTCTGCTTGACATGAGATTGTCTTTTATACATACTAGCAGTAAGAGACTATTTATGTTCACTAAACAGCCCTGGAGGCTAAATGTTAATTAACGTCCATAGCTTGCAGTCAATATTGTTTAAGTGTGTGTTTTATTTATTTATTTTTTACAACAACATGTTCACTGTTTTGTAAATAAACCTTTAAAAGTGTGAAAGTGTGTCATTTATGATCACGGAGAAGATGGCTTGGGAGCATTTCTTCCACAGCAGGAAGCGAGAGGTCTCATGACCCTGTTTGGTTATTAACCACAGGATGTGAGTCAATCAGGGGAACACATCTTCAGCCAAACATCAAAAAGTGGCACCGATTCCATTGACAGAAAGTACCCCGTGACATGACACGTTATTATATGACATTACATTATGTTTGTTTTTTTTCCAAACTTTGATCAAATAAATTGCAAAACGTGACAAGACGTGGAACAATGAAAGTGAGCCGTTTATGGTGTCTATTAAACCTCCCACTCACATTCTTGTTTGCACTCTCGTTTAAGCACTTTCCACTGCCATTGAAGAATCAATGCTCGTGTCGTAACCTGCCTAGTTTTCCATCAAACTGATCTCTGTGATATGCGGATGGTTGCGAAATGACTGCAGTCAGTGTTTGGTGGTACAGTAAATGAAAAGCGAAAGTAAGCTAATTAACAAGGGCCTTTTCTCATAAACACGGTCGGCATTTTAGTGGACTTTTCCATTCAAAATGAATTCAATTCATTCTGTGAGATTTGGCCAAATTGTGCAAAAGGGAATTTTGGGATCAGTCGTCTTCCCTATGTGTAAAAAATAAGCTTTGCATCCAGAAAATAACATTGAATGGAAATTGACAAAATAATGGCAAAATAAAAAGCTACAAAAATTAATAAAAAAATCTGATACTACATTGAACTGCAGAATATATTGGTTCAGCATTCCTGAATATTTGCGTGATTTTTTTTTTCTTTATCAACAAATCCCTCGTCGTTAGCTGAATTTCTCAGTTACCGGTATTCACTGTTTTTGTGCTCAAACCAAAGCGGTGACAATATTACCCAATCTAAAGTATCAGTTCACTGCTGCAATCTGTTGGAATCTTTGTGTTTTTGTTAGGTTTAATTCCTTGGTTGTACTTTTTCTTCTCCTTTTGACTTGTCTCATTTTGCTGACAGTTCTTGTGTGTACTTCTCACCTGATCCATTGTAAAAGATGAAATACTGTTTATGTAAAGAGCACCCACACTTGTTATTTGCACTACTATGCTAGCTAATGGGTGGTCCATTGGTTAGCGCATCAACCTCACAGTGCAGAGGTAACGGGTTCAATTCCAGCTCCAGCCTCCCTGTGTAGAGTTTGCATGTTCTCCCTGTGCCTGCGTGGGTTTTCTCCAGGTATTCCGGTTTCCGGTTTGCAATTGGCTGGCAACCGGTTCAGAGTGTACACCGCCTACTGTCCAAAGGCGGCTGGGATAGGCTCCAGCACCCCCCGCGACACTTGTGAGAATTAAGCGGGTCAGAAAATGGATGGATGAATGCTAGCTAATACTAATGATGGGCATCATGTGAAGGTGGTTTGTGAGGAATAATTTGAAAACTGAACACAGTTTATGTAACAAGATTACATGACTGTGAACATGCTAGAAGCATGGCAATTATGCTTTACAATCCTCTTTGTTTTAAGTGCTTTGCAGCCAGTTTATGGCATCTATATGCAATTACAAGCCCCGTTTGTTGCTGGCGTCAATTCTCTGATTTTCGCAATTAGAGGCACAGCTCAGTCTCTAACCACCGCAAATAAGAAAGATTAACTGAACTTTTAAATTCACCCCAAAATCAATAATCGAAGTGAAAAAATGTACGACATCCATAGATATTTTAAAATGTCTGTTCCTGTACTCATGGGTACATGGTTGTAGTAGCCTGTAAGGAAACAACAATATCTTCACTGTGAAGCAGACGAGCCAATAACTAGATCACTATGTTGCCGCTTATACTTTACCATACCAAGGTGAGTCGTTATTAAATAATATCTGTCATGCTTGATACCTGCAACTCATTCAAGTCCAACTTCAGGAAGTTCATACCGGTTGATTGTGCAATGCCGCCACCCAGTGTTTCATGACAGGAGTAGGATAAGTCCCTCCAACGAGCACTTCATCTCCGAGCCACTTGAATCACGTGGATCATAGTTTCACTTGTAATGACCATTGTGCACCAGAAAACTGGGTCAGTGGTTTATACTGCATTACTGATGCCCGATAAGGCGTTTCAAAAGTAATGGTGTTGTTGGTTTTTCCCCCTCTCCCGAAAATACATTTTTGTATCTTCAGCTTCACGTCTGAATTTCATAAAGTGACACAAAGGACAATCAACAAATAACTGGCATGTTAGCAATAAAAATGTCAATACAACTATTCGGATTTGGTGCAAATTTAGTCAAAGAAAGAATGAAAAAAATTGACGGTTTTCAGTGTTGATTTCTTGTCCAAAAATATCAATCTTGCACAAGCTGAATATTTTATGCAAACTGTTGGAATCATAGCATTGCTTCCAAATCTGTCCATAGTTGGTTAGTCAGTCTGCCCTTCGGGCATATTTACACTTTTGAATGCATTCACAGTCTGTCACCATTACAATGAATAATTTAGGTGACATTGGCAATGGTAGAGAAAAGCTTGAATTGGGGGAAAAAGGTGCATGATTGTCTGAGCTTCCCTTTCTTTATGATCCATGTGGACAAAGAAGCATCGCGAGAGGTGCATGCAATTTTCACACCTGCACCGGCAAACGAGCCCAAACATCACCGTCTATCCACTTATTCATTACCATGTGTAAAAAATACGTACAACATTGCAATGTTGACGCACTTTAAGAATGGTGAGGGAAAAAAATCAACCAACTCACAATGTCACCAAGTTGAGGTCATCTCTTGTCAAGTTAAATTCGCAGTTTAATTTAAGGCGACAGGCTATAGATTAATTTGCTGTAAACTCGGAAAGCTTCTTACCATAGCACTTGAGTTCTCCGTGTTCCTTCGAGTGGACTACGCCGCTTATCTTTGAGCAGTCTTCTTGCCCTCCCTCTGGGCGCTGTGCTATCTGAAAGCCGCGCAGACAACTGACACCGAGATGGGCCAATAGTGGACCGCGGTGTTTAAATATAACCAATCGGTGTTGATCATAGGCGGGCCTTGTTGTATTAGCGTTGCATTCAAGGCCCCGCAGCTTATTCAATCAGATTTGTGTTTTATTAGGGAAAGAATTTGATCTCATAGATCAATGTTTACTAGTTGACGTGTTATGTGCCTAAAAAAAATGTCGGATTGTATTTGCTTCGTGATTTACTCTATATAATAATCCCTGACAATATATGTACAATTTTTATAGCTTTTATTTTCATGCTTTTTTTTTGGAGGGGGGAGTGAAAATTCACTCGAGACAACACACTGGTGGACCGCCTATCCTGTTTTGCTCCCATTCTCTGAATAAAGGAAAGAAGCCACCATTTGCCGTGTCTGAGATTTATTCCTCCCATCCTGTTTTTGATTCTTCCAGCTGAGCCATTGTAGCAGGAAAACAAAAACTAGGCCTATAGGAAGTCTCTCCCGCACAAAGGAAGTGACATGTTCCTTGTTGAATCAATTCCCTCAGAAAAGATCACATGTGGAAATGGAACGACATTTAATTTGGCACCAGTCAGCGGCTAATTGAGATCATTCATTAGGTGAGGCTGAGCATGGGCCATTGTGTGATCTTCAATGAACTGCACACCAAGTTCCACTGTTTTCTCCATTAAAAGATCTCCAATCACATGCCACGAGCCTAACACACACACACACACACACACTTGGAATGTGTCATTGCTGTTCTTATTGATTCTCCTTGGGGCTTTCATTCATCCAATTAAGGCTCCAGATAGACAACAAAAGAGTGTACACATGCTGAAGTGAGTGTTTTAGCAGACAGTATTGATTTACGGCCTGAACAAAGGAATAACCTCAGCATGGAGACAAATGAAAAGCAGGCTTTTGATTATTGCCAGTGCATGGCATTAAAAATGTTTAACATATCACAGTCAACAATTCATAAACATGCTGGACACATTAACTCCATTTTCTCTTTGGTCTGAAGCGTCTGGTCTCACCTCCCAGATACTGGTTGCCATGGTGACCTCTCACACTTGAAAAACACACACAATGAGGCATGTTGAATGTGACTGTGACACCTGCGCACGCTTTTTTTCCCAGCTTTTCCCTGTCACATTTGCACAGACTTCCACGAGTGCCACTGAATGAGTGAATCACTTAATCCAATTTATTGCCAAATGAATAATGGATGAAACATTAACTGGATTGGATTGCCTCGCATAAAATGTCACTGCCCCGGCTCTATTCAGGCTTTCCGAATATGGACTAAATTAGACTAAAAGGCACCATGTGGGCCATAAATTGGTCCAAATGGCTATTCATTAAAAAAGAAAACCATTTTGTAAAAGCATGCACAAGAATGGAAAAAAGGACACAATCGAACCTCTAAAATTGAATCATTTAAAATTTGACCAGAAATTTTCTGAATTTTTATGCCGCCAAAGCCAGACAAAAATTCTAACTGCATGTTCGCTTGTGTCAGCAAATCTCATGAGACCTGATTTAAGAGCTCAAAGGATTAACTCTTTGCATGGTTGCTCTCTTTCTACGGCTTTTTGCTACGTATTGCATGACACATAAAGAAGGACCATTCCCAGAAAGGCTTATGAAAGGATTTGCAGTGTGAAAACTGCAAGCAAGATTTGAATGCAGCCTGACTTCATTAATGCCCCCTGCGGTCTCTGACCAAATCGAGGGCTTCCAATAATGTTTATGAACATGATTCTCAAATTCAGAGAAAACAGATTCCACAAAATAATGTGGGCACTGTTATGCTAACTTTAGCATTGTAAACAAGTCAACGTCAGCCTTGGCTGCCACGTTGATAGCATGAATTAATTGTAGTGGAGTCCTGCTATAAAACGGGATGTTTTGAAATGTTACATTTTTTTCTAGAATGTACAATAAATTAAAAACATTTAAATAATGAATAAACTTGAACAGAAATGTCATGCATCACATTTGAATCCTCTCAGCTGCCCGAGGGCCCTTTGCTTTTCTGTTTGCTGGTCTTATGACCATCTGTTGACGAAAAAAAAGGAATAAGCATTTTTTTTTAAATTCAGAGATGGCTTTTCTACTCTAGTTTGAGCAAAGCTCCTGCAACCCAAAGGACAAAGTAAAAGTCTTTGTTTTGCACCACCACTATGAGTGAATATGTCACTGCTTCTCTTATTAGTTGTTGTGACAGATTACAGTGACACAGACAAGTAAACAAAGGAATAAAAAAATGACCATTCAAAATGTCAAATAGTTACAAGCAAAAAAAAAAGCCTGTCCTGTGAATGTCAAGCTTTGACACTGTTGATGATATGAAGAATGCAGTTACTCTTCTTTATATTGATCCTACGGCAACAATCGCTTGTAACAAATTTCAAATGACATCAGCGAGCATCCTACCTGGACCCAATTATATTCAATTTAAGAGATTGCACTACTCTTGGCTTGGTAATCATCCTGTATAAATACTTTACATGTATTCCTAGTCATTGTTGAAAAATGTAATTTCGGTCATCTGTAGTTTATTTCAAATACTGTACATTTTTAGCACCAACTCAACATTTGCTATGACAAGGAATGCAGAGAGCATCAGTCAGTGATCATCGGTGCAGTATCCGAGGTGGTTTCTGGCTCTGAATGCCCAAACTCTCTCATCTCCTCCATCTCTCTCTCCAGAAGCTCCTTCCGTCCTCTCATCCACGTCAGTCTCATCTTCCTCTCTTTTATTGTGTGATGCAGCTCCAGCAGGCCTTGGAAACTCTCTCCTCCACACTCGGCCAGGCTGTGGCACTCATCCCCAGTTGCTAAAGCAACTCTTTTTCCCGTCACCATGTGAAGGAGGGAGGGTGTCCCATCTGAGGCGACCCCTTCTGTTACATACACCGTGCTGGGGACTGGGCTTCTATAACACTCCTGGGGCCTTTGCAGAGATTTGGTCTTTGCTTTCTTGCTGAGTATGAAGTTGAACAAGGCAGTCACTAGAAGCATTGCCCCTGTAAGGGTAGAAATGTATCTGAATGGACTAAATGGTATTTAGGTATATTCAAGGTTTGAGGCTATACTTTACGGACATCTTACTTTTACCTGGAATGATTGCATGCCACACCAACACAGGATGCAGGAAACAGACTACAGACATTATGGAATAATAGAGGAACTTCTGAAAGCCTCCAACTTGAGCCATCTTCCCCCATAATGTAAAGAGCTGCCACTCAGGAGGACACCTGCAGAGATGGCGGAGAACTCGTCATCGGCATCTGGGTAAATAAGGCCTGGTCATATCTGAATTTAGTCTGAATTTGTATAAAATGTCATTTAATGCAAATATTAAAACACATTTAAAAGATACGTATTTTGTATGAAGTATCATTATGACAATAATATCATAAAAACCATAACTCTCAAAGCATGTGGAAAGTGATGTTGTTGTGTGCTTGCACATGCACTTTGTATTTCGTCAATTTGAATGATTGACATCAAATTAGACCAATAAGGGAAGATGATATATTTGCTCAATCAGCTTGGACAAAATCCTGACATACTTGCAGATTCCAATTTGGGAATAACATAGGTCACTATTGAAAGGGGGCGGCCCGGTAGTCCAGTGGTTAGCACGTCGGCTTCACAGTGCAGAGGTACCGGGTTCGATTCCAGCTCTGGCCTCCCTGTGTGGAGTTGGCATGTTCTCCCCGGGTCTGCGTGGGTTTTCTCCGGGTTCTCCGGTTTCCTCTCACATTCCAAAAACATGCGTGGCAGGCTGATTGGACACTCTAAATTGTCCCTAGGTGTGAGTGTGAGTGCGAATGGTTGTTCGTCTCTGTGTGCCCTGCGATTGGCTGGCAACCGATTCAGGGTGTCCCCCGCCTGCTGCCCGGAGACAGCTGGGATAGGCTCCAGCACCCCCCGCGACCCTAGTGAGGATCAAGCGGTTAGGAAGATGAATGAATGACTATTGAAAGGTCCCAGAAGTTGCTGGACATGCCAGGTTGAGTGATAGGTCAGAGGTGCAGAGTGGATGACAACACAATCTTCATGAATAAGAACAGTTTTGTGCAGTTTATATGCCATACAGTCAGTATGGCGGTGAATATGAAGAAGCTTGGAGTGACAAGATAAAGACAATAATGGAGGCAGCAGCACAATTTCTGGGCATGACGGATGTGAAGGCAGAACAGTTGACCACAGTGGCAATGCCAAATGTTAATTAGAGCAATCGAATGAACCGTTTTGTTTGTGTTTTGTTTGATGTTGAAGGGGTTTTAGTTGTTTTAGCTTGATTGTGAGCTCTACTTTGCACTGGGCCACAATAAAACCAAACCTATGGTGTTTTATTTTTAATTACCTGTTAAAGTGAAACGGCTTGAACAAACAAGAGCCTCAGTTGAACCTTTGTGGATTGTCAAGTTATGGTGTGAATGCGGATAATCAGGCTGCGTACTCACGGCAGGCACATGAGCAGAAGTGCATCCAGGAAATAGGCCAACTCAAATATCATCACGCCAACAGACGACACTCTGGTGAGGAACAAATAATCATTTTGGACCACGTGCATTCAGAATTTCGAACAGACTCAAATATGTCAGCTTGAGTGTGATTTTAGATTTTTCTCTGAATAAAGGATTAGTAATTACTTCCCACAGATTACCATCTTGTGAACCATAAAAAATGCCCCGGGATCAAACTCATCACGTGTAACGCCTCTTCTTGGAAAACACATTATAAACAATTATGAGCTCTCCTCGAGGAGAACAGAGATTGCAGCTCTCCTCTGGGAGAAATTTCCCATGGCTCTGCATTAGTTTGACTATGAACAACACAAACGATACAAGTCCTTTGGAAACAATAATTTTGTTCTTACAGCAGGTAGATGCCAAGGCTGTTGAAGTCTCCCTGTTGAAGGGTCTCCACTCCGACAGCACACAACACTGAGAAGAGAATGCACCTGATTTCATTTTGGAAAATGAGCAAGTTGTGTCCACCAGGTGTCAGACTTGGTTCATTGTTTCTCAAGCAACACGTTTGTCTGCAAGGGTGGTCTTTGCAACGACTGTTTTCCTACGTTCCCCATGACTCTAAAACAAACAATTAGATAATCAATTATTTAGATTAGAGCCACCGCATTGTCACACTCTCTCAAACCCAAATATAATTGAAAATCTGATTTGTATTTTTCTCCTGATATTTTATTCGGATCTAAGGAGCTTTTGCCTTTTTGCTTTGCACATTTGCAGTTCCATCCATCCATCCATTCTCTGAACCGATTTCTTCTCACAAGGGTCGCGGGGTGTGCTGGAGCCAACCTAGCTGTCTTTGGGCAACCCTGAACTATTGCCAGCCAATCGCAGGGCACACACAGACGAAAAACATCTACACTCACACATACACCTAGGGACAATTTGGAGTGTTCAATAAGCCTGTCATGCATGTTTTTGGAATGTGGGAAGAAACCAGAGTACCTGGAGAAGGCCCACGCAGGCCCGGGGAGAATGTGCAAACTCCAAACAGAGAGGCTGGAGCAGGTATTGAACCCGGTACCTCTACACTGTGAGGTCAACGCCCTAACCACTGGACCATCGGGCCGCCTCAAGTTTTCAATTGGTGAACCATTTTGGGTCCTGGGCCTAGTTTGGTGAACTGGGATAGTGGGTTCACATCTGAGGCCTAGTGGGGAACTTTGACTTCAATGAATTTATTTTGAAAAAACAAATGTGAGTTACATTTTTTAGTTCTAGATCTGTCCAGATATTGATAGAAGGTTTAATCAATTCATTAACTTGAGTGAAACTGAAGTAGTGAACAATTCGTAGCATTGAAAGTGATGTCATGGTCACCAAATTGTGGTCATAAGTGCTTTGTTACAGCTGCCACTGTTGTGAAAGCGCTATATAAATCAGCATGTATTGTATTGTATTGTATGTCTTTCTTGTGTTCGTTATTACGATTTGAGCCCCGAATTCAACACAGTGCCCGTTAGTAACATGATATAATTACATTCCCTCTTATCTTACATAATGACTTCATGAATGATCAATGATACTGTTGTTCTATATATCACATTCAACATTTGTTTAGTCTAAAAGAAAGTATACTTTGGAAGACCAGAGAGAAACAAGCGATGCTTGGCCGAAACTTGAATTGACACAGAGGAGCCGAGCCAAATTCAGCTGGCTGCACCCTGAAACCAAATAGTGAAAAAGAAGAGGTCAAGTTGTGCAGATTCCAATGTCAGAATTCTGACAGGAAAGGAAACGCTTGCCGTTGGCACAAGCAACAGCGACATCTGCTGCCTGGAGTGCCAATTACCTTAAAATGAAAGAATTAATTAATTAATTAAAAGAATTAATTTGATCGTCCTAATAACAATGAGGAGGGTAATCATGTATTAAGGTGTTTTAGTTTTACGTTGATGTCATCTTGTTTAGCTGTCTGGTAGTTGTCGTTGGTGTGTGATGTTCAAGTGCAAACAAACCCAGTGGTTCAAGTAAAAATTCGGATGACAACAAACTTAACACTTTACTGTAGTACAATTGTGGTTTAAATATAAGAAATACAATTCCCTCTGAAGTTAGATGCCATTTTGCCATGGAAGTTTGGGTGAGGTAAGCATGGCTAAAGCGACTCGCTGACTACACATGGAAACAGTTTCTATGGCCGTCTTAGCAGAAATATAGCGATACAATCAGCACCAGAGGGAAATCAAGAGAATGCTCCTAGGAGCTTGCTACTCATTTATAGGGTGTGAGAGGAATAAACACTGTGTACATACAGACCACTCAACATTAAAGTGCACCCTACGTAATTGTCCATAGAAGACTCACAGACACATAAAGTCAAACGCACGGTAAGCTCATGAGTGTATAAAACCATATGAGTTGAAATAAGGCCAGTAAACCTGCTGGATGCAGAGACATTAGTTGTATGGTGCACGTCTGTGTAAATGAGCAGAGTTGGCAACTGTTTCAGTTGCAGCGGCTAATGAGGCCAAGAGTGAGTTTGTATCATCAGGGATTGGATGTTGTCGCCAAGCTAAAATAAGCAGTTCTCTGTTTCACTCTTTCTTGTTTACTTGTGCTTTTGTTGTATTTGAGGACACATTTGCAAGTGACCATGCATTTTTGGTCAAGGAAAAAAAATCCACATGCTTGGAGCATAGTATGGACGTATGCTGCGTTCTGACACAAGTGTCCTATAGTGATACGAGTGTTGTGATGTTGGTGTTTAAAAAAAAAGTGTTGTGTGAATGTAATCTGAATTAGCATAAAGTTGGTGTTGACACATTTCGAATCATAACAATTTGTCGAGAACGTTGGAGCTTCATTTCACGCCACTGTCCTCATTCTCGTGCCTCAGCGCCAGTCCTGCAGTCCCACTGGAATGAATATTTCAATCGACATGTGACTCTGTTGGTGTGTGACTCTGACAGTTAACTTTTTAACCTCCTGCAATGACAATTTGTAGTCTCAGTGCCCACTTCACTAATACTCACTTGTGGCTTAATTAAATGGTTGAGTGAGTTTATTCAGTTGTAGTTCTATTGTGTGACACTATTTGTGAAGATAATAGGATAACCTAATCGTTAATCTACTCTCACTGACATTAGAGTGCTCAGGTGTACCTTAAGTTTTTTCCAGTGTATGTATTGGATGTTGGACGATTCATCTTCATTGTGTTTTCAAAGTGGATCTCTTGGTAACTCTTAGCAAGACTGACAATGAACCTGAGATTTTAAGTGAACACGCATTGAGAATGACCTTTGCAAGTAAAACATTTCGCGCCATAAAACCTTTTGACTGGACCGGAAATCTGAATTTGGGTTATTTTCTTCGTCAAGGGTTTGGTGGATAACAGTAACTGTTCAAAGCAGCAGGAGAATTATTTTATCAGAGCTGACTTTTGAAAAAGTATTGTTTAATATGGATGAGTGCTGTTCCAGCACAGATTCAGCATCAGATAACATCTTTGAACAGCATGTTGCAACACTCCTTGCCTCATGAAATTCAGACCCTCTGCTAAAGAATCTTATTAGCAACAGAGCACATTGAAGTGACATTCTGTAATGTGTCTTGTTCCATCAGAAATAACCAGTCATCATATATCCTACCTGTGGCTGTAGAGATGCCAGAAATCCTGCAGGCAATCTCCACCATAATCCACCAAACGTTCCCTGAGTCACCCATGACAGCAGGGAATCTTCCCCTGGCCGCAAAAAAATCTATCCTGTGGTGTTTTTTTTAATGCTATCTAAAATAGTTGGTGATCGGAAAGTTGCTAAGGTAACATTCTGGAAACATTGCTGACCCCTAGCTCGAGGAGACGTGCATTAAAAGCCGTGATGTGATGCTTGAAGCCTCTTAGCCTGGTCTAATTCACCCTCGGTGAGGTTTGTGACTCAATAATGACCCAGTTGTTAATCAGTCTCTCTCGCTCACACACACACACGCACACACACATACACACACTTAAGCATATCCAAACTCACACTACTAGTAATATTTCTGCACTACATCAAACTGCAACCACAATAATACATGATCTACAATCAAATGAATACTTCTGGGGCAAAACTATGCATGTTAACAGTTTAACTGGCTTGTGCTAGTGTACCGACTGAATTGTCAGACTTCCTGACTTGTTCCTGTCAGACTGAATTGCTGAATGAAAAAGAAAAACGTGGTGTGGCTTATTTGAAATTGTTTCTTCATCGGGAAGATGGTAGAGAATATTACTGGTGAGAACCAGACTGTATCGTTTTTAACGGAAATATTTATTCTGTGACAAAAATTTTTTGGGGGAAAATTCTTGGACATAACCTAATTGCGTTTGCCATGTGGTCATTTAATTGTGGGCTATTTTGTGGTCCTAACTAGCTAAAAAAAATCCTATCAAAGTTGGTATTTGTCTCTCAAGTCTTCAGTATTGCTCACAGTCTGTCCTCTCCCCACCAAGTTTCACTTTGAGTGCAGCCCCCCCCCCCCCCCTACTGTACATTTGTTTAGATACAGCGGAGGCGTTTTGGAATGAGCCGCGAGTCCCTCGCACAAAAGCACACATCACACTCCGTCTCTTAATAGGGGCCAAGGTAATCTATGTAAATCTTCTTACAGTCTCTAACAAAGACATTTTTGTGTTTAGGTGTGTAGGCTTGTTTCTGGCTTAATATCTAGGTTATTTGTGGCATTTAAGTTATTGTCAGCAAGTGTGTCAGAGTAGTTGAACACTTTTATCCAATCTAAAATTATTGCATGCCTTTCGAATGAATTGTCCTGAAATGTCTTCGAGTGCCATCTCCAGTTTGGCTGTTATGGTCACTAAAAGTTCAAGTGAATCCACTTGTACAGACATTCTCCGACAATGAGTCCCAAACACCCCGGTAATGCCTTGATTTGTCCTCCAACACCACACCAGCATTACATTTTAAGCATCAAGACAAACCAGGTTGTGTTCCAAAGGCATCTAAAGGCAAACATAATTCATTTCTGGAAGCTGTTTGCCTTAAATTAAAATATTTTTGTTTAAAGAGATTATTAATCAATGGTACAAACTATCAATTTGTGCACAGTCAAAGTCAAACTGAACACGTATGTTTGTCTAATTTACATTGACATTTGCCAGTACTCCGTAACCTTTATCACTTTGCGTAAATGCCAAAAGGTGTGCTTAATGACTTCTACTGTTTGCATACATTGTTAATGTGCACATTTGTTTGCCACATCCATTTGTGCTAATGTGTTGTTTAGGCTAGCATGCTCGCTAAGGCTATATATGAGCCTCATGTGTAGGTAGTTTATATTTAATAATACACCTCTGTCTCTCTCTATCTGCATAGGTTATGGTAAGGGGTTGCTATTGTATGTGTGTGTGTGTATACAACTGGCCTGTGTAACTGTGACATGTCAAACGCAGCATTTACTGTTACTTCAGGTGCTGTATTGCGGTTGAATAAAACACACACACACACACACACACACACACACACACACACACACACACACACACACACACACACACACACACACACACACACACACACACACACACACACACACACGCGCGCGCACACACACACACACACACACACAAACACACACGTGAACTGCGCCATACAGCAGTTAACTACAAGCCACAAGGTGGTGGTAATTGCGACTCGTAGACATCTACCAATTTCCCAAATCTAATGCTGCTTTAAGTTCGATTTTTTTTGAGTGTCACTTCAACCTGACTTGTGAACCGGCACACATCCTTTCACCCTGTAGTCATCTTTGCCTTTCACCTCCTCCTCCTCCTCTTAGTCCTCCTCCTCCTCCTACTCCTCCTCATCATCGTCATCATTAGCTTCTGCCACTTGACTGCTTACAGAGAAACATCTGTACCTCCCGCCTTCCCGGCTTCTCCTCAAGTACCTGTCAGTCCAATGTGGTGTATCTGGTGTTTGTCAGAACCCGTTTCTATGACACTGCATTTTGTATGTGTGTACTGTACCTCCAAGTCCAATTCTACTACTAAGTTGGGAAGTTGTGTTAAACACAAATAAAAAACAGTCTCCGGTGATTAAAACCATGTTCCTGCGCATACGTGAGAATATCCTTTACACATTGATGTCTGTTTTTGAAGCAGTGCCAGCTGAATTCCTTGCAATTTCAGGTTGAGGAACAATGTCCTTAAATCCTTCGTCAATTTTCTCACGCATTTGCTCACAAAAAGATAAACCTTACCCCATCTTTACTTGCGGGTGATTGAGCAATTTCAGGAAAGCTCCTTTCATCCACATTCATGGCACCCACCTGTTCTCAGTT
The DNA here is from genome assembly GCF_025434085.1 of Hippocampus zosterae. Taxonomy (NCBI): domain Eukaryota; kingdom Metazoa; phylum Chordata; class Actinopteri; order Syngnathiformes; family Syngnathidae; genus Hippocampus; species Hippocampus zosterae. Next base: position 10,314,658 of record NC_067461.1, on the reverse strand, counting down.
AGCCTTTTCACCTGTGGGATGTTCCAAACAAGTGTCTTTTTTGCCACCTGTCCCATTTTTATCGGAAGGTGTTGCGGTCATAAAATTTGGGGCTAATGATTATTTGGTTTAAATGAAAGTTTAGCAATTTGAACATATCTTGTCTTTGTAGTATGTCCAATGAAATGGAAGTTGAACATGATTTGCAAATCATTGCATTCTGTTGTTATTGTTTAAGACATTATCCCAATTTCATTGGATTTAAAAAAGAATTATGTTTAAAACAATGTCCCAACTTCATTGGAATTAGGTTTGGAAAACCCATGTCCGGTGTTTGCCACATGATAACAATGAAAAATGTACGTTCATTGTATTTATACAAGGAGGTTAGGAGCATTACCCGAGGAGATAAATCACTAACGTGAGAAAAGATGTGCTGGGGAAACTAACTCAGAAATACGTACTGAGTGTGGCTCGGGATTGTAATTTTTCTTTTTACTAAATATTTCTTTAAAGCATGCATGGGTGTGTATATCAAGGTTTTACTGTCGTAATCTAGCCTCTTTGGCGACTGTGCTCAGCATGAAGAAAACCAACATGTTAGTTTTATCTTACTGTTTTGTAATTGATGATGAATGAATCATGAAGTGCAATTTCGCAACAAGGGCATACAGAAGCATCCTGTTTGGGTTAAATGCTCTGTTACATGCACATGTACGCCGTCATCAAGTTTTGCACAATAAACAGAGCAAAGTAAGAAAAAGTGAGTTTGGCCTCTGCACTGATAAATTCGCATTTTTGTTCCAGCCCTTTTCAAGTGGTGTGCTTGCAAAGTCTCGCAAGTCTTCACTCAGTTACCAAAGCACAAACCAGAGGCCCGTTGTTCCCTCAAGATTCATGGCAACCTCCCTTGCAGCACGCTTGGCCAATGTTTGGACAAATCTTTTTCAGAAAAGTAAAGCTGAGAGAACGAAGTGCATCGAAAAATATTTTCAAAGATTTGGATGAATTTCGATGAATGTACAGTATGCATCTTGGTATTTCTTCAAAATCACACTCCAACTTTAGTCGCATGAGTATATTCCTTTTTTCTTCTGGTGAAAGAAAGACTTTCACATAGTAACCTGGCCCGGGTGTAAAGTTTACCTGCAGTTGTCCTCCTGTGGAAGCGGCGATTTCAGACGATCCATTGGGCATGGCGGGGGTTCTTAGAGGGCGAGGAAACGCTGTTGTATATCACGCTGTAGTGTGTATGGAGGCTGATGGATGAAGCTCACTGTAACCTTTCATCACTCCGACTGACATTGAGGGTCTGTTTGGGATTAAGCGGAAACTCCTTTTAGTGTACAGTCCGTTTGGGGAGCAGTAAAACATAGTCCTGCCTGACATATGACGTTACCAAATAAAGCGACATTTGGTGGCGATAACTTCAGGTTGAACAGGTACAGGAATGAAACAGTCATATGAAACAGGTATGTTTCATATGACAAATGCATTACCTTCCCAATACTGTCATTTCCTCAAATCTTGGCTACGCCTCTAATGGATGCTGTCTCTCAGTTAGTTGACGGGTGTGTCATCCACTTAGGACAATTAAATGCATCCCTTTTCCATTGGGGCGAGGGGGGGATCATGTTCAGTACAGAGCCCATTTAAACTCCACTCCAAACCAAAACAGCGGTTTGAATGATGGTTGAAGGCTATTTACTACTTGGACCTTGGTCATTGTCAAATATCGGGGTAAATAAATCCGCAAAACACAATTGTGGCTTTCCCAAGTCAATATCAATTATCCGATTACACTGAGCACCCCGCAAAAACAAAAGAGAGCGTAATCATGTCTTATTTTAACCGCCCCCGTCATAAACACAGTTATTGGTCACGCCTGCCTTCGGTGAAGTCATTATGCAACCAAATCCTTTACACATGCTTGTGTTTTAGGAGTGGCGTGCAGCGGTCAGGGTGAGGGCCATGCTTCAGCCTCTTTAAGCGTTTCCATGCTGCCGCTTGGCTGAAACCTTCGTGCCAATGACAAGAGACCGCGACCAAGGACAAGCTCCTCGGAGATCTTGTCAACTGATAGTGTACAGTGTACTAGCATTCGGTGTGCGCTAAGACACGGAAGCCGGCGTGCTTTTAAGCACGTCTGGGAAATGGGGGGAAGCCGAGTTGGAGGCGGGTGCTTTCAAGAGAGCAAATGGAGTGGTTGTGTGCAATTTGTGAGGAAGCAAGAATGGAGTCAGGCATCATAAAGGGATAGATTGGTCAAAGAATTTTGAACCCGAACCCAAACCTAAAAGTGTGATACGTAGAATGCCATACACTTTCAAACACAATCTACATATTTGCTACCGTGATCAGGAGGTTAAGAATGCAGCCTGTGAAAAAGGTGTCGGCAGTTCAATCCCCCGATCAGTATACATAAGAAATATTTTTTACCTTAAACATGAAAACAAGTCATCTGTATGATTTAGTGGATTTTAAAAAAAGAATAATTTAAAAACTACTTTTCCGCTGCATAATAGTAGCAAAGTGGCGCATTGCCTCAAGCATGGTGAACTGTTTTACTTAAAAGGAGACCGGGAGCATTACGACACGCAAAACATGTGAGTCTGTCCTAATATGGCAGCAAGGCATCAATTAGACAATTAGCCAATGCCCTCATATAGCCGAAAAAGAAAGAGAATACACTGTAGCATCTGCTTCGATGATGAAACGAGGATGAACAATGGTCGATTAACAATCTCTTCAGTATGAAGATGAACCGTTAATGTCTGCCGTTAACTACACCAAAAAAACCCCCAAATTTGGCTCAACCTTTCATCAGACACACATTAAGCTTGCCACATTCGTGACTCACTGATCTCATCACAAATCACACTGAGTTGCCTCCACTGCTTCACAGACATTACATGAGCAATTCAGATTTCATCCGTTGCTTTTCATCAAGTTGCTTCCAAAAAAAAAAAAAAAAACAAGAACAAACCCTCCCACCAACAGTTTCCTCATATGGGAAAGTTGCCATTAGCCATGGTGAATTTTGACATTTCGCATGTGTGATTTGAGAGTAATTCATCACAACAATATTTGCGTGTCAACTGCAACTTGTTTGAAAAAGTTATTTTCAGATGTGCGCAAAGTCCTAATTGTTCACAACAACGGATTTTGTCTCAAACCTAATTCAAAAATACAATTTCCTTGTATGGGAAAGACATTTTTAGACATGCGTATGCATGTTTATAAATCTAAAGTGATTCATGGCAACAGCATTTCTGGTCGGCATTATTGGAAGAGGCGGATTTGATGACGGAAATGCCTCCGTGGTTGATTCTGGCTTTAAAAAAAAAAAAACGACATGCTGGTATGACGAGAATGAAGCCAAGTTTCTCATTGGTAAAAGTGGTGACCTTGATTTCACGGCGATAACAACTCCGGCATGCCTCGGGCGTGCATATATTTGTACGAGCACCTGTCTCACACACACAAATCACTTTGGACCCTCGGGAGGACACACAGGAAGAATTCTCCCAAATAGCAGTTTCATATTGGAATGTGCTAACACGCTATGAGTGACAACAGATGGAGGAGTGAAACAACATCATGCTTTATGATCGAAATAACAAATGAGGCAAACATCGTATATCTCTCAAAGTCAGTCATTTTCTTTTAAAATTCTGTCCGACCAAATGAAACACAGAATACGCTGCGAGGATGTTTGGTGGGATTTTATACAACAAAACTGTTAAACTGCACAAGTGGGAGTCCAGAAAGAGAGAATTAAGCGAAAGGTGGGGACAAGACGAATAGACGTGATGTGTCGCGCTCTCACTTTGGATGGATGCGTTGCCAGTCTATTGGTGGTGTGCTGTCATTTTGGCCTGACCTCCCACTTTTTTCTCTGATCCGGTGACCCCGCTTGCCCACACAGAAGTGCTCCACCAGCCGGGTCACGAATGCCCTTTGACCTCTTCTACTGATGCAGCTTTAGTCTTGTCGTTTTTGAAAACCTGCTTGTGCTCCTGCCAAAGGCCAGAATCTGGTACGCCATTTGCTATGGTAATGGTATGGAAAAGGGAGCTATGATTTACACAGCACGTGTAGCATCTAACCTGGAAGTGGGGGATGAATGAAATGATTTAAGAAAGAGTGATTGGTTGAAGGTTAATGTTAAGGTCAATAGGATTTCATAAACTGGAGTGCTTTGCACGGTGTGGAAAGCCAAAGCTCTCAATTGTACATATTAAGAGAAATGGGGACTGTGAGGTGCAACATCCCCAGGGGGGCTTTTTCAGTTGGGGTCATTTATCAAAATAGAGAAACTCGCCGAGGAAATAACTCATACATTGATTGTGTGGTAATAAAGAAAAGCTTGGCTATGGCTTAACATGATGAAAACCATCTTCCACACACGAAGTCAATATAGAATGAAGGAGCGCGACTCTTTAACTTACTCTGGTTGTGCGGTTGCAATAATTGTGGCTTATTAGTTCAATTTGGTTTCAGGTGAAGATTACGATTGGATCATCATTGAAATGTGAATTGATTGCACCTTCCAATTGTTGCATTGCTGCTGTGTCAGTTTGTGAACAAAACACCATTCTGGTTCTCCTCCAAGCAGTGTGTTATGATTTGACTGGTAAAGAATTACCACAATTAGAAATGTCAAGAGCCCTGAAATCCATCTCAATAAGTAAAAGTACCTAAAAAAACCCCAACAACAACAACCTAATTGTAATAACATTGACGATTGTATAGTTTTTCCCCCCTCTTTCCAGTCTGCTCCTACCAGCATTGGAGTCAGTGAGTACATGGTGGATGAATTAAAAAAAGCGTTATGACCTTAATCTGTTTCAGCATATGTAAAAAAAAAAAAAAAAAAGAAAGAAGTGAAAAAGATGGGGTTGAACATACTGTATATTACAAAAAATGTCAAACCACACATAACTTTGGTATTACCGCTTGGTGGAAAGGGGTCTTTTCAGCGAGGCTGTCAACACATGCTTTGATTGCCTTCTTTAACTCCTGACCACATCTCGCCAAGCATTGTCATTAATTTAAATCCCTCATCACACAGCATGTCTGCCTCTCGCTGCCACAACAGTCGCTGACAGCAAATCAACCGAGAGTGAAGACAGCATGAAATGACGTCAATATCGCCGTATCCACACAGTCAAAAGCTATTCTAACTACAATGGTGCCAAACACCGAAGAGACGGCGGACTAGGCACGAGCCACGTAGACAGAGAAGAAGATTATGTGACAATGCCGTGACAATAACCCATAGGTGTCAAACTCAGGTCCTGGAGGGCCGCTGTCCTGCATGTTTTCCAAGTCTCCCTGTTGCAACACACCCGATTCAAATGATCAGATAATCAGCAAGCACTGCGGAAGCCTGACAACCAGTTCATTTGAATCAGGTGTGTTGCAACAGAGAGACTTGGAAAACATGCATGACAGCGGCCCTCCAGGACCTGAGTTTGACACCTATGGTTGTAACCCAAGAATTTTTGCCTTATCACAAACCTGCACCACACAACCAATCACTACTAATCTCCAGTGTGACCCCTCCGTTGAAAGTTGACAGCACCCGATGAAAGCAATGTTGCGAAAATGACCAATTTACAATGTTGTATTAGCTTCGCAAATAAGCAACATCCACATCAAAGTGCAGTCAAGCTGACGTGTTTACAAAAAAAGTGAAAAGTTAAGACCGACTTTCATGATTTTTAACACGAGCGCAAATTTCACTACCCAGATGTACGTAGCACCTGTCAGCTCATTCGATGGCATCTTGCCAGACCTTATGCAGGGATCGCATCTGTTCTTAAGAAAACACACAACCTAATTAGACCTGCACGTCATACCATTTGTCACTTTGGAGAAATAAAAGTTTAAAACAACCAAATTTTCCACTGTGTGATTATTGATAACGGAGCCATCGTCATCTTGCATGATTAAAAGGGGGATTTTGCAATGTAAAAAAACAAAACAAAAAACGAGACTTCTTTTATCTTATGGTTTCTACGTCCTGCCAGTCTTATGGGATTTAAATGATCTGCGATCTCTGATCCCTCTAATTTGATTTGGAGGAAACCACCGCACTGTGGTAAAACAACCAAATCCAGAAGGTACAAATCATTAAGATGAGGCTGACTTCAGTCCAAAGACAAACACAATATTTCCAGTCTATTGTGAGTTATTTTTCAATAAGATTCAGGTCTGGAGAAAGTGCGGGCCATTCCTATTGAGGTACACCAGTCTCCAACAGTCTTCCCTGATCATGACCGCATTGTCGTCTATGAAGATTTAATTAGGCCCATATTGTTCATGTCAGGGCACAATCACTGGATGAATCAAGTTATTTAGGTAGTATGGGCAGCAATGATAACATCACTGGAAAAAAATCAACAAATACTGCAATTTAATAGAACATTCATTCATTCATTCATTTCCCGATCTGTTTTACCCTCACAAGGGTCGCGGGGGGTACTGGAGCCTATCCCAGCCGTCTTCGGGCAGTAGGCGGGAGACACCCTGATCGGGTTGCGAGTTAATCGCAGGGCTCACACAGACAAACAACCGTCTGCGCTCACACTCACACCTAGGGACAATTTGGAGTGTTCAATTAGCCTGCCATGCATGTTTTGGGAATGAGAGAGGAAACTGGAGTACCCGGAAAAAAACGGGAGAACATGCAAACTCCACACAGGAAGGCCTGAGCTGGGATTGAACCCGGTACCTCTGCAGTGTGAGGTTGACGCGCTAAAACCACTGGACCACCAGGCCTCCTTTAATAGAACATCACTAGTTATAAGAGAACGGTGAGGAGGACAGTTAAGAAGCTCAAGAAGACAGAATGGCCCCGTAGATGAGTTTTAAATGCACCTTTAGAGATGTCAGGGAACAAACAGGCAAGTAAAATAGATGGAGTTAAGTGTATTTTGTTATACACTGTCTAGTGGTTGGTGACCTTTCAAGTTGTCATTGGGTGCCGAAGAGGTTTTGTTTTTGTGTCACAATAAATAAAATAGTAAAAGGTGCCGCAAGGATTTGAATGTTGTATTTGACATTTTCCATCATGTCAGTCAGTACAAATTAGCTTCAGGCTGTCTTTACAAGGAATAACTGCCCTAGTGGGGCACACATCTTCTTTGGTGCGGGTGGGAAGAAATCCATCAGGATCTACCTACTAATCTCCAGACAGATTCGATTAAAGAAAAAAATAATGACACCCGCCAAAACAATAAAACACAGCAAAAAACAATATCACCTTGGACACTCAACCACTCCAAGTTGACATGTGAGCAAATATTTGAACAGGGGGAAGCACAAAGTGGTGTTCCGTCATTGTTTTTCCCACCCACGTTTCCTTCTGAAGAACGTGCGGCGGGGTGCTGCGTGGCGATTGGGATTTCACGGATGAAACTGCGAGGGAAGTCACTTGAACAGAAAACGAGGGCACCTCGCTGGACTCGTTAAGCGTTGAAAATGTCTTCCTCAACCTGAACCGAAGTAGAATGTTAATAGGTTTCAAATTAACGTTGTTTAGTTGTCCAAATACTTCTAAGCCTTTCCGTGCAGCCGCCCCAGCTGTGCAAATATGAACAATTTACCCAGAGGGAGTATAATTTTCATTTCATACAAGAACCCTGTGGCAGATGTAGACAGACAAGCAGATAGAGTTCAGACCTTGGAAATGAAATATGTAGGGGGGGGCACCTAATCTGTCAGTTTTTGAACTGGCAAGTTGATCCCAAATCACATTCATGCACCCTGAAGAGGAGGAGCGCTCTAATTTTTTCCAGAGGTAGCCTTCAAATATAATCAGAAGATATATTTATGCTTATTTTGGAATGGGAAATGGGCTGCTGTTACTATAATGAAAAAGATCCTAGATTTAAACTGTTTCGGGCAGGGTTCGATAATCATAATTATTTATGCTAATTATCCTTTAAGTTTACACTTTCCAAAAATTTGAAGTTGCAAACTCGGTAACAACAAAATCGAACTGTAAAGTTATAAGACAAAGTTAAGTATAGCTAAGGGTGAATGTAACCTCATCTCACTTGACAATTTCGTGACAGAAATTAGACTTGACTTTAGAGCAGGTGAAAGTAGGTCTGAGTTGTGGCGCAGGTGATGAAATGCGATTTTGTTGGATTCGATCCATCCGCAGGCAGACAGATACTGCGCTGCATTGGTCTGTATGGTGGATGTCATCATATTTTAACCACGGTGACTGTTTGACGAAATATAAAAACATTTTGATACATAAACATATACAGTAATCCCTGCCGCTGTCGTCACCTGAAAAATCACATCCTGATCTGGAATGGCAATTAAGTTATTAAGCTATTTCTCACCCTAAAGCTAAGACTCCGCCCAGGGCCCCAATGGGGGCCTGTCGGGTCTGATGAGGCCAAAAGGACAGCAGGCAGCGGTGGCAGGGTCACGTGGGACTGTCCGTGCCCCACATCCTCGGAGCAAGACATTCCCTTATCAAAATCCCAGCGCGACACTTATCTGCTAACCAAGCTCACCTGATAACAGTGAGTCGGAACAAGCAAAGGAAGAGCGACGAGGGTGGTAAAATATGGAAAGGTAGGGATGCATCAAAGTAGAGGATAAACACAAAGGAGTTCCGTGTGGGCAATCAAGCGATCGGTTGCAGGTGTGAACAGTGCAAGTTATCAACGGCATCCCATGTCCCTGCGGCATGTCCGTTGAAACGGAACGTATCCTGCTCTTTGTTTGGACCGACAGTGGATGTAAAAAGGCCTAGCGCGCCCAATTCAAATGGCAGGTTTGTGTGAATATGAACAAAAAACATTAGATCAACATAACATGTTTCAAAATTGATGCAAAAAACCTATAACCCATACCATTTCATTTAAAAAAGATTTCGTTTTTTGAGAGGTGAAGTAAAAGTAAATAACTGAGATAATGTGGGTTTCCACCATATTAAGTGTGCACACCGACATATACAAAGTAAAATGAAGATGTGACCCTTTTTTGGTCTTAGCTGAGACCTGCATTCTGAGTAACCATTCTTTGTCAAGGCCATTTTTTTATACAGCTCTTGTGTTTGGAGAGTTAGAGAGACAGGCAAACGTTGCTTTCATTACGTACTTTAATTGTCTGTGTCTCATTTAATGGGATTCAAGTGAAAGCTAGAGCGGTTGAATAGTGACCATACAGACATCCACAGACGAACATACAGTTAGTTACAGCTCACATTTCAACGGTCGGTCACCATCCCAGCAGCAGATTATCACAGCTTGTTGACCATTATACAACCCCTGAATGGTCTTGAGTCCCTGTTAATGGCGTCCATACTTTTGTAAGGCAAGGAAGTGAAAGACATGGTTGCAAAAAGCCTTATTTTACATTCACCTCCTCAAACCTTTTCACTCCACATAGAGCTCTCGCAGACAAAGTGTCTTTTGTGTGGAGAGTGTGGGGTTAACAGAGACTTGTTAGCGTCCACGGGCGACGCTTGAATTCCCATGCCCTCACACATACACAAGGGATACAATTATACTGTACATGATAAGGTACTTACGTACTAAACAACTGTAAGCTACTAGTGATGCCCTGATAAAGATATTGAACTCTTGCGAGAATATTTCGGAATGCTGATGTGTGTGGGAACGTGTGCTGTGCGAACATGGCTATTTGACAAGGTGGGTTATGACCTTTCAAACCTGAAAGGTTTGACTTACTCAACTGACCAGACCCCTTGAAGGGAAAGTTGAGACTCAAAGAGGTTAATTAATGATGCAAATTGAAAGACCGCCCATTATTGGGTTGAGAATGTGTGCACTCAAATGTGTGTCCCTGATAATGTACATCTTACTGTGCATGTCTCCACTAATACTGTTTTTTATATAAACTTGATTTTTTCGTTAATATAAAACTTTTATTGAAAATGTAGATGCTGTATTTCACATAATAATAATACTTGCAATAAACCCTGCATTCCTGTTGAAGGAATTTTATCTCCTCCCTTTGTGATTGGGAAAAACAAATGTTGGGTTTGTGTTCGTGAGACGAGGTTAAACAGTAAATTGGGTCTTTCTGAGGTCTGACACATCCCGAATATAGATAGCATGATCACAGACAAGTGACAAATTGAGGGAAACTTTGAAGAAATGAGTGCAAGAACCCCGGCGGGGGATCGGGTAGCCGTGTTATGCTGTGCAGGTCCTTTGGCCGGCATGGGGTGGGTTCACAACAAATCAATGCAACATTGTTCAGAGTGATTGCTTTCATCCTATGATGGAACATCTCTACCTTGATGGGATGGATGCCTTCCGAGGGGATGGTGTGCTGATTCAAAATACGTGGGAGGTGGTGGGGGGGGGGGGGGGTGTCACTGAATACTTGGACATGTATCAAAATGATCTCACAGTAAACTGTTATGTCAACTCAAAAGTAGTCTTTGTTTCTTTCAATAGTATCTTCAAAATGATTTTATGATAGGGTGTATATCTTTTGTGACATTTTATTAGATTTTCAGGGAAACGTAGAACATTGCTGCAGCGTATATTATTATTATTTCAACACCTGATATTATAACACTGATTTCTCATGGTTGCATAAATTTACAGTATGGAGACCTTACAGGTTGGGACATTGATAATGATCCCATTTTACATCAGTTGACATCTTTTTGACAGACAAAATTAAGACTTACAGTAGGTGTAGCAGATGGACGTAAGTATTGGGAAACGATTCCATCATACTTACAGGGAAAAAAAATGGAAGATGTGAGTGAGTCGTTCCACACATTGTAGCTATAACAGTTTTCGCTCAGCTGGAGACTTTCGACAAGATGTTGGAATGCTTCTTCTGGATTTTTTTGAGAATTCATGTCCAACTCATTGACTCAGTATCTCAAGATGACCATATAACGTATTGTCAAAGGTTATTGACTGTAAAGTGTGCCACATGTGCAGAAAGTTATCCTCATGGTCCACCTTGTTTTAAAGAGTGGCACCTTCTCTGGTGGCATCCTCTCCACTGTGTGTTGTATTTATGGGCATCCGAGCGTGGTTGCAACCTCTAATCAAAGACAGCTTTGTCAACTGACCTTTTACGTTGTCTTCTGATTCTTCTGCATCTTTCTCACAGGCACCACCGGATCACAATGTCCATATAGTTTGTGTGTGACTGATACATCCTTGCAATTTACCATAATTAACGCAGGTCAAGTTGTTTTAGGTGCACGCATGTCCATGTGTAATGACGCCAGTAACACGCAAAGAGGATCCAGACCATGAAAATTCACACATTTCCTGACTAGGTGACTTCAAAAGCAGTCCTTCAGGATTAATGGCATGTAAGAATATCTTGTCTTTGCTTTGCGGCTGGTGTCGTTTCCTCCTTGTGACGAATTCGATTTTGATTGCAGCTACAGACGCGTGCTCCACCATCCTCCTAATCGCAGCCTTTATTTGCGAGCCAGCGGCTTTCATGTTCAACCTTTCTGTCATTTTGACTGACAGCTGTAGCTTCGACTCTCCCTTTAAATGCCCCTTCCAGTGTTTTACGTCGCGACCTGGCCATGGAAAAGTTGTAAAGAGACAGCAGCTGTTTTGTTATGGCTCAGCAGAGGCCCGAGAATAGAAAGACCTCTGAAGTTGTCCCAGAACAAGAGTGACAAAGGGAAAGTGGGGAGCTGGCGGCTAAATTGGGGAGGGAAATTTGCTTTCCGCACCTTGTAACGACTCCATGATAAACGATCAGTGTGAAAGGTATGACATATCCGAGCTGCGAGATTCTCCTTGACAGCAATTGCACACGGGATTATCTTAAAAGCAGTCTTTGATGAACTTTTAACTTGAATTCCGGAATGGAAATTGGACACAGACAGCAAAACAACATGCACGCTCTTCATTTTTCCCTATTGTTCACACTGATGTACATTTAGTAATGGTGTCTTGAGCCAGAAGTAAGAGCCAGAATTTTTTTTCATTGCTCATATACTGTAGATTCATGGGAAAGGGGTGACTAACTGAATCATGATGGGTTCTTTTGAAAGACAAAGATTAATAGCACCCGCACTGCATATTTTTATAGTGATGGATAAGATATTAACTCATTAGACAGTCATTAGTCTTCGTTTTGTATTGCTTCCGATTAATGTTATTTCTGTTGTGTATGTGTGCGTGTGTGTGTGTGTGTGTGTGTGTGTGTGTGTGTGTGTGTGTGTGTGTGTGTGTGTGTGTGTGTGTGCGTGCCGAAGAGGCTGTGAAGTGATTTATATCTTTGGGGCTCTCAGCTGTTTCTGGCACTGCTTCACCTGTTTGAGTATCTCGCAGGAACATGACTTGGCCCGATATCAACTCGATGACAAAGTCGAATCGATGCCTCTGACAGCACATGTTATGCATCGCCGACACAAAGCAATAAATGAATGATGTTAACAGGCTCCACATGTTGTTCCAGAAAACAAGTTTCATCCCACAAATGTATCGGGGCGGATGGGGTGGCCAAAAAATATAAACTTTTTGCAAAAGCAAGATGACTAAAGTGGAGCCAGAAGACATCATATAGTGAAAGACAGCGACCCGATTGTCGAACAGTGCCTTTTTTTTTAATGTGAAATGACAAATTCAACATTGTTTTCTCAAATGCTGCAACTAACCTTTCTAAATGCTGTGAGAAAATATGTGAGATCCCCTTTGAGCCACTGCAAAATCTGCTGCAATAGAATGATGCACCGGCTGGTGTGTTGGGCGTGGCCCTTCAGCGGTGCACCTGTGTCCCATCAGGCAATCAGGCTTCAGAGTATTTCAGGACTGCCAAGATTGCCAAGAGAGTGTTTGTTGGTTTATTGACCTTGATCGCTGTTGTTGCCCAAGTGCCATGTTGTAGATCTCTTGTTCGTAGTCGCTTTCATCGGAATAGATTTTCTTTTTTAAAGTGTTCTTTTGTGTGACTATTGTTGTTTAAATTTATGATGGTGTGATTGGACCTTTTGTGGATTTTCGAACCTTGCCGTTTGCAAGCCGGTTCTGTGAATACTTTTTCAGTCATTCACTTTTCTCTCAATACGTATCTTGAAGTATCATCCTTTATCTGATTCTGCATTTTTGGGGATCGACAATCCACCCGATCTTTGTTCAAGCCTGTCAGATACTGTATACTATACAACAAAAGCATTCCTTGCAGTTGGAAAATCCGCATGCCACTTGTATATCACCCAATTGTCTTATCACCCATTCAACTCTTCAACCCATCTATGAAAGGTGTCTGAAGGCTTTTCTTGAGGGTTGCCTTGGAAAGCAGCTGAAAACTTGCTGCGGCCGGGACAGCGACAGGTGTTAAACTGCATGCGATGACAACCACCTTTTATCACCCGCAGCTCACTACCAGCTGTAGCTCAAGTTGTCAATTCTGACTGAAAATCACACACACAACTCAAATTAAAAGCTGCTGTTCTTAATTGTTAATTTTTTTTTGTCATTGGTTATCAATCGTTGCTGTTGATATTTTTTTGGAACTTCAACTTCACGTTACATAAAACGAGGTCTTGGGTTAAGCATATATCTGGCCACGTAGACGTATTTATGGAAATGGTCTTGAGAATACATGCTTTTGCATGAAGAATCATCCTTAAAACTGTGTTTTGGTTGGCTCCGAAGCTATTATCTGAATCATTGTTTCTCCTTTGTTTCAACATCTATTGCGGAAGAGTGAGTGGGCAGGTCATTGAGGTGGTCCATATGGCGGCGTGAAGGTGGAGGGCGCGCGACTCTCTGGAGGATGTAGAGAAAAACAGACAAAGGCTCAGCCAGCAGGCCCTCAGCCTCCAAAGGCTCAATGGGGAAATGGGCTGTCCCCCCGCTGAGACCGGGTTGCCTGTACGCTCTTAAAGCACGGTCTGATCCGTGGAAAGTAGCCACTCTTCCATAATACATCCAGCCATCCATAGACTCACCCCCGGGGTTCATCCGTCCTCTCTTCTAAGTAGTTAAAAAATGTTCAGGAGCTTATTGACGTAGCAGATTTGCGCGTTCATCATCATCAATATTCATGTTTGTTGAGTTGTTGTTGAATGTACGGTTAAAGATTGCTTGGAATGATATTAGTCTACGAGCCACAGCAAAGTGAGCCTGGTCCTTCGCTTGCGCTTTGGTGTTTGTTTGCGCTGCGTTTTTTTTCCCAACATTGAGGCAGGGCTGAGTCCACCCTTTCTTGATTTGATTATGCCTGACAAAACAATCGTATTTCCGGTAGGTGTTTCATAATTGCCTCTTTCCTTTTCTTGGCTTAAGTGTGGCTTGGGATATGGTAGATGGATTATTCATGAACTGTCAAATACGGTACTTACTACTCTCTGCACTGTATGGACCAATTTTTAAACCTTACACTGGTTGATATTTGGAGCACTTGAAGTTTTCGTTTGCAGCATGGATGCGTACACGTGTGTATATATCACGGTCTGAAGAAACATGGCAGCCCACAGAGTTCTTGTAGGTTTTAAGTATGAAATGCTTCCGCAGCAAAAATGCACATTTGCCATACTGCTAATGTGTCTAGCGCAGTCACACACTGACATTGACCAATGTTTAAGTCCAGACATAAGCAGGAAGCAATTTCAGAGAAGATCTGGGAGGACAATCAGTTGGTCAGTTAATGCATATGTTATTGTCACTTTTATATTTGTCTGGCATGCATATTAGTGCTTCTGTTTTTCGCAGGCTCATGTAAATGGGGCTGATTTTGATTGTGAAACCTTTCCAAAAAGTTGAAACAGTATATGCATTCCAATATTTGGTCGTTGCCATGTAAACACTGCATTATTGAAACCTTCAGAAGAGCAGTTGTAAGAGTGTTAAAGAGAAAAAGTGGATTCAAATTAACGGAGATTAACCTTCTAAAAATAAAAAAAATATCTGGTCCTAAAAAACAAACAAACAAACAAAAAACTCAGGACAGCTGCTGCTTTGATAGCCTGACAGAAAATCAACATGTGTTTTACACTTGGATTCAGAAGCAGTTTCACGGTGCTGCATCTGAAGTACAGCAAGACTGCATGACTGATGCAAAGAACAGCAGATGGACCCTTGGAGTGAGACCCCCCCCCCAAAAAAAAACCCTCACAACCAGCTTGTCAATAGAACTTGACTTTGAAACTTCTATCTATCTTCTATATATATATTGCGCGTCGTCCCGCACGCGGTCTGTCCTTCCGTCTGTCCCTTTTCAAAACGTACCTACTTCACCGCGCCGCCACTGCGCCGCTCAGGCAGTGGCTCACTACGATCGCGCGGGCATCTTGGCGAAAAAATGTTGTCTACCCACAAGTATTGCAATGAAATTGTTAGTTATTTAGTAGAGCTAAACATCTCTTTATTTTCGCGATAAGCAATGAAGATGAACAAAAAGTTGAACCAAGCAACAACACTTTTGTGGGCCGAAGCTCCACCTTACCAGCCTTCCGCAGGAACTAGCTGATGAGCCGCCCGGAAGGCGGCGAAACAGCTAGTCATATCTAAAGATGAAAACTAGAGGGGCATCATGTTATTACGCAAATATCGCCAAATACTTATTACGCGAATTTCCTGTTTACACAAAGCAGTGGTGTTTGCTTCAGCAGGTTGCCATTTTAAAGGATCCCACTTGGGACTTTTTCCATTTTGCAGTAGGACGTTTTGTGTTGCTTATTTCCTGATACTTTAAGGCTATAGCTGGCACTTCTGCATTCACCTTCTTTTATCTAACGCGTCTTGTGATACACAATAAGTTCATTAAATCATCATTGGGCCATGCTAGCCACTCATCAAATGTAATCAAAATGTGTTCAGCATGAGAGAAGCAATTTCAATCAAAATCTGTTGGCCGTTTCGAAAACGAGGCAGAGTCAGATTTCAGATCTGAATTATGATTGCAGCTGTATCAATTCTTGGTTGGGTCATTCTGGTGCTACACAAAACATGTCGTCCAAATTCGTCACAATAGCAATCGTCACAATTGCTAACAGTAACAACCGAGCGAAATGGAGGCAAATCCATGACCTCTAAGCTGTTCGTGGAATGACTAAAGTAATCACAGTGAGCAAATATGGTATTACACAATCAATTTTGCGTGGTGCTTTCACTTTTAAAGAGATTATCAAATTATTTACACAGAACACTGGCACTGCAGCAAGAAGTGAGTGGACAATTCCGGGGAAGATTTGTCGCTTATGTAACACCAAACTATCCTTTCACCCCGAAAGTAAATCTTGCTATGTAGCAAATATTCTGACGTCTTGTTTAGTTTATGAGATGTCACATATTTTCCACATTTTGCTGAGTTTGTAGAAAATTTCGCCCATTGAACTGCATGATCCATGACACACATATTTGTTTGCATGTTCTTGAGAGGTACAGAATCACGTATATTAATGTGCCGTGATGACATACGACAGTGTGCTACTTCTCTTTAGGTGCACATGCATCATCTCATGATTGAAGGAAAGAAAAATACCAACCGTTGCCATAAAGGCATTAGATTAGGTACAGATTTATTTGGACAATGACAGTTTTATTTCCTTTCCTTTTATATATCATCACAATTTTACATTAAAAATCATGCTGTTATTGAATAGTAGCTTTTCATGTTTGACTTAATAGTATATAGGAAAAAAATCGCTTGATGGATAGATGGGTTTCAAAGTAGAGCGTGCTTTTGACTCAAAGATAAACAAGCAGTGAGTGAAGGTGGCTGCAGAGAAGCGGGGAGTGTTTAAATGTTCATTCTGTCTCTTTTTTTTTTTTGAGTTTGCCTCTCTATCGCGTGTCTGCCGCGTTCTATTGTAGCCTGTGAGATAAGTCAACACACCTCCAGCTGATTCTGCTTCGGTGTTCATCATCCTCACCATCCCACTGGTCTCCATGGCTTCTTCCCAGTTTGAAATTGAAAATGTGGGCAACCTCAAACTGTCCAGCCGAAAGATACAAGTAAATCCTGGATTGCAAGTATCATTCTGACAGACATCTTCATACTTTTTTTAATTGTACGTTTTCCAATTTAGTGCTTCAATATTTTGGAAGACTAAAAAAAGACTTGGCGGCTTGCATGCACAGATGCTCAAATTACTGTTACAAAACTCCACAAGCGTCCACATGGAAGTAAAAAAAAAGTTTACTTGCACAGACTCTACCTCCATTGATTGAAATGAGGATAAGCTCCACATTCCCCGCTGGTCGTGATCAGCAAATATTTTGCCTATTTGTGTGCTTTTTTTTTTTTTTGTTTAAACTTAGAGTGGATGTTGCGTTGACTGAGAATATCCCATATGTGTCACGGTCCGTATTTGACAGCAGGGGGCAGGTGTTCTCGCTTGCCGCC
Source organism: Hippocampus zosterae (assembly GCF_025434085.1). Classification (NCBI taxonomy): domain Eukaryota; kingdom Metazoa; phylum Chordata; class Actinopteri; order Syngnathiformes; family Syngnathidae; genus Hippocampus; species Hippocampus zosterae. The sequence goes on along the minus strand of NC_067461.1, from coordinate 10,297,336 downwards.
TGCACGCCTGCCACCCATTTATTGGTGATTGCACCTGCTATATTTAGGTATTCCACGCCGTGCCATTGCTATTGCCCATTCCTTCTCAGTTAAACACTGCCTTAAAGACTATTGATAATTGTTGCGTTCCTAGACACACTCTCGTGTGTAATTATAGTATTTTGTAGTGATGGGTCTATGAGGCCTCATGAGGCGTGTCGACACAATGACACACTGTGTTGATACTATTTTGCCTAAACTTTCTCCTTGCCGTTTTTTCGCAAGCATTTTCTGTTGCCTCGTTATAATTATTTCCCGGTTCTCTTTTTGGCCAGCGTTTTCTGTTATCCGTTTAGACGGAGGGTTTTGTATTGTAATAAATATCATTTTCATGACGAAGTTACTTTCTGTGTCTGCTATTTCGGTGATCCACTTATCCCCAGTTTCTTGCGCACGAAGCGATTACTCTGTCGCTTCGAGCTCAACGTGACAATATGTACGTCTACCCCCGCACTCTCATTGGCCTGTATCCAGCCCAAATCAGATTTTTATGCACAAATTCTGATCTGAAGATATCCGATTCCATGTGATTTGTTTCTATTGAGCGATGCGGTGGAAATGCAGCCTTAGATTGACACGAACATGCAGAGAACAACACTGACATTTCAAACCGACATGTCTGTGGCTATGTGTGGTGTGTTTGAGTTTTGGCAGCAACGGGCTCCTCACTGTGAAACTAACTCAAAAGCCAAATCGCATTTTTATTTTGACCCCAGATCTCTCCATTAGGAATAAACTTGACACACACATTTTATTAAGGGAATACACAAGCCCACATGTATACACTGCAGTGTTTGCTCTGAAGATGAAAGTCAAATGTCTGGAAACAGACCTCACATCTGCAACCTGTTAAACACTAATGATACTGGCAGCAGCAACATACAGGCACACACACACGCACACACTTCTCCATCTGAAGTGTACAGCAGGCTGTGTTGAAGAAATTGTTTAGAGATTCCCTCTAACAGAGAGTAGCAGTGCTCCTTTACGCATACAATCTGGGGGTTCTTGTTTGCATTGCAGCACGGGTGTTTTTTTTCATCCCGCTTGTCTATTTTTTGAGACAGTTGCTCAATGTAACCGAAAACCTCACCTTCATGTGAATCGGCTCCAGTTACGCGCTTAACTTGAAATGAATTTGGCCTAATGAAGACCCCGAGACAAGACAAACTATGACTAAAACAAACTTGCGCATCAAAATGTCTCCTACTTTTTCTCAACATACATGTTGGAAATAAACATGCTGCGTTCAAGTTTCAGCCCATAAACAGTTTGCTTTGTATTAAGCAGAATATACATCAGTGTTGATTACGTTTGTCTTGCATTTATGACTATTGTCATACAATTATTACTTTTTTTTTTTTAGCTTTTTCCCCTCAATAAATGACGGTTTTACATCTTCTCCTTTAGTATTTCAAAATTTTCTCAGAAAAATAAGTTTCTTACATATTTGTTCCACAGTAATTACTTTTTGCACGGTGTTGAGGCCAGCCATGCACTGAGCCTAGATTCGTACAATCCTCCACCTCGAAGGAGACGCGCCGACCATCGCGCCGTTACGAGTCGCGCAGTTTGTCAGTTACGTGTGGAAGTATTTCTCTTGGTTTTTAGCCATACCGGAAACGCCAATATCTGCTAACAAAATAAAACTAAATAAACAGAAACAATTGCCTTGCCTACAACCCTGTCTGTTGTTGTCATATACATCTGTCATAAAATTTTGTTTTTAATTTTCTCACCAAAATGGCTTCCACCGGTAATTAACGCCTTGAGTGTCTTGAAATAAAGTTTATTTTGACGTCTTCACCGGAAATGCTATCTTTTCTCTGTCTCTCTCTGTCTGTCTCTCTCTCTCTCTCTCTCTCTCTCTCTCTCTCTCTCTCTCTCTCTCTCTCTCTCTCTCTCTCTCTCTCTCTCTCTCTCTCTCTCTCTCTCTGTCCGAGACTCGAGACTGAAGAGCAATTTAACCGCACGTAGCTGCCGCTTGGTCTACCACAACTCCTCTGGATTTACTCTGAGCAGAACCAAATACCTGTGACAGTAAGCCACTATGGACGTGAAGTTACTCGCAGTCGTGGCTGCACTCACACTGGTGGCACATGTGCCCCTTTCGCAAGGTACGAATACAATTTGGCACTGCTTGGGGTTCTTTAATTGCTCAAATATGTTATTATGTGCATTTTTTAAAGGTAATACGAAATGTTATAATATTTTCATTCAAATGTCAGTCATGTATCACTTCAGTAGAATTTCTGTAATTGTGCGCAATGTGATAACGTTTTCTGGCAAATTACCAAGAAAAGCAGTTGCAATTACAACACAAAATACATGAATGTAACATAGCCTTGCATTTGTTGATTTTAAAACATATTTGGCTTCCTTGAGTTAAGAAAAAAAGTTCAGTATTTATTTATTTTTAACATTTTTTGTCGTGCGTAAATCTCCAGGAGGTTCCGCGCGTATGTGGGTGGTTTTTGGCTGTGGAAAGCTCCCCGGCGCTATGCAGATCAACGTGTTTATTTGTTTTTCCACGTTTACGCTTTAATTAGTCCCAAATGAGGCAGCGTTAGAGGCACGACCTCAGCTAGTCTGCCTGGCGTCATCAGAAAATTGCGCGTTCTTTCACATGCAAATGTGGGACCAGGTGTAAAAAATAATTAGTATATGGGGCATTACACCCACAAGTACCCTCTGCAAATCTGTTTTTATCCCTACCGTGTCAGTTTTTTTCTTAAACACTTAGGTTTGGGTTTCCATTTTTGTCGTCATGAATCAACAGTGACCAGTTTACAAAAACCTGAGGTTTGAATTGTATCAGCATGAACATTCATTAGGGAACAACCGCCTCGGCTACCTGAAAAAAACTCTGCGTTTCCATTCATCCATTTTCCGAACCGCTTGATCCTCACTTGGGTCGCGGGGGGTGCTGGAGCCTATCCCAGCCGTCTTCAGGCAGTTGGCGGGGGACACCCTGAATCAGTTGCCAGCCAATCGGAGGGCACACAAAGACGAACAACCATCCACGCTCACACTCACACCTAGGGACAATTTAGAGCGTCCAATCAGCCTGCCATGCATGTTTTTGGAAACCGGAGCACCCGGAGAAAACCCACACAGGCCCAGGGAGAACATGCAAACTCCACACAGGGAGGCCGGAGCTGAAATCGAACCCGGTACCTCTACACTGTGAAGCCGATGTGCTAACCACTGGACTACCGGGCCGGCCAACTCTGTGTTTCTTTACATAACTACTTGTTATTACATTTGTGTGACTTGATATGAACACTTTATGGTCAATACCTTCAAAAGCATTTTATTGTTTCCAAAGATTGCATTTTTTATAGTTCATGTGGATCTAATGAATATGTTCAGCATTTGAATGATAGTCATCATATTGGATTCATGTTGTTTCAAAGGGCATCTGGAATCAGCTCCAGCTTGTGGGGAAGCAAAGATCCGTCGTATTTATCGTCTACTACCGCTGTTCACATTTGCCGTTTAGAAACATTCTTGCGATGTCAGCATGGACCAAAATAAATAATACCGTTGTTGCACATTTGCGTTCTCCTCAATGGATAGAGAGCACATATATGTGCTCTCTATCCACCCCACTGAGAATTTGCTTTATCCAAAGTCCTGCAATATTGATTGCATTATTGGAGCCATGTTTTTTTCTGAAAATTGGTCCTCGATGTATTTATTACATTTGTATTTGTTTTTATCCTGTTTTTAAAATTGATTTCTTGTTTACAAAGTACAATTAAATTTTTTATTTAACACCAAGTTAACATTTTTAAATTGATTTTCAACCTATTGGTTAAGTAATTATAATTATAGAGATTATATCTAGTCAAATTTGAACAATAAAAACGACTTATCTTGAATGAATTTTGAGTTATTGTTGAATAGTGATATGTACGGTATATTTTCCTTACTTGGTGCAGGCAGTTCTCACTCAATGACGGGGTGCGCGTGAAAGTGAATGCTTTTCTGTCTCTGTTTTTGCCCTATGCCTGACTGGAAACCAATCCTGGGCATCGTCCACCTTTTGCTTGAGGTGAACTGGAATATAATTCAGGAGAAGCCACAAAGAAAATACATTTATGGAGGGAAGGAAAATGAAGCATTTTGCATACGCACCATTTTTTTTACCTCATCAATGCATGGCCCATCTATCTAAAGTGCAAAGGTTTGCCCAGCCCTGATTTAGAGGTTGATACAACCATTATTAATCAACTTGTCAACCAGGTAAAATAATACACTCCACTTGTTCTGTGTATAGTTCATCAGTCTAGAGGGACATTCGATTTATTTTCTTTAAATTTAATTCAATTGTGTTATGGAATGCATGAGAAAATCCGGAAGATGTCCAGTGGGATACGCTGTGGTTATCCACTACCAGTCAGTTGCATTTGGTCTGATATTTAAAGTCTAATTGTATCAATTTCATGGGAAAGCCTTGCTTCACTCTTGTGGTCACATTGTGCTCCACTGTTTAAATCTGTCCATCCATTTTCCGATCCGCTTATCCTCACAAGGGTCGCAGGGGGTGCTGGAGCCTATCCCAGCTGTCTTCGGGCAGTCGGCGGGGGACAACCTGAACCGGTTGCCAGACAATCGCAGCTGTTTCATTTTATTATTATGTCTGTGGGAATATTGTATCTTTCAGCAGATATTCATAATTGTTCCTTTCTGTGCCCTTCAGCCAAGCCCATCAGTCTAATGGAGAGATGCTACTGTCGTTCAACAGTCAACAGCCTCCCTCGGGGATACATACGAGAGCTGCGCTTCATACATACGCCCAACTGCCCCTTCCAAGTCATGTGAGTGTTTTGTTTATTTATTTATGTGTTTATTTCTAGAGTGATCTATCGGTATTAAGAGGTTGTATACACCGCTCTTTAAAAGTTTGAAACGGGTTCCTCCTTGTCGGACATTTCTCACCATCAATCTTGAGAAGGTGACAGGGCGGAGAAAAGAGTTGGGCATGCATGTGTGTGCACACGCCCCTCTGTCACTCGCACTCTCACACATGGGCAGCCAAAGCCCACCGAGGCGTGCGGAAGGAAGCGTCAGTCAGTTGGAACGTGGGCGTGCAACTTTTGGTTTTCTAATGTGCTCAAAAATCAAAATCTTTGAAAATATTCACCCCACACCCCTAAGATAATCTTTTAGAGACACTCAAAAATCGTTGATTACGTTGATCGCAAGGGAAGGGAAGTGCTCAAGTTGGGCTTGATTGTTGTATGTACACCACTTCAGTGTGATCAAGTCTTGACCTATTCTGTAAATAACGACGGGTTGATGCTAAATTTAGGAGAATATCCTTTGCATGTGTTTGAACGTTCTGCATTTCAAAAAAGAGTTGAGTATTTACGGTGACGGGTCATTTTCCAAATAATGCATATATTTGAAGGGTGCTGTCGCGCTAAACTGACACTGTGGCGCTAATTCCCCTTTGTGGCCGTGTTCTTTTCTCATAAATAGTGCCAAGCTGAAAACAAACAAGGAGGTGTGTGTGAACCCTGAAATCCGATGGCTGCAGCAATACCTGAAGAATGCCATTAAGAGGTAAGTTACCCTCCACTCACGCTGTCAGCTTATGTCAAACTTGTCCGTCTGGTTGTGCCTTCCAATTCGCATTCGTCCACCATAGACATTCAAAGTAAGCAGGGCTGGGATGCAACAGAAGAAATGCGCATACAAATCTAGCGAATGGACCATTGTGAAGAGTAGCACCTCTTAACGGTCCTGCTTCTTGATGAACATGAAGTGAAAACATGCTCGTACTTAACAATTGTCACCCACAAACTGAATTTGATCACTTCAAGTCGCAGCTTTCGTTGCCTTGGCGCCTCGGGATAGAGTGATGAGCATAAGCGAGGAGTGTTCATAACAATTGTGAACTGTAAAATGCACACAAGTTCCTAGAAGGAGGACCACCTTGGTTATGTTTTTACTTCATCGCCGTGCTGACAAACTTAAATAGCCAATTAATGCTTGCATCTTTGTACGCTGCACATGCAGCGGGTGCATCACCGAAAAAAGTAACATCAACTTAAAATCTTCTGCGTCTGTGTGTCAGTCACATTAATGGCTGGGAGGGTCGAAGGCTACTTTGCCGTGCTGACCGTTGATGACTTTCTGCGCGCTGACTAACAGATGGACAAGACGGGGCGCAGTCAGACGGTCCGTCTGTCCGTCTCAATATAACTGCTTGAGCAGTTCAAGCTTGTGTGTGTTACCGGCGAGGTGTGACCGCTCGTCAGCATAACAACACCTCTCACATAGAGAGAAAGGCAGCGATCGTTTGCAATGGATCTGATGTCTCCAATTATGGTCCCACAGGAGACTTTACAAACTCTCTTGCAGTGGGGATTCTTACATGCACACAATAGATTGTAATGCTGCAGTTAACCCTTTCACCCGATAACATGAAACAATCCACTGTCGTAACCGCTGTGCCTAAAAGGGTTAAAGAAGACAATGATTTCCTCGATGCATCACTTTGACTAAGGCAAAGGTTTGGAAAAAGTATGATGCCACTGACCTAATTTTGTGTACAAGCCGCTTGCCACGTCTGTGTCAAGCAAATTCAGAAGTAAACTGTAAGTGCAACATGGTAAAAAGTCCATTTTGATGTGACGAGCAGAAATTGTGTTGAAAACTAGGTGCAATGGGCTCAAAGCAATCTGGTGAAATACAAAATGGAGCAAACTTCATAGTCACTCGGGTTAGCCAACCTGGACAAATAATATGGAAATTGGGGCGGTTTGGTGGAGAAAGGCCAGTTTTCGCTTAGAAAATAGTGAACGTATTATATCTTTAGGGTGTTTGGGTTTTTCCTGAAGTTAGAAAAAAAACTGTTATTGGGGAAAAAAAAGCTATAAACCCAGTCACAACGTTATACTCGCGCATTGAATATAAACAGTTTGTCTGAGATCTTTTTTATTCCCAATTATCAATACACACATACATTTTTTCAAAAAAATCTATGTTTCTTTAATTGAGACCATGATGTGGAACTGTACAGCATCATAGAGGAAGGTATATCTCGTAATGGAATGTAGATAAATAAGATGTCACCATGAATTCATTCATTCATTGCATTACGACAATGATTTTCATCTCTCCTTTCACTTTTGTCTTCCAGCATGAAAAAGTCCAAACAAGGTAACTAATGTTCCTGCTAAGATCCCCCTGAGCCATCATTGAGGAAATGGAGCACCATCACATACATATATTCTTGATATAAATACAGCATTTACTGTACATGTTCTGTCATCATCAAAATGCGGATATGAAGCACTTATCAGAGCTGTCCTGCAGCCGTTTTTTGCATGGAATCATTGCGTCATCATCACTGATTATTGTCATCGCCGCTTCGGTTACAGATATGTTATTTGTGCAAAGTGCAATTATATCTGTCTTTGTTCTCCTAACTATAATGTACAGTGTATACTTTTTTGTTATCGGACTTCAGCCGTTGCGCTCCAAAACGTAACCATAGGCGGTTTCACCAAAATGTACTCCATATTTCAGGTGAATTGGCGCCAAGGAATTTCTATATGTGCCACACAGACTGAGTACATTGTACAGGAGTCAAGTAAAAATCCCAATGATGAGGTTTTTGTGATGGTAGGAAGGACTCGAGCATTTCCTGAGCAACACTCTGGTTGCGATAATGTGACCCCCAACATGGCTGCTTTAGTTTTTAACTCACTGATACTAAGATGACATCTGGGGCCCTCATACAAGATGATTGGGAAAGAAACCGAATGGTTGCTTATACTATAAATGTGAAAACGATAAATAAATACAGACCCTCATTTAATATCAATTTCCCCCCAAAATGATAAACTTGATTTGGCTGGATTCTGCTAGAAACATGGCAGCGATCTCAACAATTTTTACAGAAAATGCAACATAAATCACATTAGTAGTTATGAAAATAGTTGAGGATAAGGTCTTATATTCGGCTGTCATGCAGATAAAAATGCACTTTATATATCTGAGCAACTTGTTTGTTTTTTTTAACTCACTCACCAACTCTTTCTTTTTTGTTTCCCAGTCTCTTTTTCTGTGTTTCTATTCCACTGTCTGTGTTCGTTTATAACAAATGAATTTGCTCACATGTAACCTTTTTTCCAAGATGGGAGATGCCAGCTAGTCGATCTTATCGGCATATCATATGTAAGATGAATGTGATATACTGCAAATGTTTTATTTTTGTACTCTTTAATGCATCTAAATGAAGGGAACTGTACTTTCTCAATTGAACCGCCCGGTCAACATTTAATTGTCAAAATTGTATGCAGTTATTAAAAAAAACTAAATAAATACATGAAGAAAAAAAACCCCTACATGGGTCGCTTGATTTTTTTTCAGAGTAAGTCCAGATGACCATGTGGGCCATCATCCAGTTAAACCTGACAGCTGTAAATGCAATTTAAGAGTGTACTGGACTAAAAGATCACAGAGGGCGATGTAAAGCCTTTCATGTTGAAAATGTGTTTAGCTTGAAGTCACAGGACAATAAGCCTGCTCGTTCGCAGCGAATTAACTAAACAAGCAGCCATTAGGAACACATTAGAGCTAAGAGGGATGAACTTCTAACTTCCCTTTGGTGGTATGATGTGAGGCGGAGCATGGCGGTTCACATATGTGGTGTGAGTGGTCCACTAATTGAAACATCAAGAAAAGGGGGGCGGGTTACTCAGACGTGCCTGTCTGCGAACCGTTTTGCTAGTTTACAGATGAACTTTGATGGGCACAAGAAGACACGGCAGACTTGCTGTTGTATAATATACACTGAATTCAGTCACTGCGTAAGCTGATTTCAAATTGTGTTGAATTGTCTGGAGGGAATCCAGCAGGTGCACTTTGCAAACCGGTTGCTATATTCAACTCTATTTCAAAGAGAAGCTTTTCACACGAGAGGCGTCTTTTTATTTTCAAACTAACTTCATTCTACTTTTGACAATTGTATCCCTTAAGTTTTTCATGATGATAGTTGATGTCATGGTGCCAAGTTTCGAGTTGCTGCTGCCAAATGAGGCAGCTAGTAGACATCTGAATAAAGAATAAAAATGAACTGAGCTCTCATGATATACAGTAGGATCCCTGGTACGGTGTCACACATGACAGCAGTTCAAACATGTGTTTATAAGGTATATTTTCCACCAAAATGTTTGGTCAAATTTTAAACTTGTACAACCTCCTGTGTTCAATTTGAAAGGTTCCGTGTTCTTGTTTTTTCAACCGAAAGATTTGGCTCCGATACCATTGCTATATATACACACACCATATTTTGGCATCATCATTCAAATACTTTCCTCAATGTTGATTTGTCTTTGCACCAAAAAATAAAAATCATGCCTTTTCTTATCGTTCTTGCCCTCAGACAGACAAACAAACCTGCTCTAATGCAAAACAGTTGTAAAAGATCTTAACTCACCATATTCTTGGACTCTCTGCCAACACCCACAGCTTAAACTATGCAGGTGATTTTAGACAAAGCGTAAAACAGATTCAAAGTGTCAACTCAATAATTTGTAGGCACATTTTGCAGGTCATGAAAAAAAAAGAACTTCAGCTTACATCAGATAACACTTTCAGGACAAAAAGTATTGCACAAGTGACTCGACATTGATGCAGTGTAAGCGCTAACTTTTCTCGCATTCTGTATCATCTATGTTTTCAGGGACAACAGGTTGACAGCTCATGTTGCCAGAAAAATACACTTTAATAACCAGGTATTACGGTTGCCCTTGATTTTTTTTTTGGTGTATGGTTCTCAACAGGGCAGATTGACAAATCTCACTCCCTTCACCGGGAAGGAAAGATTGAACCCCCTTGGCTCAACAATTAGTTTCAAGAACAAGGTCAGCTACTGCAGGGCAGGAGCTCAGCTGCCATGTGGGATTGATACAGCCCTTTTCCGGGCGTTGCCACTTCCTTCATCGTTTGGTACCCAAAGAATGTGAACAATGAAAAAAAAACAAAGACAAATGCAACAATAATGTGACCTCAAGTCTTATCATAGATTGAATATCAGCTCAAGTGTTCAAAGGCGAGTCTCTGAATCCATCAACGAGCCAGGATGTTAACGCACAGCGAAACTGTTAGGATATGTGTCAGGACAGAATTTTCTTTTTTTTAAATCTCCGGCAGTTGACTGGGGACAAACCCAAAGCCAGGTGGGCTAAGATCCAGGCCGCCTGTGACCCTAATGAGGACAAGTGCTATGGAAAATAGACGGATGGATTTAATCCAATTTCCTCTCAGGGAACGACACAGATAATGGCCCGCTTTCCTTGTTCAGCACAAGCCAAATTCATTTTATTCTCACTCAATCGATTTTGCATACTAAAACTATTGTCAAGCATACGTGTGCATGGTTTTGAGTATGTGTACCAGCAGTGTCTGTTCTGTCTCAACCAGAACTGCCCTCCCCCTATTTTCCCTTTCTGCAACTGTGGTTATTTACTCCCATTCCCCCACACCACCTTGCTTTATCGAAAACCATGCTGCAGCCTTGGGCCGTGCTGTGTACTAACCCAACCTCCCCAGGGGAAACATTAGTCAAGCTCTCGCCATTCCCATATCAGATGACCCGAAGCGCATTTCACCCAGTGCTGCACACTCTAAATCTTAAAAAAAAAAAAAAAACAACAACAACAAACCCAACTCATCCCAAGTAATGACTTTTAAATGACCCGTTGATTGCAAGGGGCTGCGGTGGCGGGTGCCTGCTTTTTAATTACTTTAACACTGACCGTGACCTGCTAGCTCATTAATCACAATTATGACAATATTAGTCAGCCAAACGTGTTTGTTGCCGCGATGGAAGTTGAAACTGACCAACACGTGGTGAGTCATAACAGGAGCATGTGTGTGTCTGTTTGGGAACGAACGGGAGGCTAATAGAGGGGCCTGTACGGCCGTTTAAAATCGGCCTCCTGCAGTTTCGCTACCTTTCATGTGCTAATATCGTCAAGGTTATGAGCCCAAACATCATCCATCTTCACATAGAATTTGAACAAGGGCGGGGGGACGGAGAAACACATATGCAGGATGGGCACGGGGCCGCCCTACGCACAATACCACGGCCATGGTGCAAATTCTTTCCATGTGATTGGGTTCGCAAACTGAGAAGGAGCAGCAAAGTATGCCTGTTAGGTACGGATGACACACAATGGAGTCACCCACCCCAGAAGCTGCGGGGTGCCTCCATCCGCGGGGCCCACAGGAGCTCGAACACCACTGACCCAAAATCACACACTGTGCTTCCTCGAGTTGCCATTCCTTCCCAGATTCTCAACCATATCCTAATTGGCTGATATAACTGGGGTGTCTCCATCAATTGTGAACAGAAAGTCTTCTCATATGTAGCGCAGATTGCCATGTGACACCCGTGACCAATGCGGCTGTCTTCAAATAGAAAGAAACAGCTCGGCCATTATGTACAGATAACACTGGTGGACTGTACTGGCTTCATCTTCAAGGGACACAACAAACATGAGAGGGACGCCTCTGTTTGGATGTGGCGTGACTCGGAGCATGTTGAGGACTGTCTGATGGATTATGTCACCCACTTCCAACAAATACATTTTCTAGGAACAAAGTGATTTGCTTTTTAATTTATTGCCCGCAGTACTTCAGCAAAGCATCCTTCATTTCCGACACAAACGCAAAATAGTCTGCGACCAAAGCACCCACACCATCAAGTGAAATCAAATTAAAATATGCGGTTGTTTTTCAGTCGTCTGGAAAGACGTTCTACAAGATTTTGGAGCACGTCTGTCAAATTATTTTGTGCCTTCAGCTGTGATGACCAATGTTGGATCAACAACAGCTAAACTATCTCTGTTATAATTCCCCCTAAACATGACTTATTGCATATGGCGCTGTGCACCGGAGTAAGTCAAACTGGAGGCAAATCATTCTCCAAAGTCATAATACCTTGGCAAATGAAGAATTAAGATTCAAAGAGAATTAAAGGGTCCAACCATAGGCAAGACCCTACCACACAACCAAGAAAACCAAGCAACCTCCAAACCAAGAAGCCAATCAACCAACCCAACAAACTAACCAGTCAATGAAAAGTGACCCAGTAACCACCCAACCAACCGACCGACCAACCAGCTGATCCCAAATAGGCTGCAATATGTCTGCCGTCTTCTACACCACAAAATTAAGACATCTGCAGTATTGCAGCTTTTTCAACTTGGTTATGGTTAGTCTAAAATGACCACCTTCAAACCTATATTGCCAAACGTGGCAGACTAGGACATGAAGACATTCAGAGGAAAACGTAACTCATGGTTTGCTGTTATGTGTGAGCAATTTAAAAGTCAACGTCTTCTTTTGAAAATACGCAGCAGTGAGATCTTAATCTGTCTCCAAACGTCCTGAGTTATTGACTGATGGTTCTCCACTTCACAGCTCTGGACTGTGCTGAGGTTTGATGAAACTTGATCCCTTCTTTTTTTCTGTGAAAAGTGTCGAGTGATTTGCCATGCATCATGGTGGAAGTGCAGAATTGTTTTGATTTAACAGCAGAACATAAGGAAAAATTGGATCTAGATAAAATGAATGGTGGTGACTAAAAGTTCACTGTGGCTAATCTTCTTAGCGTAGCCTATTTTTCAAAATCCACCAAGAATATTAACAAGACTCCTCGGTGATGCTGATGTGAGTCACTGTCTGCTTGAACAGATCATCGTCGAGATCCTTCATTTTTGTCTCACATCATCACCCTTTTTCTTGAGGCCGGCTATTATAATTCTGTTTATTTTCAATTCCCAAATGATTGCGAATGACTCCATTGTGAGACAAATAAAGGTTTGCTTATCTTGTGCAGAAGAGAAGCCTACAACCTTCAAGAAAAAGAAAGCTACATTTAATCGAGTCTTACTTAAAATACAGATTAATCTCAATGGGAGATTCCCCACGCACTAAGCTCATTTGCATAATATGCAGTAATGGTGAGTCGTATTTTTCATGCACTTTGTATTTGCGGCATATCTTATTTTGAAGGCACGTATAAACCTAATTACCTAAGCGACTATGGAGTGTTGCAGCCAAATAGGATGTTGGAATGGCAACTTAGGAACTGACGATTCCCTGGCCCTGGACACACACAAGGGGAATAACTCCAAAAACAACCTCAGTAAGAAATCAGCAGGTATTATACTGTACATCCAGGCTGCATTGCTCAAATAAATTATGTGTGACCACAGTTGAGAGTCTCATTAATTCAAACATTGCAACATTACTGTGTCATGTAATGTGTCAATGAACACATTAGCTTAGAGACGAATGGCTCTCATCTAAAGCGGATGCAGAGAATCATTTTCCTTCCTTTGGCCTCTCTGTGGAGTGTCCCAAGTCAGGATGCTGAGAACAAACATAAAGGACTAAAATATTACTTCCTTCAAAAAGATGTGATATTTTCCAATATTCAGAATGTATGAAATCACTCGGCGTTGCCTTGACTACACTGCATTCAAACATCATACAAACAGGAGCAACAAAAAATGATTAATTCTATGAATTTAAATTGAATTACATTATTACATTTCTCTCAGAATAAATTAACAAAGGTAATACAGTACAAACAAAACAAATGTGTTTCCATAATTTACTGATAAACCCGCAGACCTCTTACAGTACAGTCTGTCCCGCTTTCTTTTTTATATGATTTCACTTTATTTTGCATTGAAAAAGAAACCAAAAATTCACACCGCCTCCCCCCACCCCCAAAGATATCTCTAATAAGCCTTTTGTAAGACAAATTACTTCTGAATGTGAAGTCAGCCCAACTGGTGGTGCACAAAAGTCGAAACAGAAAGCTGCTAACCTAAATTTGGATTTTTCTGTGGGATGAGTTTTTTTTGGAACATAAATCTTGTTGCTTCGACGAAAACAATGTGAGTGCATGGGAAAGCCAGAGGAACACTTAGATTGGTCCAGTTACACTTCTCTGACAGACTGATGGATTCGTTTACCGTGTGGGAGTAACGGATGGCATTTTTCAGAGCATTCACAAGTGATGAATTTTCAAAGTCATTTCTGCTCGCTAAGTGATAAACGAGGACCTAAACATATCGCACCAGAGCGCTTTCGTGTCGGCTTTATGGTTGGCGTAAAATGGTTGGAAAAACATGAAAATCACAATCAGTTTACTGAGGGATTTTTTTTTCATTTTTAATGCTTCTCCAAGTGAAAACATTTGTTTACTTTTGAGATTAGGGTGACTTCTTTGACCTTCAACAAGCACTGATACGGCGTGTGAACAAAAATTTTGGTGGACATAGAACAGGTGATTACAGCCGCCCCCTCTCCAAAAAAAATGTCAGGGTCCGGAAGGTTTCACACAGTTGTGGACTCTAGAAATGTAGACTCAGATAAGATATACAACAACAAAAAAGTATTTTCAGAAAAAGTGGTGCAAATCTGACAAAGTACAAATAATGATGCTGGTAACCACACCAGGATAAAATGAGAGAAACAAAAAGTGCCTGAAAAAAGCAAAGAAAATACAAACAGAAATTGCTTGTCAAAAAAGGACAAAAGAACCAAATCACAAAAAATACCAGCCAAGGAGGCATGAGAACAATGAATGAATATGGGGCAACATTATAATATGCTTATAACATGGTTATAACTTCCATAGTGTGTCATTTTGTGATGAAGAGGAGTGTTGCATGTTTGTTTTACATTTTTACATTTTATATTGTGTGACATACCTTCATTCATTTTCAACCGCTTCTCCTGTTCTGGGTCATGCCTGAGGTGGAGCTTCTCCCAGCAGACTTTTGGTTGAGAGGCAGGGGACACGCCTGACTGGTCGCCACCGAATCACAAAAACAAACATTCACACTCACCCTTGTGGGTAATTTCGAGTTTTCTTTCAACCTAACGTGCATGTTTTTGGAATGTCGGAGGAAGCTGGAATATATGGAATACACACACACAAGCACAAGCTGACAAAGCTTCTCTGTTCTATCCAGCAAAGATTCATTGGTATGATGCGGCAGTCATTACTCACATCGGCGGTGGAGGATAAGAAGAAGGAAAGAAACAAATCACACAAGAAAAGAAGCTCAACTTGGAAGGAAAAGAATATGAAAAAGTTGCACAACCGAACCCCAAAGGATGGTCAGCTTTTATCTATTCAAACTGGGATATTCTCGGAAAATAGTTTGACTTTCTGAAGAAGGGCGGTGTTTTATGGGCATTTATCAAAATGTCTGATATTACACTTGAGTCCCGTTTGACATCATTTCCTGTTTTTTAGTATAACGACAATTCTTTCACCTCACTGCATCATTGTAAAGCTTCACTCGGTTTCGTCCACATCCCCAATGGACTCGTGACTAACATCAGCTCGGTCTGTGTTTAAGCAGGTTTTAACTTTGTTATTTTATCCCCAGTGAGAGGGAGAGAGGCTGTGTTTGCAGATGTGACCACAGGCATTGTGGGTATGGATGTTTATTTGTCTTTCTCATTGGCAGAGGTTGTTATCAGCCAATCAGACCGAAGAGCACGTTCACCTTCTGGTAGAGGCGTTTGTTTTGCTCACAGCCAGCCTATCAATGAAACAAACATTTTTCTTCCTTATTCGAAGGCACAGGAAGTTTTTCTGTACTCTCTGTCCGCAACAGAGAAGTCTTAAGTGTAATGTAATATGTACCATGCTCAATGTACATGGACAACTTGGACAACTTAAATGGGGTTATTTCACTCTTACACCTTGCATAGTGTTACTTTTCACTGTAGCGGGTTCCTGTTTTCAGACAAAAACTTTCTAACACTAAACATCAACTTAGTTCATTAATATGGCACAAATAATCCATGTTGAATAACTCACTATACGCACTCATGCATACGTTTTTAAAATGGAATGTGCAGTAGTTACAAAAAAAATAAAAATACTTAAAGGCTCATTCAAAGGCAAACAAATGGAATGATTTTTTTTAAACATTTCCCTTGTGTCTTTATAACATGCGTGTCATGCTTATGTCAAGGATAAAAAATGACAGCCCCTCTTTCACCCTCTTTCTTTGCCTGTCTGAAATCAGCCTTTTTGATACGGGCATACCATGCAAATGAGCTATGTACATGCCCCAATCTATGGCATCTTCACCTAGCTTGCCTGGGGCGGAGCTAGGGTGTTGCAACAAGGTGAACAGCGCGTAGCTGTGGAAGCGTCAGCATAGAATCTGAAGAAAAAAGTCAGGGCTATCGATTGTATTTTCAATTGTGGGGGCAGGTGATGTCACAGTCTGGCAAAATATTCACATTTTAGGCCAAAAACATTTGATTTTTTGAAAATAAGACAATCACTCCCCGACTAGAATTCATCTTTTGAGCCACACCTTGCAAATTTAGGTATCACAAACAACAACATGTGGCTTGTTTATGTCCGACCTGCCAGATGGTAAATTATGACCCAAGACAAATGCATTTACAGGCTGTAGAGAGTCACCGTAAGTGCCCATTATTCACAAATAAATAAATTCATTTCAGAGTTGTTGCAAGAGGAATGTTGATCGCGCACTCACACATAAACACAAACCAAACACTCTCAGACCTTGAGGCAGACACGAGTTGCTCGCATTAGTGGAGGATGTTTAGACCTTGTCCTTGGAAACCCTTGAGGGGGATTATCCAAAGAGGGACCTCACTGACCTCTAACCTCACAGAGGTCCTAAGAAAACACGGACGCTGATGCAAGAAAACCGAAAAGATTTCCTGTATATTTCAAATGGGGGAATATGCTGCAGCGGGAGCTTGAAAGCAACCAACCGAGGGGAAGAGGCAGCAGGATAGGAAGGCAGAGTGTGGTCTTCACTAAGTGTCAAAGATAATAAAGAGGTGCTTAAGAGGGTTTAGGTGCTGTTGGCAGATAACAGCGGGAACAAATGAAGAAGACTTCTCTTAACAGCACCACTTGACTGATGCCAGCTGAGTCAACATCATCCCCGCGGGAATTCTGAATACCTGCAGGAAGAGGAGCAGGAGGGAGGTTGTTGCCGCGCATGAGTGTCAACATTCCTTCTCATCACAGACAACACACACACACTCACCTCTTGCTAATTACAGAGGGACCCCGACTTCCGAGTGACCCGACTATGAGGCATCCTTTGTGACCGGTTGAGCTGCAGCTTCAAAAATGTCACAATATTGTTTCTGGGCGAGCAGAAGAAGAAAGAGATTCGAAGAGTGATTAGAAATTCTTTGTATCAGAAAGGCACACGCTTGATTGATCGCCAATCACCAATGCAGACAGAGAACCATTCCCACTGGCACTCATACCGTCAATGAGTGGGAACTGAACGCACGCCGTCGGCGCCCAAGTCAGGCAAGTGCAAAGGTACACCATCCGTGGTACCATAAAGTATTGCAGATGTAATATTTGTACTTGAGGAAGCTTACGTTTGGCTGTTCTATTTGAGTATCCAGACAATTAATGCGGATTTCTTGCCATCTGACACCAGTGGAAGATGTTCATTTTCCATAAAAACATTACCATACAAAAATATTTAAGAATCATACACGTGTAACAGAAGAGGATAGAATAGAATCACATTTAAAAAAATGCTCTAATTTAAAGAAAACGTGGCTGCATGGAGCGGCACAAACCAAATTCTTAATTTTACACAATGACTCCGATATTGTTCATGGGCTCCGTTCACTCCTTACTCAAAAACCAGTAGCACATTCCCACGACAATTTACTCCCAAGGAAGGAATCGAAACCTGAGATGGATTAATGGATTTAATACAATAACTTTAATTTAACTTTTCAATATGAGCAATATTCATGGTGACTGCTGTTGAGGGAGATGGATTACTATGCTAACTTATTACTGGTTGATAGCTATATAGTTGCAAAGAAAATAATCCCTGCGGTCTACTCTTCATTCAGATTAAACTTATTTTTTGTACATGTTTCTTCATCATCGAGCTCAATGTCTCACCTCCCGGTGGCCTCCACAAGTGCAGTATAACTTAACCGTAGGTGATGATTCATGGCGGAAAGGGACGCTGTGGGTGGTTGGAGCAGCATTCAAGGTCCAATGAGTGTCAAAAGCATCTTTACGCTGCACAGAGAGGCCAATACATTGGCCGTCCTCATCTCTGAAGCGATTTACGCCCCCTCTGAGCACACACCAGAAGACAGACAGACAGAGTCGAGACGATTTGAGGCAACGTTCCACTCAAAAGAAACTGTAGTTTGTAGCGTATGTATGACTCACAGTCGAGAGGTTCTGGATTTGAATCTCGGCTCTGGCACTCCTGTGTGGAGCTTTCATGGTCTCCACGTGCTAGTGAGGGATTTGTCCTGGCACACCAGCTTCCGCCCACATTCCGAAAATGTGCTTGTCAGCTTGATTTGATTGAATTGATGGAGCCTTTTCTGTTGCTGGTCCCTCTCTCTGGAATGACCTCCCACTGAACATTCGGCAAGCCTCCTCGCTGCCCATCTTTAAAGCCCTCCTCAAAATCCACTTGTATTCTTTGGCGTTCGACTCAGCATGATTTTACTGCTTGGTGCTTTCTACCGCCTTTATTACCATTTCGTCTTACTGTTTATTGTGTATGTTAAATCGCTCCATGTACAGCACTTTGTATGCAGCGATGGCTGTTTGAAAGTGCTCTATAAATACTGTTGACTTGACTTGACTTGATTGAAGGTCTGAATTCAATCATAATATTGGCAACAGGTGACATTTTTTCTTTCTAATGAGTCCTTGATGTTACTTTGAACTCGGCCTCGATCATTTCTCCAAATGTTTCTCCTCTGTGCTGTGTGGCATCTCACCGAAGCAATGAAATAGTCACAGTAAACATCTTCAGATTTTAAAAATGGGAAAGGAAAAAAAAACAATCCAAGAAATCAAAACAACTGCATGCAATTTCTATACAAGCTGGCAGCTGTCTTAATTTTCCGTCACACTCTGAGTATTACCCTGGATCTGATAAGCAGGTCACACACATTTACACACAAAATGTACACACACAAGCATATTTAGGCAGTTAATTCTATTCAGCAGGGAATAGTTGGGGGAGGGGGGAAATGATGATTTACAATTATCTTATGTACTTGCCGCATATTTGACAAGTGGAATATCTCACCCTCAAGAGGTTCTGGGTTCGAATCTCTAATTTGCAATTTCTCAGGCACTTGTGTGGTGTCTCTTTATTTGTCTTCGATTCACTGAAAACTCACAATTATCCATAGGAAGGAATGCGAGGATTTTTTGTCTGTTTGTGCCTTGTGATTGATTGGCGCCCAGTTCAGTGTATACCCCGCCTCTTGCTCAATATAGGCTCTAGCTCACCCGAGACCCAAATGAAGACACGCGGTAAATAAAATGGATGGAATGTGTAATTTAATTGTTTCACTGGTCAGAAAATGGAAGCATGTGCTTCTCACATTTCTACAAATTGTGTTAAATGATCCAAATGTACAGCACCAGACAGTTGAGTTTCCTGCTTTCAATGTTAATGTGTCCTGCAGGGTGGTCTTAAAGTGGGGTTTGTTTGAAGGAACAACCCATTTTGGAGTGCCAAATAACTGATAAACAGGATGACATGAAAAGTAAACACAAACAACACTGACATTTAACCTCATATTCTGGGATAATTTTTCTGAGAATTGCTGAATCGTGTTACTTTAGTTACAGCTCCAACCTTTAGTTGTCAAGATGAAAATGAATGGCACAAAACTAAACAGAGCATTTTCTGTTATTCAATCCCACATGTACAGGCAACGTATTCCGACTACTACTATAAATATAATGGACCCTCCAAACTTCCCAAAGCCCCTCAAGTCATGCAGTTTGGAATTTCACAAAAAATAAAACCTTTACCTTTTGTGTGTGTCTCTCTCTCTGTGATTTTCTTGTGACAGTTATTCTAAATAACTGTCCATATATATGGTGTTTGCAAAAGAAGAAGGCCAAATAGACACGAACAACTTGAAGTTATGGACTTGATTAGACTCTAGCGTCACCATCCATCCATTTTATACAGTGCTATAAAAAAAATATATATATACATATATATAGTGCTCATTAAGGTTGCACATGAGTGAGAGCCAATCACATCTAATAGAAAAAGCTGTGGAATCTGACAAAAGTAAAATGTTATGGAGACTCATTGCACAACTTTTTTGATTTTTTTTTTCCAGTGAAAACTCTTGTATTTTATGGCAAGTCACAATCAAAATGAACTGCAAGTATATTATGGTGGTTTGGTTTTCATCAAATGCACTACAAAGTAAACTTGTGTATATCTGCCAGATTAAGTGCTTTTGTGCTTACATATAATTATTGAGCCTCCCTTACTGCCTTTTTAATTCACTTAGACATTTCTGGATGAAAAAAAAGCTCTGTCTTGCTTCCAAAGCCTAATTTTGAAATTGAATTGTGTTTTCCTTCGAAAAGAAGTTTGTTGCTTGTTGGCTTAGTTTTCACTTGAACTTTAATGAGCTTGTTTCCTTCTGTGGAAGCCTCTGCAGGGTCTTTTTATTTTTTATTTTTTTGCCTGATTGTGCTCCGTAATGTCACGGGAGGACTTGTATGACGTAAGAGGTTTTATTCTTGATGAAATATGCTGACATTGGTGGCTGACAAGGCACAGAATATTTCCTCTTCTCAATGTCACGTTCATTGTTTAACAGATGCCACAGTGTCTTTATTTACGGTACTCTGCATGTGTGTGGTATGTGGATGGGGAATGAATTCTTCATATAAATCAGTGTTTTCTGAAACAAACTTCATCAAATGCACTTTGAAGAAAGCCAAAGTCCTCACATGAAACAAAAAGTCCAAGCAATATATTCTCTGATTGTTACGCGATAAAAAAAAAACACTTATTGTTGTCCCCTCAACTTTTCCTTTTTTACAGCAATACATCAAATGTTTTCCTATGTTGATCCCAGTTTTCCTGTTTTTCCTTACACGATGAAGTTCCTCCTCCTCAGTTTGTAGTTCCCCCGAGGTCACAAACATGCCCCCCCCATTTAATAGCATCACAACTCCTCTTAGGATTGCCCGGCGGGAGGCAAAACTTGTTCAGCACAATAAAAATGTTCCCACGCAGGAAACACAATAACGGCTGAAATAAAGCGACAATGAAAGTGATATGACCTTCAGCGCGAGTTACTAAACATGGACCAGAAGCAAATGACTTTGCGTCATGAGGTCCTGTTAGAGAAAGTTCAATGTTCCCAAAACTGAGATTAAAGAGTATGACCGAAAACATCATAAATCAACAGAGCCCCCCCCCCACATCCCTCAAAAAATGAGCATTTTGTGATAACAATCAACAATGAAATGATTGCTTCAGCACCTGGTTGAAAAGACACACATAGCATGATTGAAAGCAGCAGTTGGGTACCTTGCTCCTCCGGGGACCAGTTCATATTTTACAAAGTCCTCCTGAGTCTGTACTACAGTAGACATGAAAAAATATGATCATTCAAACAATCAAACATATAGTTATACAGTAGTTCCTTGATTTATGAGATTACTTTCTTCTCCAAACACTAGCTTCCTAATTCATCTTTCTCTATTAAAATGAATTGAAATGGAGTCCATTTCAGCCCCATATTGTGCACCTCCGCTCTCAGGAGGAGCAGTGTAACACATACGTGCAGACGCACATGAAAAAGAGTTTCCGAAGACCTCAATCAAAGTACGGTACTGATACTATAAGTTCTTTGCAGACGATAAACAATATATGCCCATGAGTATCGTTATACTCTCTGTCTCGGACATCCGTTGGTTTCATTATACACACGAACAACAATCAAAACAATTTGCCTTTCCTCTTTTGCACGAGGCACGGGTAAATATAGATAACGGTGAGGAAAGTGAGAAGATTGAGGAAGGAAGCTCAGATAGAAGTGGAAATGGACATACTGTGATGTAGTTATGACTTCACAGATGGGGCTCTTGTGTGTGTGTGTTGAAGGCGGAACTGGTGGCCCATAGGAAGTCATGGAGGAAACGGAGCATAAAGAAGGTTGGGTAGGATTTTTCCATCTGCTCTTGAACACAAACTTTGTTGGAGGTAAAAATCTGATTTGTTTTTGATCTTTTTGTCAGTTTTTTTCACCAATTGGTGTATAGGCTATCAGAGGACTTGTGTTTAATTCATGTCGTCCACATCAGTCTTGGGCTTTTTTCCCTCATCTTGGCTCACAAGGATATTTCTTTAAAAAAAAAATCCAGAGCCATTCCTTTACTATTCCAATGTTCCTAATTTATCTGCATGTGTCAGTCATGCATAGAATAGAATTAGAATAGACTTTATTGCCATTTGTACAGGTTAAAAAACAAGGTTTTGTGCATGTTTGAGTCATGCCGCTAGCAAGAAGAACAAATGCAACTGGTAAAAGATTAAATCACACATTATAAATAAAACAATACAAGCAATAGATATGTACATACGGAGTTTAATAATACTGTAACTGGTTACTAGGACTTGAATATACAAATATTGCATTCTGTATCATGTAGCTTCAAATATGTATTGCCCAGAAGAAATTGCATAGAAGTATTGCACATGGTGGCTTTACATCAGAGTTGTAGAGCCAGGGAGGGGGGATCAACTAATGAATGTTTGTATGAGCGAGAAAGGTTATCCTGAGCCACGAGTCTGACAGTGGCTGTGAAAAAGCGCTGCATGACGATGTCAAGTCAAGTCAAGTCAACAGTATTTATAGAGCACTTTCAAACAGCCATCGCTGCATACAAAGTGCTGTACATGGAGCGATTTAACATACACAATAAACAGTAAGACGAAATGGCAATAAAGGCGGTAGAAAGCACCAAGCAGTAAAATCATGCTGAGTCGAACGCCAAAGAAAACAAGTGGGTTTTGAGGAGGGCTTTAAAGATGGGCATCGAGGAGGCTTGCCGAATGTTCAGTGGGAGGTCATTCCAGAGAGAGGGACCAGCAACAGAAAAGACTCGATCCCCTCTGAGCCTCAGTTTAGTCCTTGGTACTTCTAACAAAGACTGGTCCACAGAACTGAGGCGCCGGGCAGGTGTGTAGGGGCGGATGAGCTCAGAGAGGTAAGGTGGCGCGAGATTATTTAGAGATTTGAAAACAAAGAGGAGGATCTTGAAAATAACTCTAAAATGAATGGGGAGCCAATGAAGGGATGCCAAGTAGGAGTTATATGCTCCCTCGTACGAGTACCAGTCAAGAGGCGAGCAGCGGCATTCTGGACCAGATGAAGGCGCTTAATGGAGGACTGGCTGACTCCAAAGTAAAGGGCATTACAGTAATCGAGCTGGGATGTGACAAAGGCATGGATTACTGTCTCAAAGTGTTCATGTGAGAGGAAAGGTTTTATTTTGGCCAGCTGTCTAAGGTGAAACAAGCTGGATTACGCGTTTCTAATGACATCCTCCTGGCAAATGACTCTGGAGACCACGTGTGTCTGGTCTTATTGGACTTAACTGCAGCATTTGATAGTAGATCACAGTATTCTGCTGACTCGTTTGCAGCACTTTGTGGGCATTGGCGGCAGTGCTCTTGAGTGGTTTAGGTCCTATCTAGCTGACAGGACCTTTTGTGTCAGCCTTGGCTGCTCTGAGTCACGCACTGCTCCCCTGTCATGTGGTGTTCCACAGGGCTCAATTTTGGGGCCTCTGCTATTCTCGCTGTATCTTCTCCCATTCGGTTCCATCTTAAGGAAACATGGTATTCCCTTCCACTGCTATGCAGATGACTGCCAGATCTATGTCCCACTGAGCAAGAAGGACGCCTTCTCATTAAGGCCACTCCTATCCTGTCTGGAAGAAATCAAAACCTGGATGGCACAAGATTTCTTGAAATTCAACGAAAAGAAGACAGAGGTGATATTGTTTGGTCCCAGTGGCCCTTGTGCATTCCATCCTGTAGACTTGGGCCCCCTGTCTCCTTATTTGAAATCAACGGTCTCAAACTTGCCGCTAGCAAAAGACTTCTTAAGACTTATCGACTCTTAATTTTATGCAGTATGTGACCAGAACGACATATGAACAAGGACATATTTTAGACCTTGTCCTTGCTCATGGTCTACCGGTGTCGAATCTGGAAGTCCTTGAAAATGGGATTTCTGATCACATGGCAGTTTTATTTGAAGTAGTCTTATCGCATGCTGCTGTGAAATCTGGCGCTCCTAGCTATAAACGCCGAATTTTTAACCCTCGCACTGCTAGTCGTTTCTCTGATGCCTTTAATAACCTTTGCGTACCCTCGTCTAACACAGAGGAACTCACCTCTTGGTTCGACTCGTCATGCCGTGCCATCCTGGATTTGGTGGCTCCTTCAAAAATTGTGCTCCCAAAGCCTAAACCCGAGCCATGGTTTAACGACATTACGCGCGCAGCTAGGCAGGAGTGTCGCAAAGCTGAACGCAAGTGGAAAAAAGACAAATTGCATGTCTCTTATTAAATTTGGAAAGACTGCTGGCGAAACTACCAGCTCGCAGTAAAAGAGGCCAAAAGAGAATATCTGTCGGACCTTATTCTAGCTAACCGTCACAACCCACGCGCACTATTTAAAACGATCAAATCCGTTACATCCCTGCATGCTTATGCTTAATAACTTGTTTATCTGCCTCCTCTGCGCAGTGTCCTTCCTTGGCGGTTAAAACAAAATATAGTGGATATGCACAAGTACAAATTGATGGATGGACAGATGGATTTTTAAAAATGCAGTAAAAAGTATGGAAATGTATTTGCCACATGAGGTTCACAGGGTGAGAATTCAGTAAAGTCAACCATCTGCTTTGACCCTCATAAAATAGTTTCATAATGTGGCGTGACATCAAACCTAGTCATCCAAAAACGGGAGACGCAAAGGCTCATAAGGATGAAGGAAAAAAAACACAATACTTTTGCCTTTTCTCAAAAATATATTCTGAAGGCATTGGTCAATTTCCCAACTGTTGATACAGGCCATATGGACACAAAGCAGCACAACCACATGCATGAGATAAAACAAAGAACCTCCACTGATCAATTACCACAAATACCATGTCAAGTGTTGCCTTTAATGCACATAAACATTCAACATATTTTGGAAACATTTCTCTGAGATGCACATGTTAGCGAGAACTGAGGACATAAACCTGTTAGTGTTAAGTCCTTAAATCTTTCTTCATGTGTTATTCTACTGTCAGAATGGAGAACAGCGCAACACGGCAGCGCTGACACACCACATACCCTCTGGGAGGTGCCCTCGACCACCCATGCCAAATAAATCTGCATCCCCCAACGTGGGCAGGATTCATTACGTACACTCTTGTTCACACAGAAAGGCACGCGCTAAAATGAAGATGGATACTTTGAGTGTGTGCAGTCTGTCAAAGGAACTTCCCTTCTCATGACAAAAACTCAGGATCATGCTGTGACAGCGGTAAATGTTCCAATTCTGTCTTCTTTTTCGACATGTTGGCTCTGTTACGCTCAAACTTAAGTGCAAGCACGACCCAAGTGAAGCCTCATGAGTTTTGGAGAGAAGAGCTCTCATATGATTGTCACAAATCAGTACAAAAATCTGACATTCCTGCATGAATATACATATACATATACACACACACACACACACACATATATATATATATATATATATATATATATATATATATATGCTTGGAGTTGTATAAGGTGAACAGGACCCTAAGAGCCTCTACCTCATACAATGATGAGAGACAATAAAACGAATGACATGCCGGCTCAGACGTCGCCCGGCCAAACAAGGTCTGCGTCAGGTGCTGGGGAACCAGAGCACCTTGATGAAAAATGGGCTACTGGAACAAAGCGGAGATGGGCGAGAGACGATAACATGGCTCTGTTGGAATGCTACTACTCAAGCAACCCTAGTCAGAGGGGTTACATGCAGAGAATGTGGGGTAAATGGTTACTTCGAAACCCAGTCAGTTGACCACGAAACAACTAGTAGCTCAGTGTTCCAACATCAACAAACGGCAACTGCTGTCACAACTTGAGATTGATGAGGTACAACGCAGGTTCCATGGCGAAGGGCCCCAGGCTGCCAGATCAGAGGAGGAGGTCATACAAGAGCTTGGGAGGCAAGCCCCAATGAATGCAGATGATGAGATTGGGTGGCCAGCCCCAATGAATGAAATGCTGAGCGAGGCAGCAACTGACCTGAAAGCTAAGATCATGGCGAGAATGAAAGCTGGGCAACCTAGAGACCGATTACAACGGCTATGTGAAGTACCATCTGAAAGTCTCATAGAAAGTGTGAATGCAGCACTGAGGGCGATCCCTACCGTAACGATCACAGAAACCAATGAGCTGATATACGCTTCAGCATCAGTGATCCTGGAGACTCTGGGCTATAAGAGCAACCATGGAAGCCATGAGATACGTTACCCACCATGGAAAAGACGGTTGGAGGCTAAGATCAAGGCGGCCCGGAAAGATGTGAGTCAATTGACGGAGGCCCAGAGAGGTGTGATGAAAAGGCCGATACCCGAGAGGTACATCCAGATGACCATACCTGAAGCACTCGAAACTGCCTAACAGAGGCTCCAAGCCTTGTCCAGTCGCCTAAAGCGGTATACGAAAGAGAATGAGGCCAGACGAATAAACAGGCTGTTCGCAACACAACCTGCGAAAGTGTACGCTCAGTGGCAGGGTCCTAACAACAGAGCTGACCCACCAAGACTGGAAACTGAAAGGTACTGGAAAGGCATATGGGAGAAGGAGGTTGCACATAACAGCAGTGCACAATGGCTGGTGACCCTGAGAGAGGAACACAGACACCTCCCTGAACAGAACCCAGTTACCATATACCATACCAGACATACAGGAAAGAGTCTCAGATATGAAGAACTGGACAGCACCAGGCCCGGACATGGTCCACACCTACTGGCTAAAGAAACTCACAGCACTCCATGAGCGCCTAGCAGTACAAATGAACCAGCTGCTGAGGGATGGGACTCACCCAGAATGGCGAACCGAAGGGCGAACGATCCTGATCATGAAGGATCCCTCGAAGGGTGCAGTTCCATCCAACTATCGGCCAATAACCTGTCTCTCCACAACATGGAAGCTCATGTCAGGCATCATTGCGGCTAAGATAAGTGGACACATGGATCAATACATGAGCGAAGCACAGAAGGGCATTGGTAGAGATACTAGAGGAGCCAAACATCAACTCCTGGTTGACAGAACAGTCGCACAAGACTGCAGGTCCCGACGTACCAACCTGTGCACAGCTTGGATTGATTACAAGAAAGCCTATGACGCGATGCCACATACATGGATCACTGAATGCTTGGAGTTGTATAAGGTGAACAGGACCCTAAGAGCCTTCGTTGCGAACTCGATGAGGATGTGGAAAACCACACTTGAAGCCAATGGCAAGCCACTTACCCAAGTGTCCATCAAATGTGGCATATACCAAGGTGATGCACTCTCCCCACTGCTGTTCTGCATAGGACTGAACCCCCTAAGCCAAGTAATCACCAAGACAGGCTATGGATACCGCCTCAGAAATGGAGCTACAATCAGTCACCTCCTCTACATGGATGACATAAAGCTGTATGCTAAGAGCGAAAGGGACATAGATTCCCTGATCCACACAACCAGGATCTACAGCAGCGACATCGGGATGTCATTCGGGCTTGAGAAATGTAGTCGGATGGTGACTCAGAGAGGAAAGGTAGTCCGCACTGAAGGGGTCTCACTCCCAGAAGGAACAATAGCAGACATTGAGGACAGCTACAAGTACCTTGGTATACCACAAGCCAATGGCAACCTCGAACTGGCAACAAGGAAAGCGGCTACGGCCAAATACCTCCAGCGAGTGAGGCAAGTCCTAAGAAGCCAGCTCAATGGCAAGAATAAGACCCGGGCAATAAACAGCTATGCCCTGCCAGTGATCAGATACCCTGAAGGAATAATAAGGTGGCCAAAGGAAGAGATTCAGACCACGGACGTTAAGACCCGAAAGCTCCTAACCATGCATGGAGGGTTCCATCCCAAATCCAGCACCCTGAGACTGTACGCAAGCCGAAAAGAAGGAGGCCGGGGACTAGTGAGTGTGAGAGCCACTGTCCAGGATGAAACATCCAAGCTCCATGAATACATCAAGGAGAAGGCTCCAACGGATGACGTACTCAGAGAATGTCTCAGACAATGGGGAACAGAAGATGAGGCGCTGGAAGAGGGACCATCATGGGAGGACAAGCCCCTACACGGGATGTACCACCGGACCATAACTGAAGTGGCTGATCTCAAGAAGTCCTATCAGTGGCTAGAGAGGGCTGGCCTGAAGCACAGCACAGAGGCACTCATCCTGGCTGCTCAGGAACAGGCCTTGAGCACCAGAGCCATCGAGGCCCAGATATACCACACCAGACAAGACCCAAGGTGTAGGTTGTGCAAAGAGGCACCTGAGACGATCCAACACATAACTGCAGGGTGTAAGATGCTGGCAGGGAAAGCCTACATGGAACGCCATAACCAGGTGGCTGGCATAGTCTACCGAAACATCTGTGCGGAGTATGGACTGGAAACCCCAAGGTCAAAATGGGAAACACCTCCGAAGGTGGTGGAGAATGACAGAGCGAAGATCCTGTGGGACTTCCAGATCCAGACTGACAAGATGGTAATGGCGAACCAACCAGATATCGTGATCATAGATAAAGGGCAGAGGAAAGCCGTTGTAGTGGATGTAGCGGTCCCAAGTGATGGAAACATCAGGAAGAAGGAACATGAGAAACTCGAGAAATACCAAGGGCTCAGAGAGGAGCTGGAGAGAGCCTGGAAGGTAAAGGTGACAGTCGTGCCTGTGGTGGTCGGAGCACTCGGGGCAGTGACCCCCAAACTAGATGACTGGTTGCAACAGATCCCTGGAACAACATCGGACATCTCAGTCCAGAAATGTGCAGTGCTGGGAACAGCAAGGATACTGAGCAGAACCCTCAAGCTTCCTGGCCTCTGGTAGAGGACCCGAGCTGAATGAGGGACGGACACCACCCGAGGGGTGAGATGAGGATTTTTTTTTTAATATATATATATACATACATACTGTATATATGCAGTATATAAAACAAAATGATTAATTTTTTGACAGTAAAGCAAAGTGTGGAGAGTCTCTGTAACTGAAATCCATCAGTGCAGTTAGGGGTGTGGTGGCCATTGGGAATTTTGTGAGAATCCCAAACGGCCGGTCCATTCCAGGGCTAGTCAAACTCCCCATCCTCCCTCATCGACCAATATGTCTCGAGACATTTCCCTGCCTCTGACAAATATCCCCAAGCCAAATTTGTTTCTCAGTCCATCACAGTCTAATTCAATCAAATCACATGGTATTGGGCATGCATGTCATGGATAAAGTCATAAAGATATGCCATTTTTGTTCCCTTTTGTTTTAGTGTGTGCTGCTTTCTCACTCATTTGGAGGATGTAGTTCGCCAGACGAAGCCATCTAGCTCCCCTTGCGACTCTCTTCCCCCATGCTTCTTTCAGGAGGTTCTCCCGAGTGTTGGTGCATCGATCTTGGATATCATCAACAGCAGCCTTTCTTATGGTGTAGTTCCCCAACAGTTTAAACATGCTGTGGTCCAACCCTTGATCAAGAAACCTGGTCTTGATCCAGATGTGCTGTCAAGTTACAGGCCCATTTCAGAACTGCCTTTCATTTCCAAAATTCTGGAAAAAGTGGTGCACATGCAGTTGAAACTTTCTTGGATGAACATAACATCTTTGACGTCTTCCAGTCAGGTTTCAAGACGATCAATAGCACGGAGTCAGCCCTGGTACGCATCCCCCAGATGTGGAGCGTATTCCTTTGCAATATACTTCGGTGTGCTGTTGCCTGCGAGGGGCACTTGATGGTCACAAACTGAGCTCGGTTCCGCGCTGTCACTGCACTTTTTATACACATAAAACACCAAGTAACTAAAACCTGATGTGTCGTTAGCCTAGTACGTGCAGAACGGGAAGCGAGAGCCAACATTCATTATAAAGCCCACTGATGTCATTGCAGAACAACTTCATTTATTCCTTTAATTCACTCGCTTTGTTTTGCATGATTATTCATTGTTCCCTACACCTGATATCTTGATGTAGCTGGAAACACTAACGAGCCTGAAATGAAGAAAGATCGATAGCTAATTTGTTTATTTTGGTTCCAAAAATTATGGCCTGGTCTCCCGAAAGCAGAATTTTCAACAGCACATTCGACAAGGAATCCCCTCTGTACACTTACATAGATTAAATCGCATATATCTGGGCTTAATGAATGTAAACTACAAATAAATCACTCCAGCTACAGAATGTGGAAAGGGTTAAGTACATCTGGAGGGAGCAGTAAACCATTGCCACGCACCTCTAACTCCCTTTCAACGGGTGGCATCTAATCACGTTGAGTAAGGGTAGCAGAAGCTGGAAGCGGAGGACAAAGCTGCATCCTAATTTATGACTTGCAGCGCGGGGGCGGAGGGCACAGTGCTATTCTTTGACGATGAGGGGTCACCAGCCAGGGCTCAATTTATCTTTTCCAAAAGTAAATCAGCTATGTCAAACTGTGATCAGCTGTGAGCCCATTTGAGCAACGTTCTTCTTAGACAATACTCCTCCTTTAGGATCCCGAGCTTGCTTCTCACACGCGAGCATTTCGATTTACTACACGTAATGCCGACTTGGCAAGAAGTGTGGATTGGCTTCCTGTTCCCAGAACCTCCGGATCACGTCTCATTGCTCTTTGTCGTGAAGCAAGACGATGAGTTCTGAACTTGTGACTTGACCTAAACTTCATCACCCAGCTGTCCTGATCACTGATGCTTTTCACCTTTGCCACATTGTCCCAGCGCTGACGTGTGTGTTATTCATGTGCAAATCTTTTCATCCGTTACATCCCTGCATGCTTATGCTTAATAACTTGTTTATCTGCCTCCTCTGCGCAGTGTCCTTCGGTGAACCTAAAATGAGATTGAGCAGTTCAGCAACATGCCACATGATTCAGCTTCACCAATTCCTGTTGTTGTTCTCAATCACAATGGTTCACTATTGGGACATGAAGAGTAAGTACCTAGGTTACTCCCTGGTGAGCAGAGGTGAGCCTGATAAAGATCTGCTGGCTCAGCATAGTTTTCTTATGATTCTGCATATAAAACAATGGAAAAGTGTTCCGGGTTTTTATGCGGGGGCAATGTAGAAAGTCAGCTCAAGAATTT
Organism: Hippocampus zosterae; assembly: GCF_025434085.1. Lineage (NCBI taxonomy): Eukaryota > Metazoa > Chordata > Actinopteri > Syngnathiformes > Syngnathidae > Hippocampus > Hippocampus zosterae. Next base: position 10,266,067 of record NC_067461.1, on the reverse strand, counting down.
TGCTGTTTATCTTGAAGCGAGTGGAAAATCACATCTGAGCCAAGTGAGAAAGAGTAAAATTTGGTGGAAGTTAATCTTTGTGTTTATTTACAAATAGAAATGACATTTTTAACACTGAGAGATGCTGTCACCACGCTGAAAAGCCAATATATGTATGTATATACTGTATATAGGAATTGAATTGAGAACTGCAAAATGGTTTAAGTTGCTGACGGTGTCGCCGGACTTGTGTGCGGACAGCGTGGGATCAGTTCCCAATCAGTGATGGTGTGGATGTGGGTGTCAATGGTCATTTGCCAGTTCACACCATGATCTGCATTGGCATCCAAGTACGTCTAACGGATCTGTTATCTGCAACTTTTGTGGAGATTTGTTGAGTTCAAACAAACGAAAGTTTTCTGAATCTGAATCTGAATCATTGCATCGCAAGAGTCCAACAATGAATTTCTGATTTTGACCCATTTTTAGTCCAACACCCGGTTCTAAACTCAACCTGACTGGGAAGTGACAGACGGATAGATTGTGTCCAGTGTACACCACACAACAAGTTTGCGTTGATGTTATTGCATCCGTTTATGATAGTACAGCTGTGTAAAATCACAAACAGATGTATTAAGCGGCTACTGATGAGAGGTCAGCCCATCCCTGTAATCACCATCAGACTCTACGGGACACATTTACTTACTGAGACAGCAAAACACATGGGAGACATTAGCACTGCCAATGTGGTCCCACATATAATGTACTGTACAATGCGGCCCGAATGTACAATGGAGTCATGCAGAAGTGATGAAGTTACACACGTGTTGACTTTTTCTACAGTCCGCTGCTTAAGAAAACATCCTTTTTCGTGTACCTTCTGACTAAGACCTTGGACCGCACATAAATGACAGAGAATTTTTTATTGTGATGTATGGACTTGTCTCAAATTAGAGCCCCTAAAGTGGAAGATAATCTGTTCTGTCCCTGGTTGACTTCCAAGGTGTTATAATTTCAAAACAGCTTGAACATAAAAATAATGTCAATCTGTTCCAGGCTCAGACTCTTGCATTCATTAACTTTTCAAGGCAAGTAAATTGTTTACATTCCCAGCTGTCTCACTCTTTTCATTTAGAAACCGAGTACCCCTGTAAATAAAACAAAAACTAGGTAAAAAATACTCATCCTTTAAAGACATCGTGGGAACAGGAGAGTGGTTACAGACTGTCACCTGGTGGCCCTCATTTCTGCCTCTATGGTTATCACTCTTTTCTTCTTTGCCGTCTGGTACCATTCTGCCAGCTTGATGAGTTAATGCTTTAGAAGCTCCAGATTTGGCTTTCATAACTTTTGATATATATATATAGTTTTGCCCAGAATGAGGCAAAAAACACGACAGATACTGGATCCATCCAATTATGTTGTAGGAAATAGCTTGTTTTGGCATTTAAAGGGTTTGCTGGGAAGAAAGTCAGTGTTCAAGGAAATAAAAAACACTTGGGAAATCATTTCTTAACACCAGAGAAAACAAGTGTGAGGAAACTTAAATGCCCTTTGGCATTTAAAACAAAATATAGTGGCTATGCACAAGTACAAATTGATGGATGGACAGATGGATTTTTAAAAATGCAGTAAAAAGTATGGAAATGTATTTGACACATGAGGTTCACAGGGTGAGAATTCAGTAAAGTCAACCATCTGCTTTGACCCTCATAAAATAGATTCATAATGTGGCGTGACATCAAACCTAGTCATCCAAAAACGGGAGACGCAAAGGCTCTTAAGGATGAATGAAAAAAAACACAATACTTTTGCCTTTTCTCAAAAATATATCCTGAAGGCATTGGTCAATTTCCCAACTGTTGATGCAGGCCATATGGACACAAAGCAGCACAACCACATGCATGAGATAAAACAAAGAACCTCCACTGATCAATTACCACAAATACCATGTCAAGTGTTGCCTTTAATGCACATAAACATTCAACATATTTTGGAAACATTTCTCTGAGATGCACATGTTAGCGAGAACTGAGGACATAAACCTGTTAGTTTTAAGTCCTTAAATCTTTCTTCATGTGTTATTCTACTGTCAGAATGGAGAACAGCGCAACACGGCAGCGCTGACACACCACACACCCTCTGGGAGGTGCCCTCGACCACCCATGCCAAATAAATCTGCATCCCCCAACGTGGGCAGGATTCATTACGTGCACTCTTGTTCACACAGAAAGGCACACGCTAAAATGAAGATGGACACTTTGAGTGTGTGCAGTCTGTCAAAGGAACTTCCCTTCTCATGACAAAAACTCGGGATCATGCTGTGACAGCGGTAAATGTTCCAATTCTGTCTTCTTTTTCGACATGTTGGCTCTGTTACGCTCAAACTTAAGTGCAAGCACGACTCAAGTGAAGCCTCATGAGTTTTGGAGAGAAGAGCTCTCATATGATCAGTACAAAAATCTGACATTCCTGCATGAATCTATCTATCTATCTATCTATCTATCTATCTATCTATCTATCTATCTATCTATCTATCTATCTATCTATCTATCTATCTATCTATCTATCTATCTATCTATCTATCTATCTATCTATCTATCTATCTATCTATCTATCTATCTATCTATCTATCTATCTATCTATCTATCTATCTATCTATCTATCTATCTATCTATCTATCTATATACAGAGAGAGATAGAGATCTATATCTATATATCTATATATCTATATCTATATCTATATCAATATCTATATCTATATCTATATCTATATCTATATCTATATCTATATCTATATCTATATCTATATCTATATCTATACTGTATATATACAGTATATAAAACATTCATTCATTCATCTTCCTAACCGCTTTATCCTCACTAGGGTCGCGGGGGGTGCTGGAGCCTATCCCAGCTGTCTCCGGGCAGTAGGCGGGGGACACCCTGAATCGGTTGCCAGCCAATCGCAGGGCACACAGAGACGAACAACCATTCGCACTCACACTCACACCTAGGGACAATTTAGAGTGTTCAATCAGCCTGCCATGCATATTTTTGGAATGTGGGAGCAAACCGGAGCACCCGGAGAAAACCCACGCAGGCCCGGGGAGAACATGCAAACTCCACACAGGGAGGCCGGAGCTGGAATCGAACCCGGTACCTCTGCACTGTGAAGCCGACGTGCTAACCACTGGACTACCGGGCCGCCCTGTATATATTTACAATACTTTAATTCAAAACCCGCATAGCATATACTGTAAGCAATACTGTATGTGTTCTAGTCGTGTTGTAACTGTTAGGCAGTGACTGAATATGTATATTGCGCGTCGTATATAAAACAAAATGATTAATTTTGTGACTGTAAAGCAAAGTGTGGAGAGTCTCTGTAAATGAAATCCATCCAGTTAGGGGTGTGGTGGCCATCGGGAATTTTGTGAGAATCCCGAACGGCCGGTCCATTCCAGGGCTAGTCAAACTCCCCATCCTCCCTCATCGACCAATATGTCTCGAGACATTTCCCTGCCTCTGACAAATATTCCCAGGCCAAATTTGTTTCTCAGTCAGTCACAGTCTAATTCAATCAAATCACATGGTATTGGGCATGCATGTAATGAAAAGTCATAAAGATATGCCATTTTTTTTCCCTTTTGTTTTAGTGTGTGCTGCTTTCTCACTCATTACCTTTTTGAAGCTGTGAGCTTTTCATTTTGGTTATTGCTGTTTCAAATGTCAAAACTATGTGTAAAAAGTGCATTAGGTTGCTGATGTTATAAATGTTTTAAATCACAAATAAAACACGTTGTAATCGCTACGGTAGGTGTAAGTATGTGTATTTTTCTTTATATTTCCTTCATTATTAATGCATTTGTAAAGTCTTTCACACAGCAACAAGAAGAATTAAAAAATTAGCTTGTGTACTGGAGACCGCAAGTTCTTCAATTCAAATAAATATAATGTAGTACAGAATATTGGTGAATAGAGGACATTCATTCAACACGGTATAGCGAAGTATAAGATCCCTTGAGACCCTTAAGACTTCTTTGTTTAGAAAAATACAGATTTTACGATTTGCCATCAAATCCACTGTCAAGCATTGGGACATCATGCTGACCGCAAAGCCTTCGTGCCGAAGGGAGTGCAAGCACTGGAATGACAGGAAAGTTGAATATGTGCAATTGAGTGCAGGATCACTACAGAGGTGACCAACACCATCCCAAAACAAACAAATGGGTTACACAGCTACTGATTACAGTGGGATTGAGAAAGCAAAACATTACAAGGCCATTTGCACTCGGCATATTATTCTATTGCTCCAGACAATCCTGAGTTAGGATTTTTAGTGCTCATAATAGAATTTATATCTCAGACTGGGGAATCGGCTCACATTTCAACACGACCATAAAGTTAAGCAGCCTGCCAAGAAAATACAAGCACAGCTTTGGGAAAACACTGACAGTCCAGAAGCAAGATATTGACTTGACTCAGGAGACATCTGAAAATGTACACGCACTTACACTCGCCACTCATGTGTTTTCTATGCACTTGGATGGAAACAATTCCAAATGGCTACAAACCTTGAAAGCATGAGAAGGTCTGTCAGGTAGCATAATATCATCTCCTCCCCTTGGTTTAAAAAGCTGAATTTACACAAAAGATGAAAGGCAAAACAGATGATAAGTTTACATTCCCCACTGCCTCTCGACCTCACAGTCACAACATTGTGAGCATGTATCACTTTTTTCACAACATCAGTAATTTATCAGGCGTTTATTTTGACCCATTCTGACTCCTGTGTGGGTGGCTCTGTAAAAATAATGACATATAATGAAAACATGGTCTGCACATTGAAGATTTTTCTGTGATAAAGCCACAGTGCTTGCAAAAAAAAGTTTTCTTTATTTATTATTTCCAGTATCTTCATAACATTTTTTAAACGTGTAACATTTTTCAACCCCAGACAGCTAAAATGGCTTATTTTCCTTTCAGCAACCCCCTAATGCAAATCCAAGAAGATGTTTTAATTAAAACCACAATTTATTATTGAAAAACATTGGAAACAAACTTCCTCTGAGGCACACAACTACTTGGAACCACTCACATTTATATCAACACTGATGTGTTATTTTTTCCAAAGGATTCCCATTACTAGAGAGCCATTTTCACACTCATGTTATTATCCATTCATTTCCAAAAATGTCCATTGCTGCATTGTTATATGTAACAATGGGGCGAATTTATATACCGGTAATACCTGCACACATATGAATCACATGGTGAAGAATGTTTAAATTCCACTTCTCATTGAACCAGGATATTCATTGGTAGACTCGTGGATCAACCACTTTGAATTTTACAGTTAAGCATATTGTTACAGAACAGCAAGTTGTGCAAAAAGTAGTGAAATGTTGAACAGTTGGAGAGTTTAGAGAAGATCAATTTAGGTTCACAAGCATAGGTTATAGTGCATTTTGGGTTGATTCTTAAATGTAAGACAAAACCTATTCAGCTCATTTTTGGGTGACTGGTGTGATTTTGTACTTATTTGTTTTTAGTGAAAAAATGTCCATGATTTCATCGTTAAATTTGCAATTTTTTTCCTGTTCAAATATTTGGACAGGAAGTGTGGATGTAAGCATAAGCATAACTAATCGAGCCCTAAATCACAATTTATTGTATTTTCGTATATTCCGAGACCGAGGTCAAATCGAGTCCAAGCGGCATCATGACGTTGATGAACATCATTTTAGCCTCACGTGATAAACAGAGATTACATCACATGATTAAATGACAAGAGACCTCTAAAGAGGCTGAGTAAAAACAGTCTTATGTTTACAGTAGTTTTTTTTTTTCGAAGGCATCGCCTCTTTGTTGCTGTCAGTCAACTGGTAAGCGAAATAGAAAACGGTTGTATAGCGTCATCTGTCGGACAAAAAAATAAGCAGAATCCGGACCGCCAGCAGAAGGCGCTGTCGCACAAATCAAAGGTTACTCGACGTTCTTCGGCACCGGAGAATGCTTTGGCAGGACGCAGATGTTGTGTAACTGCACGTTTCGTAAGTATTACCTGTGCTCCTCTTGCTGGCGTATGACATGTTTGCCGTCATTTCATTCATATACTCTTAGCGAGTTCGTCTGTTATACGGTGTGTAGTTCGTTAGTCGTTCGCCTGCTCCCCTGGGCCGAGAAGCCGAGAAGAAGAGGAGCAGCCTAGCCTAGCCCATGTAAACAATGGACTCCGTGAGACGCATACCTACCTGCCAGTTTTGATTAAATTGCAGTCTTAATTGACAAGAGGATTATTTCAACCCAACGTTTCGTGACGCGTACCTTATTTAACATATTGATGAAACGGGAACCCGTCGCCTACGTGGACAGTTAACCGTTACATAGACGTGTTGATTGCTGTCAACACAAGGTGTTCCAAAAGTCTTGGTAACATTTGAAGTCCCCATGTAGGGACGCCACTCGAGCGAAGCGCGACTCAGTAGTCAATAGTCAAGTCAGTTTTACTGTCAAATATGCTCTATGTGGAACATACAGCACAGATGAAATTACTTTCCTCTCTCAACCACAGTGCTAACATGTAATGATAACATTTACGTTTGAATTCAATTAGACATAAATATGTTCAATAAAAATAAATAAACAAATAGCAAGAACAAACAACCAAGGGCACTTGTAATTATTGTATACTGTATTCGTAGTTACTTGTTGTTTTAAGTGCAATAATCGGATGTCAGATGCTGGGGGAGGGACACCGATTGTGGCGGAGGGGACGGGGGACGGGGGGCGGGGGGCGGGGGGGGGGTGGGCAGAACATGGAGTGAGTTTAGTCTCCTGACCGCCTAGTGGAATAAACTGTTTTTGAGCCTGGTGGATTTAGCAGAGAGACATCGCTGCCTCCTCCCCGACGGCATCACGTCGAAGAGGCTGTGAGACGGGTGGGTGGGGTCACCTGCGATCTGGGTGGTTTGGCGGGTCAGACGAGAGTTGTACGTGTCCGCCAGTGGAGGAAGAGAGATACCAATGATCTTCTCACCCGCTCTCACAATGCGCTGCAGACTCTTTCTGCAGGACACAGTGCAAGCGGCGTACCACACGTTGATGCAGCTGGTCAAGATGCTCTCAATGGTGCCTCCATAGAAAGTCTGCATCATAGGGGGCGGGGCTCTTGCGCATCCTCAGTTTGCGGAGGAAGTACAGGCGCTGGTGGGCCTTTTTGGCCAGTGAGGTGGTATTTGAGCTCCAGGGCAGGTCTTCCGCTGTCGGATGATCTTTTCTGTCCAAATATATTTTTCTACTGCAATAGTAGTCTCGTGCATGGCGTCTTCTTTTGCTCCATCAGGGTTTAGCTAGTATATTTATAAAGAGACAAAAATCTCTTTACCCATATCTCCTTAACTATGAATGGTAGTAAGATAAAAGTTGTGCCATTTTAAAGCTAATCACATTAAGCTTTTCGTTTAGGCTATTGTTTTTTTTAAGATTCTTTTCAGACCCATTAATGGCGTTCACTTGAATCATGGACTGTTGATGAAAGGAGCCACCAGAGAGGAAGTCCATAGTGAGATGGCATGGTAAATTCATAACGGATGGGTGCTTATGCTTTAAGCTGAAGGCACGAATAACAGAAGCTGGTGCAACCAGTGACAATGCAATGCTGGGACGCGTTTGGCAAGAATTTGACTAGACTCGGCTTGATGTATGTCGTATGACCAATGGTGCTCACATTGAACATCTTTGAACATTCTATGTAAAAATTGAGATTACAAGCTGTCTGAATTTACCAGATGCGTTTTTATAACCTTAACCGATATATTCAATGTCAAATTGTGCCCAAGACTTTTGGAACACCCTGTATATTACAATGATCAGGTAGCAGAGATAGTTGTTTCATAATTAAAATGTCATGAAAATATGGTAAAGGGTCTGCCTTATCATACGTTGTTACAGCCTCATCATGCCAGTAGATGGGCCAGAGGACCAGGTCCCCTCCTCCCACTCTGGGTTGGCCAGTGTGGCTCTCTGCAGGTCAAGCTCAGAGGAGAATGGGGGGTCAGCAGTTTTATCTCAGGACCCTGAGGCTGCGTCTCCTTGCACAGCTGTCAACGAAGCTGGGGAAGGTAACAGTGGTGCCTACTCTGAGTAATTTTGCTTGGCGCGTTTACTAAAATCATTGGTCATGTTTCAAATTATCATCCACTGTTGTGTCCAGGTGGTAAGAGGTCCGGAGCTTTGGTGCATATTGACCGCCAGCGTATCCAATCAGCTTCTGGGGCTGACGAACTTCTTGGCCTCGGCGTGGCCATCTATGACCAGGATGTCCTGGAGCAAGGTGTCCTGCAGCAGGTGGACGAGGCCATCCAGCAGGCCAGTCAGGCTGCTGCAAAAGCAGAGGCCGAGAAGGAGTACGAATCGGTGCTGGATGATGTCAGGTAAAGAAAATACAAATAATCATTTAAAACGACCAGCGCAACAGTGGGCAAACTCAAATACACACTGTAATAGAATAGCAGTAGTAGTCGAACAAATTAAGAAGCTATGCTGATGGTGTGGCTATTTGGGAATTATTTTCCTTGTAATTTTATTGTGTTGAATGAATTGTGAAATATGTTATACAAACACTGACTCCACCATTAGCTACTTTATTTTTCTTGAGGTGGATGCTCAAATTTGTCCCGGTCATCATCTGTGAGTATCCTGATTAAGGCCATATCTAGCCTATGGGAGCATGATATTTGACCTGCTCTGAAATTCTAAAAACACAGGAAATGTTGTCAAAAATGTTTCACTTTGAACTATAATTATTTTATGACAATTGTATCATATTTTGATTATGATTGTTTCCATTTGACCTCTAGGTCTGTTACGGTATCTCTAAAGCACATCAATAAAATCATTGAGCAGCTATCCCCGTATGCTTCATCGAGTAAAGACATCAGCAGGAAGATTGAATCGGTCAAAAGGCAGAAAGAAAATAAGGTAAGGTTATTAAGATGGTATTTTCACATTAATTTGGTGGTGACCTTACTACTAAAAAGTTTATGTGTGTGTTTGATTCAGGAGAAACAGCTCAAGAAGGTCAGAGCCAAACAGAAGCGACTTCAGGCTATTTTGGGAGGAGAAATTATCCAAAGGTTTGAAGATGAGCTTTTGGCAGAGGATGCAGAAGACACGGGTAAGGTCACTATAACAAATGAACTAAATTCAACTGAAGTGAAGCAAAAAGAAAGAACGAATCTGGGGACAAGTCCAATTGGCGAGTAGAGTATGTTCTATAAAAAGTCAATGTCATTGTTGATTTTACCGCTTATATTTCAACCTTGAATTCTAACTTTGACAAACAAATGCAGGATAAGCCCTTTTAAACCTGCTTATATCCATTATATATTGTTTTTATGCATACACAGAATGTAAAGTGTCGTTCAATGTCGAGGAAATATGTTGACTTGCCCCTAGGAGCTCGTGTGATGTTCCGCTGCAGCAAAATACCCAACTCAGTTGTATTAGTGATCAACGCCTTGATTATCTATCAAGCATTTGGCCAAAACTTGTGTTTGTTGTACCAGAGCCTGGCCCTTCCACGCTGGGCAGCATGCTCATGCCAGCACAGGAGACAGAGTGGGAGGAGCTCATCCGGACAGGTCACATGACACCTTTTGGTACGCGAATCCCACAGACGGAGGAGAAGAAGGAGCCCCGCAAACCGATGCTGGCCGAGAACTCGGCCTTCGATCAGTACCTGGCCGACCAGGCTAAGCTGGCCACTGAAAGGAAGAGGACTCCTCATGCGAAGAAAAGAAGAGGTTCTGCTAAGCATCAACAAGGATCTAAAGGAACCGCTTCGTCTCCCAAGGACAAGAAAATGCGTAAGCGCATGCGAAAGCTCCAGATAACTGCACTGAAGGCTCATCCCAAGGCGAGAACGAAATCTGAGCCACAAGCGCCAAAGCCAAAGAGAAAAACTCCAACAGAAGGTGACGAGGTTGACAGCGATGGCTCCGAGTACCTGCCGAGCGATGAAGGCTTCGATCCAGAACGAGACGCCATGGAGGAAGGCTTTGGTGAAGACGATGACGAATACGAGTTGAAAGCGTACAAGAGGAAGAATGAAGCAAAGGGAAAGAGGCCGGTTAAGAAACAGCAGAGTGATGACCAGTATTCAGATAAAGAGGATGACGACAAAAGCAAAGAGAAGAAATGCAGAGATGACGGCGATGTGGAATATTACAGACAACGGATAAGGTAAAAACTTCACTGCAACAGTTCAATTCCAGTTCCAGAGGGTCCGCCGTTGTTCCGTCGTTTAACAAAGTTTGGCTGCAAGTCTTTTTAGGAAAGTGGCCAATTAACAAGATTGAGCATCTTTAGTTGATAACGCCTCTGGCATAGTGAAAATGTGCTATTGTTATTTGCATGAGTTAGTTGGTTTGTGCTGGCTGCACGGTGCCAGAAAAGAGTTAATCCCAGATGAGATTGGCAGCCGTTTCTTGACGAAGCAAATTCACTCCTTGCTCTTTTCCCCCCCTTCTCGATCTGCCCTAATTATCCTCGTCCATGTTTTTTTTTTTTTTTAAATAAACACACTCACTCACTCTCATGCTCATGCTCATGCTCAGATTAGGGGAAGAGCAGCCCTAATGAGATTTCATATTTATAGCTGCCAAATAAATTGTGTTGGCATGTGTCCTTTCTTTTTCTGCGCTACAATGATTGAATGTCAGTTGAGCAGCACCGGCACGACACGGCACGGCTGGGTGAGGCCGTCCGGCCTTGCCAGCAATGATGTTGTAAGGAGCAGTTTGTAGTGGGGCGGAGGCAGTGAGGTGGCAATGCTGTTGGTGCAGAGGGGGCAGAAAAGTGTAATTAACTGAACCAATGCTTAGTCTTGACTTAATTAGAGCACGAGGTCTCACAGGCCCAGCTAAAGGAGCAGTTTTGTGGCAGGGTGACAGGACCAGGCCCAAATGAAGATGGATTCTTATCCCCTCCACCTCACACCTTTCTGGGGAACTCACACTACTAATTGTCTGTATCAATCTTCATTTGCTGCGTGACGACTCTGCCTCTAACTGCCTTTTGCCGCGCCATTATTAAACCCTTTCTCCTTTACATTTACCTCTTTTTTTCTGTTCAGCTTGCAAATCTTAAGGGACCTAACAAGTTGCCTTCCGCACAACTTTTGTGGGGTCTCCATCCATTTATTAGCTCTTAAAAGCATTATGAATCTGTCTCAGCCTTAATAACAACAGTATCGCTTCCAGACAAGCTCCTTACTCATTAAGTCCCGCGTTTGTTTTCGTACCGCGTCTTCAAGAGTCTGTACTTTTTCCTGCTAGGAGGTGGAAGCGACAGCGTCTTCTAGAAAGGGAGGAGAGGCGGGAGAGAGGTGAGGAGCTGACAGACGACAGTGATGCAGAGTTTGATGAAGGCTTCAAAGTGCCTGGTTTCCTCTGGAAGAAACTTTTCAAGTAAGTTGTGTGGATCCGGATTTAGTCACGAAAAGGATTTTTTTTCATTATAATTACATTCTTTTTATTTCAGTGTCTCAGTTATCCTAAACCTACTGTTAAAGGGATGGCTACAAAAACTTGTTATCTGTATAATGGCATCGTTTGTGATATTTTTGTTACAACTCCTGGAAATAAACTACCGGTACTCAATTGACTAATTAGCCGTGTGGGTAGAACCTGAGTGTGTTCAACTTCCTTTATGTAATATGTTAGAAGTGATAACACCCGCCACTCCCCAAAATACAGTGTTGCCCCGCTGTATTGTGTGTTGCCTACCAACATGGATTTTTTTTTAACTTATTTATTGGGGTTGAAAAGTATCTACTTGCACTTTTCAGCAGTTTATCAAACACTGAAAACAATAAAACACATGAGCACAACCAGCTCATTTGCGCAAGAGCTGTTGTTGGCCACAGCTCACGCTCAGACACTTGCACAGACTCACTCGCCGCCATCATGCACGGCCACCACATCTAAAAATACATAAACTGTTTGGTCTCTATCGTGCAGTTCCAACTCGTGTGGAACAAGTTGGATGGACACCCTGCATTGAACAGAGGTTAACTATATACTGTATGTAATCTGATACTCATAGGAGTCATGCAACGGTTTGAATGGGCAAAATTCCATTTCAAATGACATGTTTTATTTGCATCTGATGCAGAATATTGGGCCCCGATTTAATGATCTCAACATGTTCACACTGTCACATCTCAATCGTACCTATTCTGACCAGTGTGTAATTCATTATATTCTTTTGACCTAAAATAATTGTGCTGCTTGTTTTAAGTTGTGGTTTGCGCATGCGTGTATTGTGTTGTCAGGTACCAGCAGACTGGCGTGCGGTGGTTGTGGGAGCTCCATTGTCAACAGGCAGGAGGTATCCTGGGAGACGAGATGGGTTTGGGTAAAACCATCCAGATCATCGGCTTCCTGGCTGGACTGAGCTACAGCAAACTGAGGACCCGAGGCTCCAACTACAGGTGCACGCACACACAAAGCTTGGCCTGAGACTTTGTGTCTGTATGGTATGAATATTTGATTAGGAGGATTTCTGCTTGAGTGTGCTCATCTGAATTATTTAACGTGTTTCAATTATCGGACTCTTGACTTTGGTCCTGCAGACATCAGAGGATACACTGACACCGTTTGAGTGAGCCTTTTCATGAACACTTAAGTGGAATCTCTGAGTCATGAAATGGCTACGCTGCCGGAGCGGGGCCATAAATCAAATGTATAATACATGGCACAGGAGTGGTGATAATCTGGTTTTACTGCACAAATAACAGTTGTGCATTTGGTAGGCGGAGCTTCCCCATTGGTCAATATTCTGTCTGCTGTAGAAGTCCAAATTGATTGCTCGCAAACTCAATTATGGTCCAATATCAATAGCTTCCACTGATGCTGAGGTTCATACCGGGCCATTAGTGCATCTTTGAGGGTGTGCTTATGTGCACATTTTCTGTAGATTTTCACAGGAGCGAATTTGTAAAACGATCATTTAAGTTAAACATTCTGTTGCCACCTTTTACTTTCTGCCTCACGCAAGCACTTTCCGCTCTCTGGGAATTGCCTTTATTTAGTTTAATTTGGTTTAGGAATTATTACTTTAATTTGCCAATGAAATTTGCTGATATTTCCTGCAGTAATAAACCCTTTGTCCCCCTTGTTGACACATACTCCGCATTTGCTTGCAGGTATGCTGGTTTGGGCCCCACCGTCCTCGTGTGTCCTGCTACGGTCATGCACCAGTGGGTGAAGGAGTTCCACACCTGGTGGCCACCTTTTAGAGTCGCCGTTCTTCATGGAACGGGGTCCTTCAGCAGCAACAAGGTCTGTTTTGTTTCCTTTGGTTATAGTTTTATGGTCGTGTTCACAGATCCTCCTGTGTGAGCTATAAAGTTTTCAATGGAGTCTTATTCCTCTGGGGGGCACTAGAGCACTATTAGTTCCTTATGCCACATAGGAAGGGAGATTCTCTTTAGTAAGATGTTTTTTTGTTTGTTTGTTTTTTTTGCTGTTGTAGGAAAAGTTGATTGCAGAGATAGCATCATGTCACGGCATCCTGATCACCTCATATTCAGCAGTGAGGATCTTGCAGGACACCCTACAACGCTACGACTGGCACTATGTCATCCTGGATGAGGGACACAAAATTAGAAATCCAAATGCCGGAATCACCCTAGCCTGCAAACAGGTGCAGTGTGTCACGCTGAGAGATACATCACCAATTTTGAACCTTGCTTGTCTGCGGTTTTTGCTAAGTTGAAGGTGTTGCCCCTAAATGGTAGCCTTTGGACTGACGTTTGTAGTGCAATACAGTATCTGCATACAGATGTCGCAGAAGATTTTTCTTTCACTCTCATTGACATCTTTTATTTTCCTTCTTTCTCTCTCTTTCTCCAGTTCCGCACCCCTCACAGATTCATCTTGTCTGGCTCCCCCATGCAAAACAATTTGAAGGAGCTCTGGTCTCTATTTGATTTTATCTTTCCTGGAAAACTGGGCACTTTACCCGTCTTCATGGAGCAGTTCTCAGTGCCCATCACTATGGGAGGATACAGCAATGCCTCACCTGTTCAGGTACTGACCTATGAACGGTTGTCGCCTTTACATTTGGTACTCATTGGCCTGACTCCCAGTAAGCATTTAGTGAGCAGATGGTTTGGATGACAAACATGTATTGTAATTCCAAAGACCAGAAAACTTACTATCTGGGGGAAAAAAACTGATATTTTTGTTCAGGGCAGTGGTGATAGCTCTACCTGTATTTCTAGCTTTCTCAAGCATGGTTTCATTTCAAAAGGACTGTCTGCTACATGTTTGACACGTACTGTAAAGAGTTTTAGCACCTTCAATCACTATTTGTATTTGCATGCACATGCTGATTTCAAGAGGACAGCAGAGCCGTAAAGAGCCAAATAATACTGTAGAGCCATGCAAAGAAACTTAAGATCATCCCATGTGTGTACGTGTCTGTTTGTTTTGTGCACAGAGAGAGAGAGGGAGAGAGAGAGGAGTGGAGACCTACATTTTATCCCGTTGTCATTAGTGTCCACTCGTTAATAACCCACTGACTGAATGGATTTAATTATTTAAGATGGCTATCGATGCTTCTTCCGCTGTCGATAATAAAAACCTTTACTAATTATTAATGTTATTAAATGGTCAGAGAAAGCTACGCTCGGCTACTTTGTCCTCTTCTTAAAATTCTCACTGCTCCGTGGGTTGTGTGTGTCTGTGCGTGGCATGTGTGTGTATAACCCTACATGTGTGTAAAAGTACATAAAAGCGTATTGGAGAGGGGGCCACATCTACATGTGGAGATGGGATCCATTACTGAAGCGCGCCTTTATACCCACATGTGAACCCACTCAGCATCATCTACTGCCCTCTCTCACCTCGTCTACACTCCGGCCAAAATTCTCACTGTCTTATCACCCACTCCTGCTGTGACAGGCGGTCTTTTTGATCCCCCTGCGTACCTCCAGTGAGTTAATGTTCCAAAAGGTAACTGGCCTTTAGCATAAGGTGAAGAAGGCCACTTGAGTGGTGTGGGGAGGGTCTCCACTTGTGTCCCCTGAGACAGGCAGCACTCTGCTCAATGGTCAGTGGCTCAGAAAGCTTAGAGGAGGTGATGACAGAGTGAGAGGGGGGCCAAATGACAATCCTGCCTCCAGGAAACATCTCTGCTGACAGGTGTTACCGCTGACTGCATTGGCTGCTCTTTTTAGCTGCATGTCTGTTCTTTTTTTAATGAGCCGGATCACGTGTTCACCTCCAGGTCCAGACGGCGTTCAAGTGTGCATGCGTGCTGAGGGACACCATCAATCCTTACCTCCTTCGAAGAATGAAGGCAGACGTCAAGGCCAACCTCGCCTTACCTGACAAAAATGAGCAGGTATATCTTTCTCATTCAAGCAAACATTAGTTTTTGTTACCGTTTTTATTTTTCGTAATTTTTTTTGAAGTACCCCATACATGATTGAAAAAAATAGTTGAGTAATCTACTAAATTTGGTGGAAAGTGGACTCAAGTATTTAACTGCCTTTGCTAGTGCTTGATCATTGAAAGGGACCACATGTGCAAAGTCTTAATAATTATTCCATGACTTTGCATGGCCTTTCCAGGTGAAGCCAGCTAATAAAGTCCTGCTAAAGTAAAAGGAGCAAATATTCATTAATGTAGCCCAGTCTCTGGTCTGTCCTTGAGTCTGATGCCGCTTGACTCCTCAGTTCACTTCAGCTCATTAAGTCCGTCCCCAGAGACGCTGATGGCTCCAACACGATTCTGCCCATCTAATTTCTCTTCTCACACACACACACCACTTCAGCAAGGTGCTTTAAAGAGGATGTTCACCGCTCATTACACTCTCTGAACACTTGTCCCCTCTATATGCGTAGGTTTTATTTTGCAGGTTAACACAGGAGCAGCGGCAGGTTTATCAGAGCTTCTTAAACTCCAAAGAAGTCTTCCAGATACTCAATGGGGACATGCAGGTGAGCAGAGTAACCAAACTGATTTTATGCGTCGGCTGATTTGATGCATGTTGCATTAAAAAGACACGGAGGGTGCACTTGCGGTCTGGGACATGACTTCCAGGAACACAACAAGCCTTATTCATTATTTAACCCCCTTAACTAATGAATTTAGTTCATCACTTAAAGCCTTTTTTTATGGTTAGAGACTTGGGGTGAAATATTTCTTTTCGTAAACCTACATTTTGGTCAGCTCCATAACAAGCTTACTTTAGTCGTCCTTAAAGATGTGGAGGTTGTACAGATGCTACTCTCGCATTAGCCGGACCCAGGAGAGAATCTCACCCCATTTATCACCACTAACCAAATGGACGTGGTTGGAGAGCCGAGGGTGACCACAGCAGATTGCACATACACACATATTTAGTGGTCACTCCCGAGTCCATTAACCACCATTACTAATGCAGTGACCGCTGTGCCTTCATCAAAATACATGCCCCTAATTGTCCGTAAATAAGTTATGCAACTCATCCCTCTTTGCGTTTATCTGTTTAAAGGTACAGCGCTGTGAAGACGACAACAATGTTTACGCAAGGTTTTTTATAATTAGCTAACATCTTTCTCAAGAATCAATGAGCTTTCAACAGTGCCAATAAAAGAAGAGATCAACCATACAAAAATCTAACTGCTTATAATTGACAATAACCACAAATAGAAATACAAAAATTAAACACTGTATTTTCTCCGAGGTCATCTCTGAAATACACCCCATGCTCCAATTAGTTGCTGGGGCCGCCTAAGACAGATAAATGCCTCCCTGTTTCCATCGACATAAAGTATAGTATAGCTAATAAGTGTAATTACCTCCGATTGTTGCGGAATTGCTCATTCCTGAGTTGTTATATATTGTTTGTTTCATGCTTTGCCCATTAGCCCTCCTTTGCTAATCTAACAAAAGCATCAAAACAAATAAAACAGCTCTCAGACGAACTAAAGTGACCTTACATTATTGTGTGTCCTCTTCAATGCCATGTGTGTCCATGTTTGTTTCAGAACGGACAACAGTGCAAGATCACATTATTCCCAAAAGAGTTGAATTAAAAAAAAAAAAAACATATCGCAACAGCGCCAATCGCAAGCTGTAATTTCAGACAGACTGTTGACCGCAAACAACTTAATTGGTTCTCAGGTTTTCGCGGGCTTGATAGCGCTACGTAAGATGTGCAATCACCCGGACCTTTTCTCTGGCGGCCCGCGCCTGCTGAGGGGGATCACCGAGGAGGAGCTGACTGAAGAGGAGCATTTCGGCTACTGGAAACGCTCGGGCAAGCTGATCGTAGTGGACTCTCTGCTGCGTCTGTGGTTCAAGCAGGGTCACAGAGTCCTGCTCTTCACGCAGTCTCGACAGGTGACCGTCAAGCCGTGTTTATTTATTTATTTTTGTTCAATTAAAAAAAATTAATGTAAATAATTGAACCCTGATGTCATTTGTTTCCTTGGACGATGAATGTAGTTGTAGAATTTTTGAGGGTGCTTATGAGAGGAAGAATGTGAGGCATCTGTTGTCGTAGTCGATACCAATGAGATTAGACCTCAGAGGAAACCTGAGACCCTCCCTGTCGGTATCTGTGTCCATATAATATTAATCTGCTTTAATCCTTTTAGGTATAATCTAAACCCCGACCTCCCCAACCTCCTTTTTGTCCTCCCTGCCAACCGCTCTCTTCCCTCGCAGATGTTGCACATCTTGGAGGTGTTTGTGAGGCAGAACAACTACACGCACCTGAAAATGGACGGCACTACCCCCATAGCTTCCCGACAGCCACTTATCACCCGTTACAACGAGGTACGGATTACTCATCCCTAATGGCGCCGAGTAGTGTTTCCCATGAAAATCCCTTCCTGAGGGACAAAAAGACTTCCGAGGAGCCGTTCTCACCCTGAGGTGGAAACACTAATTGATGGCAAGCTGTTGTTCATGTAGATGCTCTTTACTGCTCAATTTTATATACCTGGATACGTTCATTGAGCAAACGGTTTTATCGTCATTTGTCATAACCAACCTCCAATGTCAAATTGATTAACTGGTAAGAATGACAGCCCCTGCAAATTTTATGGTCAAATGTAGTCAATTATGGGGAACTCAAAATGCATTTAGAGAGAATGTTACTGGTAAGAAGGTGGGCCAGTGAGGTTCTAAAGGAAGATATTCTCCTCCTGGACACAGCATTTGAGTTCAGCTGCACAAGGCAGTATAAGACCTACTCTGCATTTACAAAGATGGACGTGATCAGTTTTGACTAAGATTACTCATACGTTGCCCTTGTGACAAAATATTATGAATGACAAAGAGTGTGTGTTCTGACCAAAATCACACTAATGCACAGAAATAATTTTAAATACTTTTCGTAGTGTCCAGTGTCATCAGTGTAGTCGATCATCACATTATGCGTGTTCCTAATAAAGTGGCCAGTGAATGGTTGATTTGTCTCTATTTTTGAAAAAAGAAATGTGACAATTTTTGCCCAAAGTCCGAATACTACTTTAAACATGTTTTTTGTTTATCCCTCAAAAGGACACATCTATATTTGTCTTCTTGCTGACGACAAAAGTGGGAGGTCTGGGAGTCAATTTGACTGGAGCCAACAGGGTTATTATCTATGACCCCGATTGGAACCCGAGTACTGACACTCAGGTTTGTCATTCTCCTTTTTTCTTTCAATTTCATGAAGTCGTACCATTTGTAGTTTCAAAACATTTTTATTCGGAAAAAATACACCTCAGAAGTCCCAAAACCTAGACTCAATGTCCACTAGTATCTTAGAAGGGATAGATTAACTTTATATCTTTTTGCTTTTTCTTTTACTTTTTTGCCATACATATTCCGAAAGAATAATCAGAATACAATCAAAGAGGAAAATAGACACTCTAAATTACGACCATACCACCAAGGCCCTTGGTGGTGTTGGTTTTATTTTTTACTATTGACTACGGTTGTGGTACAATAAGGCTTTAAAATCAGATCCCTGATTTTCTCGACCAAATTTTGAATGACTGAAGCCACAAAAACATTGCAGAAAAAAATGATACAGACAAATAGGCAAGTGAATCTAATCGATTTCCTGTTTATATTTGTGCGGTCCACAGGCGAGAGAGCGGGCCTGGAGAATTGGTCAGAACAAGCAAGTAACCGTCTACAGACTCCTAACTGCAGGCACCATTGAGGAGAAAATTTACCACAGGTTAGACACTGCCATTCTTTTTCGCATTAATCAATTGCTGTTTGGCTTTTGTACCCATGACACGCTTTAATGTAATGCATTTCTGTTTGCACCATACAGACAAATTTTTAAACAGTTTCTGACCAACCGTGTCCTGAAGGACCCCAAACAACGCCGCTTCTTCAAGTCCAACGACATTTATGAACTTTTCACCTTAGTTGACCCTGATGAGAAGCAGGGCACAGAGACCAGTGCAATATTTGCCGGTATGCATCGTTTTGGGCGTCAGCTGGAGGAGGTTACAACAGATTCCCTGAACGCATTTTTTTTTCTCCCCTGCATTCGTTATAGGTACCGGCTCTGATGTCAAGGCACCTCAAAAATCCGACAGAACGCACCATAGTAAACACTCCAAACCTCAGCCAAATGAAATATATACGAATAATAGACATTCCTTATTAAACAGCTCTGAATCTACATGCACATTATCTCGGGGTACCATAAACGGTACCACGAATGCAGGAAATCATCCGAACGGCACGGATGCAGAGCCGCATTTGTCATGTGCCCAACTAAATATCGACACAGGCCTGAAACGTAGTGAGAAGAGAAAGCACTGCGACTCCAACAAAGTGAAGAGACACAAAAGTAAGAAGCGTAAACGTGAAAAGGACGCTCGCTTCGAGGGACAACGCATCTCACACTTAGTGAAGAAGAGAGAGTACAAGAGGATGGACGCCGAAGACCGGAACAAATCCGACGATTACGTTTTGTCAAAGCTCTTTAAAAAATCTGGTACGAGCTCAGCTTTATTTGACAAGTCTCGAGCTTTTCCGTGCAGATGCGTATTACAGTCGTGTCGTCTCAGGAATCCACAGCGTGATGCAGCACGACTCCATCATCGAGTCCTCCAATCCAGACTACGTCCTGGTGGAGGCCGAAGCTGACAAGGTGGCCAAGGATGCCCTGAAAGCCCTCAAAGTGTCTCGCCAGCGGTGCAGACTGGCCGGTAGTCGAGCCCCCCCGCCGCCCGCACGGTACGCACACTCAGTCGGACATCATGAATTCCAGATGCTTGCTCGTTATGTGACCTACCCGCCTCACTCTGGCCCGCCTTTTACTCTCCAGGAAACGCTTTGGGCAAAAGAAGAATTCGCTCTTGGTCGGACCATCTGTGCACACGCTCCCCAATTCGAGCAAATGCAAGGTAACTCGAGTGTTTTTCATGAGGGGTCATTTTTAGGGTCCGTATCATTGTACCTTGAGGGCAGCCTTAGATTTTGGATCATCACAGATGTGTGACGGTCCAAAATGTTATTACCCTTTATTACCCTTTGATTTTGAAGGGTAATGTTGTAAGATGAGTTTGAAATATTTGGGGATCAAACTTTATAGTACCGGTATATTTGCAATTCCAACCAGTGGTTCTTAGTGTGCCACGAGTAGTCAGGCTCACTCTTGTGTTACTTGGCCCAAATACAATTCAGTTGTGTTTAATTTTCTTTCAATGTTGTATTGATTTGCAAAACTGTTATTTTCCTGGAAACTTTAGACCAGGGGTCCCCAACCGCCGGTCCACGGACCGGTACCGGTCCACATGGCATTTGGTACTGGGCCGCACAGAAAGAACTTGCCTTATTTCTGTTTTATTTATTTCGGAATACGAAAGATGTTTTATTTTGAAAAATTACCGGATTCTCCGTTACATCCGTCTGTATCACGCTTGACTGACGTCAAGCCACGCTTTTCGGTCACGTGACCGATGACGCTCAAAAACAAAACGCTGAAGCCCACAAAATGAGTAAAAAAGCTGCTTGGAGATCGCAAATGACGGCGGCCTTAAAAGTACGTTTGAGACAACTTGGTTCAAGTTATGGCTAAATACTCTGAGATCGCCACAATAGCACTGTTGCTCTTTCCGACATCCTGCCTGTGTGAAGTGGGGAGTTTCTGCAGCAACGGCGGCTAAAACAAAATTACGAAATTGATTGGACATAAACCACACATTTGAGGTGTCATTGTCTCCTATTACCCCGAGATGGGACTGTTTGATTGCAGAAAATCAAGCTCGGCGCTGTGGTGAGTCGTCATTTTCATGCACTTTGAATTTGCGTTGTATCGTATTTTGAAGGCATTAAACATTACCATAGCAATAAGAGTGTTGCGACCAGATTAGACGCTCCTTGTGTTTATTATTATATTTCGAAAACACCACAGTTTTCATGCAGCTCATACCATATTATTTTGTTGTATTATTTGGTGTATTCGCCACACCTTAAATGCCGGTCCATGAAAATATTGTCTGACTCTGTCCGTGGGACAAAAAAGGTTGGGGACCCCTGCTTTAGACCTTTAATACTACTACTACTACTACTATATTTTAATGTTAGTCATACAGTGGTGCCTTTTTTTAAAACATGGAACTTGGTGTAAAAGGTTTGAAAACTACTTTAACAAAACTGCCTTAGCAAAGTTAGCTATCTTAGCATCAGCACACAATGTAAAACGCCATAGACAGGCTAACAAATAGTATCAATGTGTTGGTGATATAACCCTGTCAACAACAGATTTTTGAAGAAAAAATTGGCAAAAGCAGATGTAGGCTGACAATAATGTATAGCATTCACAGGCATACATTTTTTACCTGCAGTAAAAAAAAAATCGAGGGTTCACTAATTGCAGCCTCAGTAGCGGTTAATTAAATTTCACAATGTTAATGTGTGTGATTCTCTGTCAGGATGCTGCTATCATAACAAAGACACAGTCAAAGAAGCTTGATTCAGGGGCTCATTTCAGCGGGGAAGTAGCCGAAAGTGATTTGAGCTCAGCCCCTCCCTCCTCATGCACACTGCTGGCCCGCATGAGAGAGCGCAACCACCTCAGCCTTCCCTCCCGGAGCCAAAGAGAGGAACAAGAAGACAACGAGGGAGAAGAGGACGGGGCCGGCAGCTCGCGTCCTGCTCCGAACACCGAGTTTGACGAGCTGCTGGCAGACCTGCGCAACTTTGTGGCCTTCCAGGCGCGAGTGGACGGGCAGGCCAGCACGCAGGAATTGCTGGAGTACTTCACACCCAGACTGAGCGTCAAGCAGTCGCCCGTCTTCCGAGAACTGCTCAGGAGCATCTGCGACTTCCAGCGCGGTTCTGGAGAGGAGGGCCTGTGGAGGCTTAAGGAGGAATTGCGCTGAAAGCTAAGACAACGGCAACCTCCTCAAATATTCCCATACAGCGGAACCTCAAAAGTTGACCATAATCCTCGATGAGACGTTTCAAGGCATAATAGTCACCAAATGCTCAGCTGCATTCCTAACTAGATGCGTTGTTCATATTTGGATATTGTACTGTACCTTTTATAGGTTTTTTTTTCCTTAACTAGTTTGACACACCTCAAAGTCATTCACTTACTTTTGACTTTTTGTATGCAAATTGCAATGCACAAACAAGCGGACAACATCATCTCAGTCAATCATCCTCTACTCTTGTACAATGTGCGGAATCCACTCCAGTGCCTGTTTGAGCACTTCTGCCAATTGTCTCATTTATTCTATTTATCTGATGCTTCTTCTTGAATACATCCAAGCGCTTTTGATACTGTCAGTTTACTCACATTTGTGCTACAGTCATTACCTCAAATGTTCACAGTAATGGTGAATATGTGCTTTTATGATCCGAACTAGTCAAGTGTCATAATTTTGAAAAGAAATGGAATGTGCAATAATAAACCTTTTTTTATAAGCTATCTTATTTTGCTCATGGTTTGTTTTCATTGGACGTTTGAACACAATCTAGTTCTGCTTGACATCCGATGTTTTAAAAACGAGTGGAAAACATTTGAACACGGTATGGATCAAGAACAGGATTGTAGACAGCGTGATGCTGTCACCCGGAGGCATTTTATAAGTATTGCTGTAATTAATGTTTATCAGTAGCCTCATAATAGCCTATTTTTGTTTGTTTGTTTTTTTAAATGTACCGTAGGTTCTTAATCATCCAGGACATGCTAATCCACAAAAGGTTTTATTGAGGCAACTGGACTCTTTGTTTGGTGAATTTGTTTTTCATTTTCAGATTTTTTTTTTAAGTGACTTTGGCAATTATACGTTTACGCTAATGTTTGTGAGCATTTCCTTGATTTATCTGATGAATGAACAGCTCACGTTGCACTGTTGGAATAAGTTCTATTTCCTGTTGTATGGTTATATTTTTTTCTTCTGGCATCGATTTGAGCAGTTATGGTGGCATCACAAAAAAAAATCTTAAATGTGACATTGTACAAAACATATTGTTTACACACCAAATGGTACCACTCTGGGGAATTTGAAAGTTCCACTGCATGCTATTAATATATTTGGAAGTACCTCATGTTGCAATATAAGCATTTCTGATTACCGGTATGTGACTTTCAGGTGCGTTCACTATATTGTTTTTCATTCGTGTGTGCATGACCAGAGGTCCAAATGTACAGCCAATGTTTCAGGTGATTTTAATTTATGAAGACAGACAGACTTTTTTAAGATGTTCGACTTTCCTCATGAATGTTTGTGTGTGTGTGTGTGTGTGTTTTTTCCCAAGGAGCACGAGAATAAGCTCCACAAGCACTTGAGGCCTCTTCAAGTGTTCAGGAGCAAATATTGGGCTAAAGTTATTTGATTTCAATTTTCTGCACGCACCCCACCATGCAGGTCATAATAACAACTTTATTTTCAGCGGTGCATAAATTAATTACGCGCATTTAATAACTAAAATATCATTATATTCCCCCTTTAATAACATAAACGCCGCACGCCGGGGAAAGCCTTAATAGCGCGGGGCCGTGTAACTGGCCATTATCCGCCTGTAATGATATTACAGAACCAATTACGCGCCATTAGAAGGGATTTGGTGCACTTTATGTGCTTTGCGCTCCTCTTGGAAATTTCTGCAGCCTCATTTTGCGAGCGCCTCGCAAAAGGCGCGCGGGCGTCTTCCCGCTTGTGCTTTAAAACTAATTGAAAGGCTCCCGCAGCACGTCATTCATCTCGGCCCGCCTAATAAATCGCGGGACCCCTTGCTGTGAACAAAATCAAAAATTTGGCCTTGCGAGTGTTGCGGAAGCGCAAACCATTGTAAAGTGGACCCTTAACACACCCCCGACGTGCAATTAACACCCCAAAAACTCCCTGCTTTTTTTTCTTTTTTAATATATGAACGAAATCAAAAAGTTCCGTTGGCATGTGCGCGTGTTTATGGTTTGGGAATAAGCGTGTTCTGCACTTTGGCTCACACGCATACACACATACACACACACGCAAAGAGGGGTGAGCGAGAAAAACATAATCCGATTAGGAGCAATTAGCCGTGAGATTGTGCGACACCCGATGAAAACCTTCCCGTGGTCTGCTACCCACGGCCCGCGGGCCATATGCGATCCGCCAAGCAAATGTAAAATAACATCTAAAAAAAAAAGAAGAAAATTATGACTGAAACACACAAATGGTCATCATTTGTAACAATTTGCTTTCATTATCTGTCATCATTTTAGCACGCCCCCGGAGGACATTAATGCCCCGAAAAGGTTGACATCATGGATACTCCCCGAAGTGTGTGTGTGTGTGTGTGTGTTCATTGTTGTGTGTGCGCGTGTGTGTCAGAGAAAAAGAGAGAGAGTAGGGGGCGGGGGTGGGGGGGCAAGTGGAACCTCCCAGTCAGAGTCCAACCTTTCTTCCCTCCAGAGCAGCATCTCATTCTCTATCACGCACACACAGTGTACGCACGCGCACAGACCGTGAGTGCAGTTTTGAGAGGATGCTCCCGCAGCCCACTTCCCAACTTTGACGTCCATGTCGTGCGTGTTGCGATCGGAGCAGGGATTGTTCTTGCTTGTTCGATTGTAAAGTAAAACTCTTGGCAGGATGTTTTACTTCCACTGTCCTCCGCAAATCGACGCCGAGTGCTGCCGCTCCAATACACGTAAGTACATTTTTTTAAAAGTGTGAAGCATGAAAAAATGGCTGTCTGTCACTTCGTGTGAGATATTTAGTGCACTGGTGTGACTTTCTTTCCATGTTCCTGTTACGTTTTTGTTGTGCATGGTTTGCGCTCTGGCGAAATAGAAAATGAAAGAGGATTTTTTCCAAGGCACGGATGTTGTGAGGCTGACTTTGTTTTCAAAGTCCTTCATGACTCCCATCAGACTCCAAAACAACGTCAAAGTTTCATCATGTAAACAAAGGCCAAAATCAATCGAGCAATGTTTGCTGTTGCAGATTTTGCACTCAGAATCTATATTTTTCTCGAAAGGAAAAATAAATCAGTGCAAATCCTTGTGATTTTTTTCCCTTTAATTTCCAAAACGGACATTTAAAACACAAGTATGTGATTGACAAAGTGACCAAACGTGTGGAATGTACTTTTCAGTGAATTCGAGCACTTTTGCAAACCACGCCCCAGCTGACTTTGACGATGGCTTCCTTCGTAGGAAACAGCGGAGGAACAGGACCACGTTCACTTTGCAACAGGTATTGCACATATTCAAACTGGACACACTCCGCATTCATCTGTTCACCCCGCAAACCTTCGGGGAATGTATACATATACACTATTTTCATAAAATCCCAACCTTATTGTTTATTTGAATTACATTATTTGTCAGTTCATTTCGTGATTTGTTTATTGTTATTGAAATACGTCGTTGGCTTTGTTTTCTTCATCTTGTTGAGGACGTGGTGTTGTGTGCACATCGTCAAGTATCACTGCTTGCATTGTATTTGTCGTGCAGTTGTTAAAAATGAAAATCCCGGTGGGGGTGGGGAATCATATTTAAGATAATAATCATGCTAACAATTCCAAACTTGGTAGAAAGTTGCTTTCTATGCGTGAAGTGCGGAAGTAAAAAAAGCTTCATTTATATATATATATATATATATATATATATATATATATATATATATAATGTAGTGTGTGTGCGTGTGCGTACGTGTGTGTGTGTGTGTGTGAAACATATGCATGCATTTATAGTATGTAAACTGTCTATGTTAAATATAGATGTGTAGATATTAGGTAAAAACCTTAAATATTGAATTTATTAACACAAATCAATAATAGCATGCATACATAAACTGTATTCATCATACATAAATTGTATTTATTCAAAAGAATGTGAAAATGATATGTACCATATTTTCACATATTTCTTTTACATTGCACTTTTTTTAAGATGTCACATTTTTTCTGAGTGGCTTTTTATTTTAAAATGTAAGCATGCTTCCTGTTGATAGATAGATGTGTATGCATTCATATTAATATTAATTATTATACATTTAAATTATGTGCTACTGATTGTGGCGCGCGTGGGTGTGTGTGTGTGTGTGTAATTGTGCTTTGGAAGCTGGAAGCCTTGGAGGCGGTCTTTGCCCAGACTCACTACCCAGACGTGTTCACGCGCGAGGAGCTGGCCATGAAGATCAACCTGACCGAGGCCAGGGTGCAGGTGGGTCTCGGCTTCCCCTGTGTCGTTATCAACCCTCTAATTTAATAAGGGACCTAACTTTGATTCATCATGCATGATCAGCGGCCTTAATGTTGTTGGGTAATTTGTCAAGTGTGTGTCCATTTCCAAGACAAACGTCAGCATGCAAAAAAAAAAACGATCACGTTACGTCACTTCCTGCTTTTTGCATGTAATTGAGTGAGACATAATGGTTGGGTTCATCCCATTTAGCTTCAGGTCCGATAATGAAATCCAGCATTGTAAATCAGGACCCGTCAACAAATTATTCCCCCTAATCCGATTATCACATTGACTACCCAGTCAGCAGAGGCATCTGGCCCGGATTCGGCATGAAGCTGGCACAGCTGGCCTTGAGTCGGCATTGGCATAATGCATGTGGGCTGAACACGGCCCAGGGGTGGCAAAGGAGGCACTGGCTTGACTCTGGCAAACCAGATGACGGCCAGTTGTGGACTGAAGTATTTGGGCCAGAAATCAATTTACAACTCTGGCCCGAATATGGCCAGCCAGTATTGAGCCACCCTTAAATGCAGTTTCAGATTTATTTTTTTCAACACACAGCCTTGTTTTACAATTGCAATTGTGATGCGGAATTCCATTCATCACACACACACACACACACACACGCGCGAGGTTCAATCAGGCCCGCAGGATAATTTAAAAATGAAAAAAACATGCATAAAAGACACAGAATTAATTTTTCTAAGAAGGTGCAATTCATTGAGTATCCGCTAGGAGACACTGCTTTGACGAGAGAAGAAGACAACAGCAGCCTCAGTCCGTCACTGAGACACACCCATGACAGCAGACGCTATCAATAGCACTCTCACATTAACACATTTAATAGCACTCTCCTTAGTTTGTAAGGTGTAGGCAGGGATTACATTTACATTTTACATGCACGTGTAAATGGTTTGAAACTTCCTTTCTTTATAAATCTTGTTTGATCATAAAGTCCATTACTATATTTTTCAATACCAGTTACTTGTTAAAATTTGTACAATTTTGTATATAGTAAAGTATGGTATAATTTTAATGGTCCGGCCCACTTTACATCTACCGAGGCCGTATGTGGCCCACCATGTGAAATGAGTTTGACATCAGTGATGTACTAAGGCGTTTTTACACAGTAAGGCGTTTTTAGCCGAAAAAACAACCATTTACACAGGCCACATACGGCCTCGGTAGATGTAAAGTGGGTCACTTTTTTCGGCTAATAAACGCCTTACTATACTGTACATGGTCCTTTTTTCGGCTAAAAACGCCTTACTATATATGGTCGGGTTTTTTTCGGCTAAAAACGCCTTTTTAGCCGAAAAAACAACCATTTACACAGTAAGGCGTTTTTAGCCGAAAAAAAACAACCATGTATAGTAAAGCGCTTTTAGCCGAAAAAAGGACCATGTACAGTATAGTAAGGCGTTTATTAGCCGAAAAAAGTGACCCACTTTACATCTACCGAGGCCGTATGTGGCCCACCATGTGAAATGAGTTTGACATCAGTGATGTACAGTAAGGCGTTTTTAGCCCCCAAAAAACGACCATGTATAGTAAGGCGTTTTTAGCCGAAAAAACAATCATTTACACAGTAAGGCGTTTTTAGCCGAAAAAAAACAACCATGTATAGTAAGGCGTTTTTAGCCGGAAAAAAAAACGACCATTTATAGTAAGGCGTTTTTAGCCGAAAAAAGGACCATGTACAGTATAGTAAGGCGTTTATTAGCCGAAAAAAGTGACCATGTATAGTAAGGCGTTTTTAGCCGAAAAAACGACCATGTATAGTTAGGCGTTTTTAGCCGAAAAAAACGACCATGGTATAGTAAGGTGTTTTTAGACGAAATAAACTACCATGTATAGTAAGGCGTTTTTAGATGAAAAAAATACCATGTATAGTAAGGCCTTTTTAGCCAAAAATAACGACCATGTGTAGTAAGGCGTTTTTAGACGAAAAAAACGACCATGGTATGGTAAGGCGTTTTTAGATGAAAAAAACTACCATGTATAGTAAGGCCTTTTTAGCCAAAAATAACGACCATGTATAGTAAGGCGTTTTTAGATGAAAAAAACTGCCATGTATAGTAAGGCGTTTTTAGACGAAAAAAATGACCATGAATAGTAAGGCGTTTTTAGACGGAAAAAAACGACCATGTAAGGCGCTTTTAGCCAAAACAAAAATGACCATGAATAGGAAGGCGTTTTTAGACGAAAAAAAACGACCATGTAAGGCGTTTTTAGCCGAAATAAAAACGACCATATAGTAAGGCGTTTTTAGACGAAAAAAAAGACATTTTATAGTAAGGCGTTTCTAGCAAAAAATAACCATGTATATTAAGGTATGCATGCATGTATAGTAAGGCGTTTTGGCGAAAAAAAACCCGACCATTGTATAGGTAAGGCGTTTTTAGCAAAAAAAAAAAACGACCATGGTATAGTAAGGCGTTTTTAGCCGAAAAAAACTACCATGTATAGTTAGGCGTTTTTAGCCGAAAAAAACGACCATGGTATAGTAAGGCGTTTTTAGACGAAAAAACTACCATGTATAGTAAGGCGTTTTTAGACGAAAAAAATGACCATGAATAGTAAGGCGTTTTTAGACGAAAAAAACGACTATGGTATAGTAAGGTGTTTTTAGCCGAAAAAAACAGCCATGGTATAGTAAGGCGTTTTTAGACGAGAAAAACTACCATGTATAGTAAGGCGTTTTTACACGAAAAAAATGACCATGAATAGTAAGGTGTTTTTAGACGGAAAAAAACGATCATGTAAGGCGTTTTTAGCCGAAACAAAAATGACCATGAATAGGAAGGCGTTTTTAGACGAAAAAAAAAGACATTTTATAGTAATGCATTTCTAACAAAAAATAACCATGTATAGTAAGGCATTTTTAGCCAAAAAAACCCCACCATGTACAGTAAGGCGTTTTTAGCCGAAAAAAACAACCATTTACAAAGTAAGGCGTTTTTAGACGAAAAAAAAACAACCATGTATAGTAAGGCGTTTTTAGCCGAAAAAAAACCCGACCATGTATAGTAAGGCGTTTTTAGACGAAAAAAACGACCATGTATAGTAAGGCGTTTTTAGACGAAAAAAAAACGACCATGTATAGTAAGGCGCTCTTAGCCGAAAACAATGACCATGTATATGGATGTAGATGGAAAAAACGGCCATGTAAGGTGTTTTTAGCCTTACGACCGTGTATATAATTAAGCGTTTTTAGACGGAAAAAAAACGACCGTTTTTTTGAAAAAAAAAATCACGTTTTTAGATCATTTTTTTTCGTCTAAAAACGCCTTACTATACATGGTCGTTTTTTTCGGCTAAAAATGCCCTACTATACATGGTCGGGTTTTTTTCTGGCTAAAAACGGCTCTTTGTTCACTTCAAAGATGTGATGGTGACAGGAAGGAGAGCATGAGAAGACAAGAGGAGAGCGCAACAATTTGATGGACAGAAAAATACCGTTCAAGAGTAAGCTGCATCCCAATTTGGACTTTATGTTCACTGTTAAATAAAGAAAAGGGCATTTTCCACTGTATGTGGAATTATATGTGAGGTTCACAAATTATGACAATAAACATATTTTTATAACAGTCGTTTATTTTAATGTGGGTCAAATATGGCTAATGAGTGACTTAGTTGAGGGTGAATTCAGGCTGATATCAGGAACCTGTTCTGTCCCAGCGTCGGGCCGGAGTAGGGCCAGATATGGTTTTACAATGCGGCTCAGATCTGAGCCAAATGCGGCCCACATCATGGATGCCAGACGTGGGCCACTGCAGGACCGTCATTCATTGAGGTAATGTGGGCCGAGTGTACGTGCCGTGTCTGCCCCAGAGCTGGGCCAGACCAATTTTGCTGACTGGGTATTATTCAATCAGTGCAACCAGGGATATTAAAGTTGCATTATTATTGGGAAATAAATGTCATTTCTGTTGCAGTGTTGTCCCCCCCACCCTCCTTCCATCCTTCCTCCCAGTTTTTTTGTTGAGTGTCAATGGGGCTCCCCCGCATTAAGAGCACGCTGCAAATGGAGATGAATGGAGCAATTATAGGCCATTGAGAGAGGTGGTGGCGGTGGGGGTGTGCGATTCGCATTGGGTGAGGGGTGGGGGGCTTGACTTGTAGCAGGAAGGTGCAGGGGTGAGATAAGTCTGTCGGCTGCATTGTTGTCCCGTCTGCATGTTTGCTCGGCCTTGTTGACATGACACAATGGAGAGGTAACCTCCATTCATTGGCACGGCATGATTAATGCCTGCTTGAATGTGCTCCTAATCGAATGTGATGTTGTCAAACAATCCCTAAATGGGCAAATAAACGACTTCATGGCCGCCTCTCTCGGGCTGCACAACTGTCAGTGGGAAGTCATTAAAATATGATAATGAAAAATGGCTCAATTAAATGTTCTTATAGGCTATGACCTTCATTCGATAAAGATACCGCCACTACTTGTTCTCACACGTGCTGGCTACAACTTTTGCATCTTGACCGCGCATGCTGCTGTAATTTGACAGACGTGACGAATGTGACACACTAAACTCAAACAGCTACTACAACAAATGACATATTTGACACATACTTGTCACACAGTGCACAGCCATCTTTCTAACTGAATCATGTTGCTCGGTGAACATCCACCATGTGCCCATTAGATGCTAACGTGAGCCAAAAAATGTTTATTTTTTTGTGTATGTTGATCATAACCAATTAGTCCACTATCAAATTGATATTTGACATACTTGTTGTACCATCCAAAGTATTATTTATATTTAACATATGCCACACCACATTGCCTACACTTGGCCCATTTGTACAATGGACTAAATAGCTTTGATATGACTTCCTCAGATACCACACTAAACTGCCTATATTGGACATACCTACTCACATATTAAACTATAAATATATTTGACATACATACATACATATATGAAAAAATAAATTAAATATATATACATACATATCTGAAAAAATAAATTATACAGTATATATATGTATATATACTGTATATATTTACAATACTTTAATTCAAAACCCGCATAGCATATACTGTAAGCAATATGTGTTCTAGTCGTGTTGTAACTGTTAGGCAGTGACTGAATATATATATATATATATATATACACACACACACACTGTATATATTTACAACATACTTTAATTCAAAACCCGCATAGCATATACAGTAACCGGGTCATAAGTTACCCACCCCTGTGGACGCGTTGTACAGTAACAGTCGTTTTAAGTCTTTATGTCCTCTTTGTTTTCAAATCTCTGAATAATCTCGCGCCACCTTACCTCTCTGAGCTCATCCGCCCCTACACACCTGCCGGCGCCTCAGGTCTATGGACCAGTCTTTGTTAGTCGTCTTACTGTTTATTGTGTATGTTAAATCGCTCCATGCAGCGATGGCTGTTTCAAAGAGCTCTATAAATACTGTTGACTTGACTTGACGTGATCAGAAAGTCATTGATTGTGTCACTGCAGGTTTGGTTTCAAAACCGGCGGGCCAAGTGGAGGAAGACGGAACGAGGCAGCACGGACTCAGAAGGAGGCAAAGAGCAGCTGAGCGAGGCCGCTCCTCCGGCTCGCGGCATCAACTCTCAGTCGCCGGTGGAGCCCAGCAGGAAGCACAAAGAACCGCTGGACATGCAACAGAGGTGAGATCAGAAAGCGATCAAAAGCCCGACATTGCCTTTAAAACCGTCGCATTTAAGCACGGAATCAAACTGGATGAACACCAAATTGTACGCTTGATCCACATCCTGCATATCCAAGCATTTTCTCTTGTAGCATCATGCATTATTAAACTGGAAAATGACTGTAAAGTCGCCTTGTTTAGGAAAACATCTCTGCACTCAAATGTAATTAGTTGCCAGTGGATGATCTACACAAAATGAGTTCACTAGTAGTTGCTGCATTATATTTTTAGCTGGTCGCTCTTTTATATAGACCATATTTCAGAAAAAAAAATGGAAAGAGGGAATTTACTCAACTGCAGATGGGGACAGCTGCCTATTTAGATGGAGGCCGCGCTTGTTTAATCACCTCAAACAACATTCCGGTGACACGACAATAACGTTCAGTAGAGGTCAAATTTAAAAAAATTAAAATGACTCATGGAGAAATGGAGTAAAATGGCAAGAGCAAAGGCAACCTGAACAAATATTTCCTGCATCTCCCCCCCGGCACAGCGATGTGGATGTCCACTGCATTGTACACAGTCGACAGAACCATCCACCGAATCATCTCATCTTTAATACTGTGCAACGTATTAATTTCCTTTATTTGCCTTGCTGTTGCTGTTTTGATGAGCAACAGATTTCGAAAGGGTTCAACAGTCAACTCTTTCATGTCTATGTGTGAACATTGGCGTCGATGAAACAACATAGTTAGTTATCCAGGCCAGCAAGGTCTTTTCTTCTGACCCCTAAACACTCTCAGAATCACTGGCATACTTTTACAACATAAATTCTCTTGTTTCATGAAATTGTATGAATTTCTTGTCTTTGTTTCGTCGCATTTCACGTCGCTCCACTGCTTCCGGTATGCATGTGTGCTCGACTTTTTTATTCCTCGTCTAATCAGATTTCAGCCTTTTTCCCAAACCTTTCAGAATCTGTAATTCTGACCATTGCAACTGACACTAAATGAACAATGTGACACTTTCTTATAAATTCAAATCCAACAAACAACCACCAGAAAAAAAAAAACAAACACTGGCTCTCCTCCTTACAAATGGCTTTCTAGTTCAACTATGTGAAAAACAAAAGTCAAAAAAAAAACGAGGGCACACGACAGGCACCGCTTGTCACTTCCACGCATTTTTCATCGTTGTACCGTGTACGGCATTTTTATTTGATTTGAATGTTTTCTATAATTGTGACTTGACGGTGGTGGTAGTCGAGGTGGACTGAAGTCTCAGGTACCAAATGCCAGTGAGACTAGAAAATGGATGCTGGATGGATGGATGTAATCGGACACTTCACATTAATCATGAAGTTGAGAAACAACAACATAAGACACATTTTTGAATATAAAGTATTTCACCGAGTATGCATATTTCATTCCTGATATGTTAGGAAATATTGTTATAACACATTAATATACAGTCTATACACCTATTTATATCATAAAATCATATTTCTATGCATATGTATGTTACCTGGAGATTCTTTCTTTTGGGCAGTATGAACAGGCCGGTGGGTCCCGGTGGTCCCTTCTTTCCATCGTGTCTACCAGGGACCCTCCTCAACTCCGCCACTTATGCTCAGGCGCTCTCTCAGGTCGCCACTTTGAAAGGTGATCCTCATCACAATAACGATCATCGAAATTCCGATCATCAGCATTCCACAATGTTGAACGCGTTTTCCTTTCAGGTAACGCTTTGTGTTCCTGCTGCGTTTCGGACCCCATGGGCTTGTCCTTCCTGCCTCCCTACGGTTGCCAGGGCAACCGGACAGCCAGCGTGGCCGCCCTCCGCATGAAGGCCCGCGAGCACTCCGAGGCCGTGCTGCAGTCGGCCAACCTGCTCGGCAGCACCGCCGCCGCCGCCTCGGCGTCCGGGGCGGGCATGGTGAGGCACCCCGCGGGCGCTCCGGCGCAGGCGGAAGCAGGCGGGACGAGAGGCGGGGACGCCTCCAGCCCCAACCTGACCTCGAAGGTGATGGGGAGCGCCCCGGAGAAGCACCCTCATTGCTCCAACAAGGACGGCGTGGAGAAGAAGTGAGTGTGTGGACAACACCCGAGTGACAGCTGAGGGCTCGTCGAAGCGCAGCAATGGAGCGTGCACGAGATCTAACTATTTATTGGACTCTTTTGAAGAATAGATATTACTGTTTGTGACAAACATACTGGGGAACTTGTTGACCTCACAAATGCACACACATTGGGATCCGTTTCGCTGCACTCTTTGATGGACCAATGCAGTTAAGTCCGAGATGATTCAAACGCTGGACACATTTTGAGGTAAAATGTTGAAAATGGGCTTGTAAATGACATCTGATTGTTACAATGATGATTATTATTCATACCCTTTCTCTTGTTGCATGCGCATTCAATGTTCGAAATGTAGAGTGGAATAGAATATTCTTAGTTTCACCAAAATCGATATGAATCGTTTTTAGAAAAACAAAAACTACTACCGGTATTTTTCATTGACATTTCAAGCACAATTAGCCGCACCATTTCATGTTTCCGGATTAATTTCTGGAATAATCTACAGAAAGGATTTTCAATTAATGGTTTGGGAAACAAAACGGTTTTGCGGACAGCCGTCAGACGACCTAAAATATTATTTGAGTTACTTTGCGACTATAATCTTCATTTCGTTTTTTGGATTGACTAATTTAATTCTTTATCAGTATTTATTTGTACGTGGACTTTCAAGCTACATTTGCTGGGTTTTACTCTGGCGGGAAGCCTTGAGCGAGAACATTATTAACACCTAAACACTCCTTATGCAGGTATTGACAAAGTGCATTCTGGTAGAATTAGGGGGGGGGGAATCATCTTACAGCCTTTTACCACTTTATGGTGTCTTTCCCAGCTAAAATATAAATAGCCAATATCTAATTGATTGAATAAAAATGTATACGTGTATGAATCATTTGGGGGTTAACTGTACAGTACATATAAAAAGTCTACACACCCCTGTTCGATTCAAATGGCATTAGTTTTTTCAAAGAAAAAAAGACCAGGATACATCTTTAAAGAATTATTTCCACCATTAATGTGCATGGCCGGCCAGTACAACTTATTTTTTTCAAGAGCAGTAAAAATAAAGGACTTGGAGAATGCGGTTGCACAACTGGGAATGTGGTTGTGTTTAGACATTAAAGGAGTCATGCAAGTCAAGTCAATAAGGGAGTCAAAACACACCTGCCACCATTTTGGTTGCCTCTGATGAACCCACATGAAGTTCTAATGTGAAGTTTGCGGAAAATGTTTAAGCTTTCTAGTGGAAGGTTTTGTGCAAATACGAATTGTTATTTGGAACTGCTCATAATTCACTTCACTAAAGGTTGACTAAAGGTCCTAGGTCCAGCTGAAGAAAAAGTGAGCCGTCTCTCATTTGAGTTTGAATTGAATTCTGAACACAACCACAGTGATAGTTAAGAGGGAGTGTACACAACAACCGAGTCGTTCATATGACTTTGCGCTCAAAGATTTATTTTTAAAAATTAAGCAGAGGTTATATTTCAAGTTGTATCAATGGTGAAAAAACATTTTGAAATCATTTATCTCGTCTGCTTTTTTTAATGTCACAAAAATATGGCATTCAAACAGGGGTGTGTAGACTTTTTATATTCACCCTATTTGTTACTTCCAGGAATAGCCAATGGATAATGTGAATTTGCCACTTCAGTGGGCTCATGCTTACTTATTGTAAATGTTGATGCATGTAAAGAGTAACTTCACGGCAGCGTTTTTGCTGCCTTTTTGTGTGTGCGTGCGTGAGTGTGTGTGTGTGTGTGTGTGTGTGTGTGCAGGTGTGTGTGTGTATTTCCGGAAATCAATCATCGTTGATCTTGAAGTGAACGTGCACTTTAATCGAAAACAGTAATATCCAATCAGCCGTCATCAGCGGAACTCTGTCCACGTGCCAGTCGAGGGGAAGTGAAAAGCAGCCCGGGTGTCTCTCTCTTTTGTTAGCGCGATGACCGACAGACAGCCAACACAGCTCGGCTGCTGTTGTGACATGTTCGTGAAAACAATTGAACATGTAGGCGCTCATGTTGCTCTCACTGCAGCCATCTGTTCTTATCCATTATTTAGCAGCTCAGCTTGAAAGCCCGCAGAGCATCGCACCCGATGGTTATCATTCATTTACTTGGAGGAATCTTCTTCTTGCCTCTTAATAAAGCCCATTAAATGTGATCATCTCAGCGTATTCGTGGTCCACTTGAACAAGATGACCTCACATAACAGCCGATGTCTACTGTATTAATTATTATGATTATTTGATCACTTCCTCCCTCCCCGTGATGGAACAGATCCCCATCCTGGAGGATTTTCAGGAAATGACTTTTGATAAGTCAATAACACAATTAAGTCAACTGCGCACACATTATCGTGAATAATTGATGACAAATTATGTATTACCGTGAAGTAGAGCTTCAATAATTGATGAAGTGACACCCTGCTGAGACAAGGGGGAAAGAGCTCGCGTTAGAAGTGTTCTCACATTGTACATGGCGACGGCGCATCTGTGTGCAGGTTTCAAATGTATCGACCAATCAAGCCGGTCGGTGGATCGTCTCTAATTGCTTTTCTTAAAAAAAAAAAAAAAAAAAGAATATTCAAGTCAAAGGAGAGATACAAATTTGTGCATGTGTTTGTCATACTTCTATGACTATAAATCTAAACTATATACAGTAAATAAATAACTACAATGATACTAAGTGAAGAAAAAATGCAAATGATAAATTACTGAGCATAATATATATTTACATACAGGTACACACACACACATTATGGCAGCTACTATCCTGATACAAATGGTTTAAAAAAAAGTCATGGAGAGTGGCATGGCAGCTAATATCCTGAAACAAATGGTTAAAAAAAAGCACCAATCTGTACACCGCAATCCAATCCCATTCTCACAAAAGATGTAGAAAAACACATTACGGCTTCCCAAAAATTGAATACAGTTGCTGTGGAATTGAATCATAACAAGCCAAAACAAAGCGTGCTGGAGTTGTAATGACTCCGATCATCATTAAGTTCTGCCCCTAATTCCCGGCTTTAATATTTCATAAAGAAGTCAAGTTGGTGTTGACATTCAGCGGCAGCATGTGGCATCATTGATGATTGTACAAGTCGTTGTGTTGCATTGTTATATCAAATTAGTTGGAGAGGAGCCAGAAAAGCAGACAAACATGGGAAGAATGTGGCTGATAGAAGCTCTTACATTGCAGTTAATGGCCTTCTTTTGTTGCAGTAATGAAATATTTTTGCAGACATGTGGTCAAATGTGTTCTGAAACCACACACACACACACACACAAACACAGACACACAAACGCACACACACACACATACACGCACGCACACACGCACGCACACACACTACAGTTCATGATGCAGAGTCCATCCCAAGGGCTAGAAACTACCCGCTCCGTATTACCATGTCTGCTTTTAATTCCTGCACCAGACCTGATCAATAACCCAATCAACTAGGATCAATTAAGATCATCTCTGAATTGTGGTATTCCAAACGAAGCAGATTTTAATGCTGCATCCACTAATGTGCAGGTGGGCCATGTGCCACTCTAGCTCATTTCTTCTTACTCAGCAAGTGAGGGCCTCCCAGTCAACATTTGAGATCAATGATCAAACTGAAAACATTTGCAACAAAATAAGATAAAATGTACACTTGGACTAAAAAATATGAAGATTGGAGTCTTTGATTGGAATTTTTCCACTAGAGGGAACTAGTGTGCAGGACTCTTCTTCCTCCAAATAGCACACATTAGGTTAAGGAAACACACACACACACACACACACACACACACACACACACACACACACACACACACACACACACACACACACACACACACACACACACACACACACACACAAAATAGAAATGTAATAGAAATATGATTTTATGATATAAATAGGTGTATAAACTGTATATTAATGTGTTATAACAATATTTCCTAACACATCAGGAATATGTATTATAATCATATAGAATGATAAGATATTAAATGTGCTCTTAATTTATTATTATATTTTATATTAAAAGGTAATACCATGAATAGTCCTTCTATGTCAATTAAATAAAGCTAAAGAACATATGATAAAAATAGACACTGTATGTATACATGTGTGTCTTTTTGGGGGGTAGGTGGGGGGGTAAAGTTTACATCCGGATTAACTTTAAAGAACACAACAGAACATTGTTAGTGATCTCAAAACAAAATGTTTTATGGGAGGAAAAAAAGATGAATTAGGTAGATGCCTTTTTGTCAGTCTTCCAGTGTTTTTGCTGTGACCTGCTGATAACATTCTGACATGCTAAGCACAGTCGCCACCTCCCCGTTTGAAGCATCTTGAAAGTGAGGTTTTGTTTATCAATTGTTAGGTGCAGTGTTAAGGCTGAGGATGTCAAAATATGGCCGACGTGTTGAAGAGGACTGTTGGAATACCAATTGTAACTGAATTTTGCTGGTCGGATTCTTATTAGAAAACAGCAAGTTGGGCCAAAAGTATCAACACATTGAACCCATCAAAAATGTTTTCAAATTAAGTTCACTTGGCTGTAGAAGGTTACAATGCAATTAAACGAGCATCCCGAAATCTCACCCGAAAACAAAATCTTTCTCACTTTTTGTGCTTTGTGTGCATGTTTGTAATTCTTGCATGTCCTATTTTGAAACTCACTTATAGTGGAGAAAGGCTAAAGGCTAAATCCCCTAACAGCCCACATCCAAAATACTGACCACGTCCAAATACTTTCGGACCGACGAGTACAGTACACGTAGTAGTAAATGCGCAGTGAGAGCGTGTGACGGGCCCGGGCAGCCCATGTGTGCGTGTCCATCACGCTGCCAGGCCGGGCCGAGCCGCGCACCCGCCAAGAATCTCAGGAAACAATCTGCTGCTGCAATCTCTTATTATAGCAACGGGCTGTGGGAGGGCTCCAGTCCGCCCTCCTTCCTCCCTAGTGGCCTTTTCGGCTCGAGGTGGGTGAGAGAAGCTGTAGTCGGGTAGATTGGCTCATGATAAGGTCTACTGGAAAATGGAAGACAGAGAATCCTGTACGCGGGCTCGATTGGGTTGTATTAATGAGCAATTGACACTCTAAGTGTGAAGCCATTTAGGTCACAAACCCCAAAATAACTACTCCAAAATGTATTTCTTTATTTTTAAATCATATCTCCTCATAAATGTATCCACGGTGAATATTTCCTCGTCTGCCCAAAGCTCATTCCTGAGTGAGCTGTACTCATTTAAAAATAGTTGCCAGGCTGTTTGTTTCATCCATGTGATACTCGACACCACAGGATCTCGTAGACCTGCACGTCAGCTCCGAGCCCCCCGTTCTGTCCCCCCATGATGGAAACTCTCTCTGGGACTGCTCCTCTATTTCTGTTTGCGCCGCGGCCCGAAACCGGCGCCCGAGCGAGGGTCCCCAACCGAACTTCATAGAGGACTTGGTTTAGAGGGTGACGACGGTACGGCCAGTGAGGGGGTAAGGCAGGACTCCCTCCAAGGCCTGTTTTGCGGAGGGTGGGAGTTTGGAATCACTGGAAGGCCTAAAAGATGGAATATTACCTTGGAAGGTAAGACCTCACTTGACAAAAAAATATCTTCACTTTCAACAGCCACCATAGAAGACGGCAACATTTAATTGTTTTCTTGTCGCGTAATATTGTCTGCCTATTAGTCTTTTGTACTTAAAACGATGTGGAAAAATGTTTTTAAAGTATTCTATGTGATGTAGGTGCACCATGGCAGCACAGGTGTAGAGCTTAGATGTGCTTTAAATACTTCTGGATGCCTTCCAGGTAAGAAGATATTAATGATTGTTGATGATGGTTCTCCCCAGTTTGGCAGCTAAAATAAAACACAACCGCATGTGATGCTATTGCTCACAATTTGTGACCCTCTTCCAAGAAAATCAGGGCAGTTATGGTAGCTTTTGAATGTTATTTGAAAATCTAAAAATACGTTTGATAGAAATACTTTTATAAACAAGTCACTGTGACTACTTTACTGCAGAGAAACAAGTGTTGGGTTAAGTTGAAGCACATGATGTTCTTTAGCCAAAATTAGTCACGGATTTCAGTGAGGACATCATGGCATTCTCGTTCTTATCATGTCTTCCTCATATTTCTGAAATTGCAGTTTGGATGTTGGTTTCTTCCCTTTCTTTGCATATTTTGCACATTTTTCTCATGCATGTATGAGTTTGCTCCGGGTACTCCCGCTTCCCCTGACCGATACGCCAAAAACATGCATGTTCAATTAATTAAAAAAAAAATCCACGTCCAAGTATGAATTATATTTGAATTCTAATGTGTAATTAGCAATATGTGCAAAGTCAATCAGAACATGGCAAAATAAATAAGCGGCTGATGCAAGATCAGTTAACGTGAGTTAACGGAATGTCATTAGTTGAGACTGTCAGAAAACTAACATGCTAATATTTTTCCAACACTTGAACATTAGTTTAAAAATAAAATAACACATTGTTGTCGATCAAAGGTATACCTTAAATATAGCAAAAGATAATAACGCATTATCTTTTTTCAATCAATAAATATACCTTACAAAAAGCCTGTGTTTGTAAATGGTAAAAAGATGTAGAGGGTTATTTAAGGGCAAAAGGGTGGTGCAGACAATAATAACTCACATGAGCATGTCTTTTGGGTGAATAGCAATGATGCAAATTTTCATAAACATGCCGGGCAAGGTCAGACTCTTTGAGCGGAGGGATTTACAAGATTGTTTTGGGAATCACATACAAGACAGGAATTGTAAATGGAGTCGTAGCTCCGCATCAGTGTCGAACAAAACACAAGCCGCATTTCCTGCCTGCAATGTTGATTTTGTTGGACTTTGGTTGAAAGGGATTTTAATTTGTGATTCATGTGTTGCTCTGGTGTGTGTCTCACTGGCCCTGCCTGCCCATGTGTGTGCCTCAATCGTGTCCTGTTCAAATGTTTATTTTAAGAAGCAGTATTAGCTTCACTGTAATTGTGTCTCTTCCTGGAAACATGTCAATATGTGTATCTCTAATCCTACTTTTGACAAAATTCTGTTGTCAGAGTTTGCTAATAAATTAATGGTTCTGAAATCCAAGACCGTTGCTCAAGAAAACGAACTGGTTGCATGAGACCGAAAGGCACAATTCACTTAATTAAGACATTATCTGATGTTAAAATGATAATGCAACTTTTTTGTGTTTTGTAGGGAATTTTCAAGATTTGTTCGGATGAAGCACAACTGAGATGCACGGCTATTTAATAGCTGGGACATTGAAGGCGGGGTTCTTAAGATCTGCAAAGAAACATTGTATGAGTTGCTGAGGTGACAGTTGGAGTGAACGACTCAGCTCACTGTTGGCGAGCCTGCACCATGACATCAGTGGAGAAACGTCGCTCGAGCCGAAAGAATGGCAGACATCGGAAGCAGAGCGACGGAGGTTTTAGTGACACATCAAGCGGTGGATCCTTCTTGGACGAGACGGACCGTGAAGTCCGTAGTCTCACAGACAAAGCCTTCAGGAGTCTCTGCGTTGGAGAAGAGGCCATTTACAATGACTCGGACCTGGGTCCATCCTCACCTTGTCTCCAGAGGGACAGACAGCGCGCCTTCAGTCCGAGTGGGCTGGAGAATGAGGATGGTGAAAGGGAGGAGCTTAAAAGAACAGCTCATGAGAGCTTCAGCCTGATGGTGCAGCAGTATGAACATGATTGGACTCATGACGGAATGTATGGGGCAGAGTTGAACAGAAATCCACAGTGGGATGTTTGCGGAGATGGGGCACCGGGGAGGGTTTCTGCCACATTCCAACATTCCTTAATGGGGATGACCCAGGAGGATAAATCTCTTGAAGAAGACCCACTTAGCTATTTTAGCAACGGAGCCACAGACTTGAGTTTGCGGCATCAAAGAAGCCGTTCCAGAGTTTCTTCACTCATCAGAGCATTTAACTCTGAGGGTGGAGCAGTTATAGAGGATCAACTCAGAGAGTGGAATGATGAGGCACGTTGGAATAGACCAGATTTGATGAACATACCTTCATCATATCAGCAAAATGTTTCAAATGGTCATTTCCCCATGGTTGGCCATTTCTCATCCCAGGACACCAACTTTTACTCCACTGAAGCAGCTGGGGTGCCTCACATGAACGCTGCCTCCTCTTTTATGGGATTGCCCCCCTATACTATGATGACACAAGTGGACTGTAACACCAACTTCTTTATACACAGCGAATTCAGTCCCTTCAGAGTATGGCGAGACCATAACCGGTTCCAACAAGGAGAAGTTTCAAGACATATGCACTGTTCAGACTTCCCTAAGTGGAACCACACACCCATGTGCAAGGAGCTTTCACTGGAACCCCAAATGAATGCTTCCTCTACGTTTCAAGAGCGAAGTGGTAGGCACCACAGTACGATGATGGCCCCTGAGGTTTCCAACCGTCCTCTACAATCCATTTCAACATCCACAAGGTTGCAGAAAGCATCTGCCTTGGAGAAGCGCTGTGAGTCTGAGCAGGCCGTACATTATCCCCACAGGATGAGCACACAAAGTCTTGGAACAAACAGAATTCCAACCAGACGGCCATCAACAGCATCACCCACTGTAGAGATGTCTCGTCATGTTCAGGAAACCCTCAGCTCTGTTGACGCCCTCCACCAACAGATCAAAATAATGACAGAGCAAAACAACAATGCAGGGATGACAGCTAATAGACGTGGAGCTTTTCCGAGCAATGACACTCTATTGCCAGTCACAACGGAGCGAAACGCTGCAAATCAAAGCAGCAGTACTTTATCCACTCTTGGTCATATGCTTTCGCCACAGGTTCCAATGTCCCAAGCAGAGCCTCCGGAAAGTCAACAGAAGGTAGGTTATTCCCAAGTTATGGAACATCCTCCAGTGCGTGCCGAAAGCAGGGGGGCTATGCCTGATGTAAGGATGTCAAGCTACAAATCCAGAGCCAGCAGCCTCCTCTTCAATCTCAAAGATAACAGAAAGAGAGTGAAAAGTACATACAGTCCTGCCAAATTTAAAGGGTGCGATACTACAGAAAAAAGCAAAGAACTTCCTCTCTGGGAATCCAAAGACATTGTGATTGATATACCTGAGCACTTACAAGGAGACATCCAGGAATCCAGCTGGACTGATGGAGCCTCACATCAATATGTTAAACCCTATCACAGTCCCAGACTTTTTTCTCCTCCACAGAATTCTAAGCCCAATACCGGGCAAGTTTCAGACTACAAGACGGCTCAGAGACAACATGAAAATGACACCAGCAACCGTTTGACTACTGGTTTGAATTTTAGTGAAGAGCTGCCATTATATTCTCCCTTCAAACAGGACGTGGCTGGCAATCAGGTGGTGAGAGGGGAGGTGTTCACCAATAAGTCATCTTTTAACACCACGGACGTGAACTGGAAAATGGGTGGAAACAATCAAGTAACAGACTATTTACCATGGGAAAGTGCCGATTTGAAAGAACCAGATTCGTGCCATTCTACTGAGGTAGTTCAACTAAATCAGAACAAACACAATTATAGTAATGCTTCAAAAGAATGGTGGGGACCTCCAAATACCCCAAATGCAAAACAATTGGCTATGAAAGGAGTTGTACCTCCATGGAAACACGACACCTCACCCTTAAAAGAAAAACATCCCCATGTTCAGGCTAACCCACAAACTATCACCGAAAAACAGATCAGTTCACCAAGAGATGACCAAAGAAGAGAGGGTCATCAGGACACAATAAAAGAAGCCCGGAGGATCCCACAGTGTAATATGTCTGTTAAAAACTCTACATTTTGTGGAAAAGACAGGACAGATAATTATTTACAACAAAACAATCATGCAATGGTAAATGAAGAAATTGACGAATCTATGCAAAATCAAGAAACAAGTCAGAGAAAAGTAAAAGTACGTGCACAAACATTCGAGGAAGACATGCCAAAAGTGGCCGATCAACGCAACACATCAAATAGCCAAAACAGTTCGCTATCAGTCAATGAGAGGACAGAAAGGGTCCACCAAGTGAAGGACGAACAATTGGTTGCGGTCAAGGCTTTGAAAAACACATTAAAACAAATACAATCAGAGCAGAGACAAACAGAGCAGTCTAAAGTTCAACAGTGTGCTCATG
Organism: Hippocampus zosterae; assembly: GCF_025434085.1. Taxonomy (NCBI): domain Eukaryota; kingdom Metazoa; phylum Chordata; class Actinopteri; order Syngnathiformes; family Syngnathidae; genus Hippocampus; species Hippocampus zosterae. The sequence continues at coordinate 10,221,526 of NC_067461.1, read as the reverse complement.
GGGGACACCCCAAAGACAAGTGTGCTTTGTGGCAGACTAGTTCAGTTGAAGCAGAACCAGCGCGACCGCCGCCTGATGAAATAACAGCAGCCAAGGTCAAATCGGAACATGATGAAAAACAAAAAGACAGAACCAGTGAGAAACCAACAAGAACATCAAGTGAAATCGGAGATGGTAACAAAGAAAACAACGATGCAAAAGTACAAGTTGAACAGAGGAGAGAGGTGCAGAGGGAACGAGTCCATACCGAGCAAGCTGACTTGGAGGAACTTCAAGGCAAACAGAGACCATTAGAGTCAGTAAGAACTCAACCATCTCAAAATGAAAATAACATACTGGATGAGGTTGAGGCAATACGGGGTCGAATTAATCAAGAAGGTGAACAGAAAATGTTGGAGGAAGTCAAAGCGAAAAATGTTAGGGATGAAACTGTAGCAAAGCAAGTCGACAAGGAAAAAGCTCAACTACAAGCTAAAATGGAACACACAAGCACACAAATGGAAGTGCACAGTGGAAGACACAAGCAAAATGAAAAGAAAGCTGAGAAAGAATCACAAGTTAACACTCAACCTAAAGAAGTGAAACATAAGGCCAAAGAGGCAAATTCTGTTGCCAAAAAAGCAGAACTGGCTAAGATGGAGCTAACCAACATGGAGCTAGCTAAAGTCGCACTGGTAAAACACCAACACATGAAGCAAAGACCATCAAAGCTCACAGCAATCCACACAACGCAACCTCACGTCAAGCGTGAGCCCACAAAAGTTGACCAAGTAAAAACTGAGTTAGCCAAAGCTAAAGCGGAGCTAGCAAAGATAAAGGAAAAGATGAAGGGGGACAAAAAGGGAAAAGTCAGGGGTACAATTATCACAGAGGAGGAAGGTGTTGCAAAAGAAGATGCAAAGGTGACTGTCTTACAACAGACAGCACAAGCGCAGCAACATGAGGACAATTCAGCTGCAAAAATAGCAAACAACTCAAATCAAAAAGAGGATGGGGCTGATTATTATCAAAGTCTGAGAGAGAAATATGGCTTTACTCATTCACTTTCACACCAAATGTCATCCGGGGCAAGCATTTCTTCAAAAGATGGCAATTTAACTCCATCAGCGCTGCCACTTGATAATACCGAAGTTAATACCAAGAAATCAAATAGTGACGATCTCACAGTCGGTGGTGAATTCAATAATAATGAGAAAGTGAACTCCAATAAAGGAAACGAGAGTCTTTATATCTACAGCAAGTCATCCAATGAATTTAAATTATCTCAGGCAGGCAATTTACCTCCTTGTGTAGATAAATGGGCAACTGGTGGCACAGTTTCTGATATTGGACAGGAAGGCACAATTGAAAATTCTCATTCTGTTGTTTCACAACAGACACGTTCGGAGCCCGTTCAAAATCCTGAAACAAAACATAAATCAGAGCACCAGAAAGCAATGCCTCCTAAAGAGAAAGCTCAGACAAAACAAGAGATTCTGACTTCCAAAATAAAAGCTCATGCTGAGAAAGAGATTTCAGCGCTGATGGAAGGTTTCGCTTTACAAGAGGTCACTTCTAAAACCGCCACCAAACCACTACCAGCTAGTCAGAATCTTAATTTAAAGCACAAACCTCCATCGCACGATGTTGCCAGAGGAATCTCAACATCAAGTAGTGAAACTAAATATCAGATAGGATCATCAGGAATGGAGGACAAGGCACTTCTCAGTTCCGAAGCAATCGGCAATCAAACTGTCAATCAAACGCAGAATGAACCTCCCATGAAGAGTGATGACCCCGCCCCAGACGTTGCAACCGCAGAGATGAAAATGACACCAGCTCATTCTGTGAGTGCAGAGCAGCGAGCAGATCATCATGAAATCAGATCACCAATACAAAATGAGGATCAGGAATCAAAGTACAGCAAAGAAAACGGAGTTGTAAAGCTTGACAGAAACTCTGAAAAAATGGAATTGGATTCACTTTTGCGCAAACCTGATCCACCCGTCGGCAGAATGAAGTCACAGCAAGATGCAAGCCAACATGTAGTTGTTCACAAAGACTTTGCCTGTGGGCAGACTATGAACTCTGTGTCAGAGGACAGTTTGCCGATTATGGAAATAATTGTGACTGAAAAAGTGAGCAATGATCATAAAGTGTTGAACGCTGAGGAGGGCAAAGAAAGTAGGGCTGAGCCTGACACGTCTTTCCTCAACTCGAGGACAGAAATGAGTGAGAAATGTGAATGTTCGATCCATATTAACACAACACATTCAAAGGAAATTCAGCCTACAGAAGAGGAAACGCCAAATAAAATTGGTATGAATATTCATCATGAAAAAACCACAGAGGAAAATATCAATGAGAATGTGACTGAGAAAATGGCCTCTCCCTTGCAGTGTAATATCAATGCAGGACCCCAAAGCGAAACGCACATCACAGGACCCATGCCTGAAAAAGATTTCAATTCTATAAATAAAGCACCAACCGAAACTCAACTCCTTCAAAACGTAGCAACATTGGAAATGGCAGGAAGCACACTTCAAACCTTCGACCCAGCAAAGAAGTGCCACAAAGATCAAGAGCAAATTAAGACAAAAGAAATTCATCCACATTTAAAGCAAGACACGGCCAAAGGAATAAACACAGGACTCAATTGCATCCAAGATTCCATTAAGGCTGTTGCCGAAACTCGATCCGTCACACCATCCCTGAAACAGGAGGCGACATCTGACATAAATCCATCTGAAATCAGCGGCATAGAGGATAAGAGTGCACTCCTACTGGAAGAATACAGAAATGTCAGTACCACCCCCCAATTAATTCAGACTGAAAGCATGAATGCATCTTCAAAATGCAAGGAGTCAAACACGGGAATAACAAATCACCTCGAAGAAGTTCATACAGACAACATTGTCATCGGAGTCGTCCCAGCAGCAACCGAGAGTGACAGTGTGGAGAAACAACAGAGCACAATGTGCTCTGATGTGGCTGCAGTTGAGGAACATCAACATCAAGCATCATCAACTGTGGTGGAAAACACGAACGAATCAATCGAAAATGATCAAAATAAACGGCCCACTTCAGAAGGCTGTGCGGAGCAGAGGATCATTAAGATGGAAGACAAACTAAGTGTACAAGACAGTGTAAGAAAATTGACTGACTCAGTGAAAAACATAGATCAACACAATAGCATGAGTATAAATACAAAAAGAGAAGACAGGGGGACCGTCGTAGCACAGACTCCAATTTCAAATGTAGAAGCCAGTGAGGAAGACTATTTCCAAGTTCAAGGGATACCCGGAGCACTCTTTAGAAATAATAACGCGCACGCAAATGTCCCCGACGTTTCAAAGGGAGTGGAACATTCCAACCAACCTTCGGATCAGAGCACGTCCGTATCTTCCACAAAGCAAGTTCAAAATGAGAGAATGCGAAGAAGAAGCGCAACAGAAAAGAATACTTTGAAGCACAGCGATCGTCCGTCGGAATCACAGAACTGTGAAAATATTGCGGCTGCCCAAATGGTGGATGTGAGAAAACAACATTCAGATTTTAGATCAAATGTATCAGTCAGGGAAAGACATAACTCAAGAAATTCACAGCTGGCAAGCGAGGAGTCAGAAGTCAAATCAAAACCAAAGAACAGAGTGTCTGTAATTCCTGAGATATCAGCCCTTGCCGACTACGCCAGACTAAAAGTCATTGTTTCAGAAGACAGAGAAAACACAATTCAGGAATTCCCTCCTCACAAAAAAGAAGGATTCTTTCCACTGATACAGTCGCGTCATTCCAGACGCCCAATATTCAGTGTTGACCCACAAGAGCAGCCTGTGAAAGACAAAAGCCCGCCCAAAAAAACAGGGGTTAACACCAAAGTCAACAAAGAGCCCAAACCAGTCGTGTTTCCCATAACTGAGAAAGAGCATCAGCGTACAGGGATGTTCAAAATGGGAGAGAAGGACAGACGAGAGAAAACCATATCTGATGTCAAACATCATGAAGAACTTTTGGACAAAGAGCTACAACAGCCCACACAAAGAAAAGCAACGCCGAAAGCTCAAGTTAAAAATGAGGTCAACAGAGAAGAGGTCCCAGAGGTGGATGGAGAAATAGTTAGTCAACAAAATAATAATCGTAGGCAAGACGCAACATCATCTTCCTCACTGCACAAAGCAATAGAAAATCCTCAGTCACAACAACAAAAACTACTTGATGCTCCAAATGCAACAGAAAACACGTCAGGATTGACCTCAATGAATAGTTTGGTGCTCAGGGAAAAAGTCTGTGACACAAAACCCACTATGGAGTCAATTTATCCAGATGGGACTTCAAAATTTAAAAGCGATATAAATAAAGACAGAGCAGGAGAAAGAAATTCAGAAAAATCAAGAAAAGAAGACCTTGACACATGTCAAGAAATGACAAAAGCCAAACGAGAGCAAGAGGAAAGCGCCTCCAAGAGAAGGCAAGATACAATTGCAGAAGACATAAAAGCTAGGATAGAAGAGAGGAGGGTATTTATATCAGAAGAGAGAAAACGGGCTGAAAGAGAAGCGGCACGGTGGGAAAAACTCAAAGAAACGGCCCAAAGGATGGAAGAGGAAAGAAAGGGAAAACAAATCGAGGGCAGGCGAACACATCAAGGAAAGGATGGAAGAAGAACAGAAAGAGAAGGAGGACACCCGCTGAAAGCCCAACAGGAAAGGCGAGAAAGCACATCGGTTGGGGAGAGGAACAGACTGGAACAGAGACCGGGAGAGAGAACTGCTGAAGAGGAAGAGCAGATGAGAGCCGTGCTCATCGACGAGCAACGTCTAGCCAAGAGGATTGAGCAGCGCAGACTTGTGGAGGAGACAAGGATCAAAATGATTCAAGAGGGCATGAGAGATGAGCAGAAGAGAGAAAGGCAAAAAAGAGTTGAACAGATGACCCGTGAGGACAAAGAGACAACCCGTGCTGACCAAAAGCCAAACACGAGTGCAAAACCAAGAGATGCCAAAGGCGAAGAGCTGATAAGTGTCGATGATATCGTGGCCAAGAGGAAAGAAGAACATTGCACATCTCAAAGAAAGAAAGCCTCGACCAGCGAGGAGCAGAAACGGGCAGCACTCTTGATGGATGCTCTTCAGTACTACACCATCAGCTCGAAAGATAAGAACCCCAAAGAAAGACAAACACTCTCCCCACTGCCCCTACAACAAAAAAAACATGCATCGGTGCCTTCGGAAGACTCTGGATCGCACAGAAGGTCACACGGGCCACATGCTCCTCCTCTTCCACGCTCCAACACTTCCTCCCCTGCTCTCGGCGCCAAAATGTTGATGTTCAGAGTGAAGGATAACACCAAAGGTTCTTCTTTCACTAAATCGGTTAAACCACGCTTTCATAAGAATTTTGTAGAAGATTCCAGAGTGGGTTCACCGATGGAAGGGAGAGCAGAGAGAAGAGGGAATGAACAGGAGATAAGAAGTCGGAACACCGCAACGCCTGTCCACCCCGACGCGATCGCAGGCTTAAACCGACTCACTCCAATTAACGAATCCTCCGCCTCTCAGCCTGCATCGACGTCGCAAGAATACTCAGTTCCTGTCCCACATCACAGGCCCTTCTCCAGGAGAAGCGTTGCTCTAGAGGACGACGACTCCCCGTTAGTCATCAGTAACATGTCCGAGGATGTACAGAGTTTTGCAGCCAGTGCTGCTGACCTGACAGATTTGAGAGGACTGTATGATTACGAGAGGCCGGTGTCAGCATGCAGCTTCAGCAGCGATATTTCGCGTTTGGGAAAACCTCCAGCAGTTCCCCCAAAGAGTGACAAAGCCTTACGCAGGGCACAAAGACTCATGACTCGTAGGATAAGGAAAGAGGTGACCCAAAGCGCAACAACCGACCCTGCAGAGAAACCACAACGGGAAGCCTCCAGTAGGCCTGCTTCTGCCTCCACCGAGGTACGCTCCTCAAACCGCCATGCCGTGGCTTCTCCGCATTTTGCCCCTCCCGTCTCGCTCACCCATGCACCGACATTTGGGCCAAGCTTACCCTCGACACACACAGAGAACCTGCACTCACGCCTCACTTTCCATGCCTCCGCTCATGCTACGGCTCCTGCCTCCCCCCCTGTCACTTCCCCTCATGTCATTGCACCTGTATCATACCCTCAGTACACTCCACCCATGTTGCACCCAGTTGCTTCTCCTTCCCCTGCACCTATATTCACCGCTGCTCATGCTGCCACTGCCGTCTCCCCACCTGTCACTGCACCTGCATCGCATTCAATTTCCTCCCCTCATTCCATTGCGCCCGGACCGCACTCAGTTACTTTTCCTCACGCCACAACCGATGTGTCCCTTTGTGCTGCCTCCCCTCACGTAACCTCCCCCGCATCACATCATTTGTCCTCACCTCCTTCCAGTGTACCTTTAATGCACCAAGGTGCATCCCTTCACATCCCCGCCCCGCCATCCCAGTCAGTCACCACTCCTCATACCACAGCTGCTGAGAGTCATTCAGCCACCTCTCCTCATGTCCTGGCACCTGTAAACCATCCACCCGCCACTTTTCATGTCACTTCTTCTGTATCCAATCCAGTTGCCTTCCCTTACATGCCCACCCTTGTCTCCCATCCAGTTGCCACCCCTCACGTCACAGCACCTATCTCCTTTCCAGTGTCCTCCCCTCATGCTTCTGCCCAGATGACACACCCTCCTGCTCTAAAGATGGTTCAACATGTTCCTTCTTCTCCCACGGTCCATTATGCTCCCCAGCCAGCTCCAGTGACACAGTACCATGTAGAGTCAAGCTATCCCCAGTCCTATTCACTAACCCAGCACAAGGTGTTCCAGGACCTTGGCTCAGGCCGATATTTTCTTGTAGATGCACCTATTGAGGTGAAAACAAAGACGTTCTTTGATCCAGAGACAGGAAAATATGTTCAACTCAATGTCCGTCAATCTGGCCAGAACATCTTTCAACCTCATCTCCAGCCTGTGTTGACCCAGCCACTAATCCCTCATCTGAATTTACCACCCCAACTGCAGCTCAAGCAGCAACCCGAGCTTCTCTCACATAGTTCTCCAGCTGAGAAGCCTTTCACACTTTATGAAGGCTCCCAAGTTTATCCACAAGTGTACAAATCCCAAGGGAGGTCCTCTACGCCTTCCCAGAGGCTACCCTCAGGAGTGGTAGTCCAGGAGGAACCGTACAAAACAAATCAATCAAATGAAACAGGCCAGAAATCTGAAGGTCAACGCTACAGTCCTGAGCAGACGCCCTACATGGATACGGTTAATGACACCAACAAAACACAAAACACTGTTTACAGCATGCGTGAATCCTTCCCACAGTGTGACACAAACCAGCTCGCACGAATCCTTTGTGAAAATGATAACTCAGCCCTCTCAAGGTGTCGGCCATGTGATATCATATCTATGAGTGAGCTGGATGACTTTATGGAGATGAGCGACTGGTGAGGTGTGGGGGGTGGGGCGTGGGAGCGTGAAAAAAAAAGAAGTTGCTTTGATATTGTGGTGAACGTCTGTGTAAACAATGCAATACAGTCCAATAAGTATTTTATTTATATGGTGATGTTTTTCATTAAAAAAAAAAGTATTTTCGGTTTGTCCCTGTGAAATGCGGTTACATCACTCATGCTTAGCTTATGCTACAGTTCACCATTCCATTGCCCATTTATGAATGTGAGAAATGAAAGTTTCTCCCTTATGTAAACATAATTATAGCACAACTTTTGGTCTTGTGATGCATGTCTTGTGACGCTATAATGCCACTGAAGGTGGTGAAGGTGTTGATGTAAAGCACCGCTGAAGCAGCATATGAAGCTCTTATAAAGTGCCATACAGAAGTCAATATATAAATAATGTTGGAAGTTGTGTTTTGCAGTGAAACAAAGCAGGGTGACATGCACTAAAAATACACTTGACTTAACAGAATAACTGCTCAGCCAAATGACTTCCTGACAGAAATCACCGGACTGTTGCAGATTTCATTTTGTGACTTGAATAAACACAATAAATGCAACGAGAAGATATTACCGTTACCTGTTTTGACTATTGAAATGTTCCCTGGGTCTGAATGACTGAAATTAAACATATTTTCTGCTGAGTGCGTACAACAATTATGAAGGGCTGTCTAGAGCGCATTGATAGGTCCAAAGAGAGTTAATAAACAAAAGAAAGACTTTGCAGCATAGTTGTGTTGTCATTTTATTTCTGTATGGAACTGAAGTTTGGATCCTTGCCTGCGATGGCAGTGGGATCTAATGACAGAAATGACTTTGTCTTTTCTTTGATTTCCCTAGATTGACAAATTCAGATACAAATGAACACTGATAGTGAGCCCCGAGTGGGCTCCACATTCCTTGAGCGGTAGTTAATAGTCTCTAAAATCTGGAGCTGATTCAACATTTTAAGAAAGAAATTGCAATTCCATCATAAATTGCGTATGAATAAGACACTGCTGCTTAAGTGAAATGCCCAAGAAAGTATTAAACCGAGGACGACGACACTTGCTAACATGTTACATCAATCCACAGATAGAGTGAAACTTCCGATGTCAAATACGACGCGCGTCGGGTTTTTACGCCAAGTCGTCCAAAACAGGACATTTCAACATTCCATACATTTTATTCAATTCTATTCTGGACTAAAGTCTTCAATATAAAGATAAACGGTACATAAAATGAAAGCATGATTGCGATGCCCAGACTTTAGGGACACCAAGTAAAATGAATGAATACACTGAATCATTCAGTCCTTCTCTTGCACCAAAATTCAGTTTAAGCAACTGAGTGGTGGTGTGACCATGCATTTGGGAGCTCAATTAATTCACCTGTTAGTACCACCACCATTATGTTGCAATGATAGAAACCATCAATAGTATACATAAAGACAATGTAACTGTGCTAAAACCATCATTTGGAGCAATTCAAAATCAACAATTAACTAATGTGACAAAAACATATGAAATTTAAATAAAACACTCACTCTGATGTTGATCACTCCAGATTGTATTTTCCTCGTTCAACTTTCTTATTTCTGATCAACCAATCAGAGGACAGGAATATGGTGACAACACTGAGGGCCACCCCACCTGCCCTCTGTGTAGTAACCGCTGTCCCTGAAAGGGTTAAGGAACAAACACAAGAATTTAGGTTGTGAATGTAGGTCATCGCTCCTGATTGAGCTACTGCCCCAATCATCCTTTTCAAAACAAAAACATTGACCACCCACTCCTCTCCAACACAATCCGACCCACAACGCATCATTTGTCTTTGGCTGCATCTGAAGCGCCGGCCTCAGCGACTCAACACAGCAGCAGGCCTGGGAGCGTCTGTCATCCGCAGCTGGAGAAAAGCCCATGCCACTCTTTCCAGCAGCCAGACGGGGGAGAAGTCCCACCGCGCACAAATGCATTGTTACCACACGTATGAAAAAAAAAAACACGGGGGTCAACATATTTGACTGGCAGCATAACTCGAGAAGTAATTGCGGATAGTGGAAATGCACATTCAGCACTCTATGGTATACGCTTCTAAAAATGACACGCGTTGCGATAGACACGTGGCCTTGCACCAAACCACCAGAGTGGACCAGAAGAACCGGGCTTGTGGGGATTTAAGGCCTTGGCCCAAGACGCTTCAGAAGAACTCAGGAAATGACATTTCCTCCGTTTAGCAGGACACAGAGACAGCGAGAGAGCGAGCATGTGAGCGAGAGACTACTGGGAGAACGAGTGGGAGTTCCTAAGTGGGAACAGAGCAACTAGTGTTTCGTATTACTGCGAAAAGAGGAGAAAGAGAGGAAGAGTTCATGTGGCCAAAGGCTGTGGTGGGTCCCGCAGTCGTGCTCCGCTTGTTTAAGCGTGCTGCAGTGTTGTGGGTTTATGGATTCACTGAGAGAGGACAATGTACATTTCTGTAGTGCTGCTGGTCCTGACTAAAGCTCTGCTCACAGGTAGGTTCATCTTGTTTACTGCAATAACATGGCATAGTGAGTTAAAATGAGCATGCATGCAAGGCTGGCAGAAAATACATCCAGAGCGGCATAGGATATGAAACCTTAAATTATAGGTTATGCTTTTTTACTTTAAGATGGACATGTACGA